>NW_028152191.1:70657-399773 GCF_964638095.1 Poromitra crassiceps
TTTTTTCTCTGTGGCCCAACTTGTGTTAGTATATACTGTAGTTTATTCTTCAACAGATCTAACATTGCAGTTGGGAGTAGTGGGACAAACACACATACACACACACTGAAGCTATCTAGCCGCCTAGTCCAGCCACAGCCAGTGGTTAGCCTACGGGCCGATGAGCAGCTCCACTCAAGCAGCTGGAAATGAATTGCCTTGCAAGGGCACTTTGACAGAGAGAGCTGAGGTGGAGAGAGCTCCCACTCCCACAGGAGAGCGAGGATCTGAACTGGCAACCCACCACCGGTAACAACGCCTGTCCTCTTTAAGGCGACCGCAGCACATGTTGTGTGTGTGTGTGTGTGGTGCACATGCTTTCCTTCTGCCCGTGTTCTGTCCGTCTGTCTGTCTCTGTCTGTCTGTCTGTCTGTCTGTTTGTTTGTTTGTCTGTCTGTCTCTATCTCTCAATTCAAATCTGCTTTATTGGCATGACTGTTAGGATACAATGTTGCCAAAGCAGAATGGACGCTACTGTATAAGAGTCACAGGGCTTAAAATTCACTTTGCAAACTGGGGGGGTTCCCCCCTTATGTTCTTCAGATAGGGGGGATTTATAGATTTGGGGGGGATCTATAGACTTGGGGGGGGGGGGGGGGGGGTTCAGCCGATAGTATAACCAACAAATATCTGCTTCTCATGTCCGATAAGCGATAATTTCACATTTTTGTATTTAAAAAGGAAGTTCTTAACCTGTAGTTTATGCACACCTGAGTCTAAATTACTATGGCTTTTGTGAATGTGTTTTATCTGCAGACTAGGAGCCATAGGCTTATCAAAGCCTTTATTTTTTGTATTAAGTGATACACTTTAATAAAACACTCATCATATTATATCAGAAGTTCTTTGTTTTGTGTTCATAGTGATGTCAGTTAGATTTGGTTAGGTCAGAGCTCTGGAATATTACCGTTAAATCATCCATCTTTGCTCACTACATCTGCCTTTCTTACTGTCTTGTTACTGGCAAAGCTGTAACAAATTTGGCATTGGGGAGAGTTCTATTGAAGTGAATGGGCAGACATGGGAAGTCTGTCCTACTATAAACCATTAGGCTATCGGTCTGTGTGTTTCCACCTGATTAAAGAAAATACATTATGTGATGTTGACTGATGTTTTATGTATTACATAAAATATTACATGTTTTCTTTAATCAGGTGGAATCATGTTTTCTTTAATCAGGTGTGTCGTTTCAAAGATGAAACGACACAGATATTATGGTTTATAGAGGGACACGCAATTTAACGTTAGCTCCGGTTAGCCACTGTAACAGTTTTCAGAGCCACCGACGGACACAAAACCTGCACTTTTAATTTCGGGTAAAACATGTAGGTTTTTTATATGGATTACGCCAGCTCTGGGAGTATGAAGTGCTTTGAATGCGCGATATTTGGGCACAACAAATATGCTGCTTGCCGAGCGGGGAGGCTACACCTCTGCCTGAGGTAACGTTGAGCAGTCCGCCCTCTAATGTGTCCGTATTCAGCAAACGTTCGTTCCGCTCTGTCGGCTTAACATTATAGACATTGGTGCGCATACAATTGCGGGACTTCTCCCGCATTATAAATTACAAATCTGCGGGAATTGGCAAAAATATGCGCGATTCTCGCAATCCCGCGCTGAATTTTAAGCCCTGAGTCATACAGTGTGTCATGTCATACATTGTGCCAATATGTAGCCTACATTATGATTCTGATTCTAACGAAAAAAGTAAACAGAATAGTAAAATATATGATCTATAATTTGCAGTGTCATATATTCATAGTTAATATACAATATTAATCACAATGATGTAACACTGATATATGCTTTGTATATTTCCTTTATATATATATATATTTAACTTTTAATCTCTCTCTCCATCTAGCTCTTCTAGCCTTCGTCCTATCTTGTCTCTTTCTCTCGGTCTCACTCTCACCACTTCACTCCCTCCTCCATTTTCTCCTCCCCCTCCCTCCCCCCCCTCTCTCTGTCTCTCTCTCTCTCTCTCACCACTTCACTCCCTCCTCCATTTTCTCCTCCCCCTCCCTCCCCCCCCTCTCTCTGTCTCTCTCTCTCTCTCTCTCCACTTCACTCCCTCCTCCATTTTCTCCTCCCCCCCCCTCTCTCTGTCTACCTCTCTCTCTGTCTCTCTGTCTACCTCTCTCTCTGTCTCTCTCACCACTTCACCCCCTCTTCCATTTTCTCCCCTCCCTCTCTCCCCCTCCCTCCCCCCCTCTCTCTCTCTCTCTACCTGTTCTCTCACAGACATCCTCATTAGCAGCAGCAGTTTCTTTTTGCTGCCTGTTTGCAGCCAGTGGGCCATTAGTCTGTTGAGGGCAATAAATCGTAACGGGCAGGAACCCAGGAGCCATGACTTCCTCTCCATGTCGGCCAATCGGAGCAATTTGCTGTGTGTTGGTGAGCGGCTTGGTGAGCGGTGTGTATTCAGGAGCAGTAAGCACATGCAGTGTTGAAGCCAGCGGGGGTAAATGGTGCTGGCACTGTAGCAGCGGCGAGGCAGCACCAGCGGATTTGTGTTAGGAAGAAAAAGTGCCAACTTAAAACTTCCACTTTGCAAGGTTTTTGTGTAAAAACCAATACACCTACATTCTTTTGAATGGCCTGCAGGGGGCGACTCCACTTGTTGCAAAAAGAAGTCGGGTTACATGGAAGTGAATGGGAAATTGGCCCACAGGAAACACTTTCCTAATTATGGCTTCAATCACCAGTCTCACCACTTTGTAAATTACGGTCCCATTTTGAGTAAAATAGTCAAATAGACGATAAAAAAAAGACTTTGCTTGATTGACAGGTCGCCTGTACATGCAGTGATCGCAGAGCTCGCCAAACACGGACAAATATCACGCTGCGCTCTTCTCGTCCAAATTCACTTCACTTCTATCTCCAAATAACCAAGATGGTGATGGTGAAAATGCCAACCTTGACGCTTCAAAGCGAAGTTTGTTTTCAGCAAGATAATCTTGACAACTGAGGACCACTTTTATGACTTTTGACGTATTTTCTGAAAATCACAGTGCTCCTCATTTGTGAAGATTATTTTGCTGAACACAAACTTTGCTGTTTCATAAACTTTTGTTAACCACAGACCTTTATTTTTGCTTGTGCTCTCTTTTTGCTTGTGTTATGTAAACTCGTATTGTGCTGTATGTTACTGTTTCCTGTTTGTGTATCTGTACTCGCTCTGGTGGCAAACCATGTTTCCCCTCGTGGATTAAGAATAAACACCATACCATACCATACCATACCATATTTCATGCATATAACCAAAATAAATTTGCATACTAAAATCCTGCTGCCTTCTCCCCCGATATGAACCAGCAGTGCAGGGACTTTTGGGTAATCCAAAAAATCTGTCAATCCTGCAGATCTATTTCAGGGGGATATTTACTTTTTCGGAGTACAGACTTTTATTTTTTTATTTTGTATTTTTTGTATTTTCCCACCTCTGTCTTTTCCGGCCTGACTGTATTACAGCATTATCATAATGAATGTTATGTGCAGCAGCAGAGAACATGTGTGGAATGGATGAGGACAAACGGGCATGTATGCAGACTGAGCTGAACTTTCAGCGCCGGCTTCTTTTCCATTTAGACTCCGTGACTCATCCCACGGCTTTGAACTGATGGCATAATCATTACAGCAGAGAGGGAGATCACTGCTAATGATTAATTAATGGATTTCTGTGTGTGTGTGTGTGTGTGTGTGTGTGTGTGTGTATGTGTGCAAATGTGCACGTGTGAGCAAATTATGTGTGTGCACGCAGGGATATGGGTGCATCCATGCATATTAACGTCTGAGCCTTTTGTTTCGTGCATGCGAGTGTGTATAGTCAGCCCATCCTCACAAGGACAGCAACAACCTTGGTCGATTTTAAGGTGGTTAAAACCACCAATGTTTACGAATGCAACCTCTTGTGGTCGTGTGAGTAAGTGCATGGGTGCAGTGCGATGTAACCAGGAAGTAGCGGCACCCTCTGGCGGTCTTTAATGCAACGACAGTCTGCTATTGAACTAGCTCGCTGACACGTAAGGGTCATAGGCAGATTATGACATGACGGGCCCCTGGGCCTGGATGCATAAAAGGGCCCCTCCCCACAGCACACATTATGCACAATTAAGGCCAGAATAGTAACATACAGCATCTCAATAGGATTTACAGCACAGCCACCTAAACACTCAAAGCCAACAGCACAATAACAAGAAATAAATTCACCTGTATCTCAATACACGCTCCAAAATTAATCGTATGTCGACTAGCCAAATGGCTAGTAAATGTTCAAATTTTACCTGCTACTCAATAGATTTTTTTTTGCCTGGTGAGTGAAGCAAATCTACCAGCCACTTGCATGTTTTTACCAGTATTTGGCTGGTGGCTGGTGCTAATTTTGTGCCCTGTCTCAATAACAGGATTTACAGCACAGATACACTCAATTAAAGCCAAAAGCACGATAACCCTCTAATTGTCCGTACATTTATGGGACATTCTGCCAAAAATAAAGGGTTGAGGCCCTAAGGGAGCATATCATCCCAGGCCTGGGTAAGAGACGCAGTGGCCCTGTGAAGAGGCTCTGGGTTATGGGCCCCTTGAGCTCTTGGGCCCCTGGGCCTGGGCCCGTTAGGCCTATTCAGTAATACATCCCCGGTAAGGGTGAAGAGGAGGGATTGGTGGACCTGTAACTTCCTCATCTTTCAACTTCCTAGTTGCGAGAGACCGTTTCATCTGGTTGTTGATATCTCAGCAATAATGCGACTATTCCTTGCAGGTAAGCTACGGAGGGAATCATGTTTCCGGCGTAACTTGTGCTGTTTTTCCGGGCGTATCTCCTTGGTGTACTAGCACAGATGACGTGCAACTATATACAGCAGGCGCTAGAAGGTTAAACTGACTGGAGTGGGGCTTGAAGGACTACATTGCTTGGCGGAAGAACGCTTATTTGTTATCGATATTGCATTTGGTTGTTGTTGCTCAAACCACATTGTGCACAGCTATGTTTCTCACCTGAAATACTTCAAAAAATAAACCTACATCCTACATCCACCACACTGACTTAATGATGTTTTTCGATTTATGAATCTACAGGGCATATAGCCTAATAAAAACCACTAACGACCGAAGTTCCTTTGGACGGCACCATAGCAAGCGATCTAGTGGAGACAGAGATTATGTTGGTGTCTGTGATCTCATCACTTAATACGTTTTTTCTTAGTGTAGATCGATAAACTTCTGTTCTTCCAGACCAGTGGCCAACCCTTCCCCCGGCTTTCCTCTCATGATGCAGCAGTGAACTGAAAAGCTGTAGTTCCTCAAATGGCCACATGAGGGTGGGGGCAGTATGCATTCCCCCCATGTTAAAATGCCCGACTTTGTAACAGGATTAAACATCTTTCCAGGCAGGGGCAAAACACGGTTTTGGTCTATATAGCTCATTTCACCTTTTCTGTAGGTGAACTTAGTTCTAACAACTGTAGGGGGTATAACTTGCCCGTTTGGAGTAAAATAGATGATAGATGATGACAGATCGCCTGTCCAGTGATCACGCAGCTTGCCGATCACGGACCAATAGCAGGCGGCGCTGTGGCTCTGGGAAACCCCCATCTCACGTAAGCTGCGCAAGGACTCAACCCATTCCCTCCCACTCTGCTGACGAAAAATCAAGATGGCTACGGCCAACGTTTCAACTCCAAACGGGAGACCGAGATCAATGGGATAGCTCTGTCCATATTTTTAGGTCAGTGTTCCAGACAGTGGGAATGCTGAGGAACGGGATTTAGCATGCTGGTGGAATTTGGCTCCTGAGAGAAACCACCATACCAGCTCAAATCATCAAGCACACCCCCCCCCCCAGCCCCCCCATTGTGGTCCTTAGTTAAAAAGAGAACCAAGAAGAGTTTTGATCAGCCTGAAATGTGGCTAATGCATCACTTTGCAGGCCACTTTACCAATTTACCAATGTTCTTTGCAAGTAAACAAATCTGTAATCACTCACAACTAAAAGCCATTTTGTACATCTGTTGCAATTTGGTGCAATAGAGTTTAGTCATCAATTTTTAGGTTAATGAGCTGTAAAGAAGATTACCTGGATCTATGCCAGGATGAAAAGAGAGCTAAACGTTTGTTCTGCAAACAAAGGGATCTCTCTAGTTTTCTTCCTCTTCTGGAACCAATGTTGGTCGAGTTTAAACAGCCATAAAGTGCAGTTATTGCAAAAATAGACTCAATAACAACAATGAAACAAGTACAGGAGTATGCAACAGCGGAGTTTCTCGGTGGAAAATATGTTTTCACCGTTCTCCCGAGTGGATTTGGATTTGACTGGATCCAACGCTGATTGGATGAAGGAGTCACTGATGATGTCACTTCCGCCACGGAGGTAGACTTAGGCCATGTCCACACGGAGACGACTTTAGGTGTATCCGCTAAAGTTTTTTGTCATATAGCCGTTTCGTCCAGATGGAACCGCGTTCTGGGACTATACGTTCTGGCCGTATACGCTAATTTTTCAAAACGGGTCCCAGAGTGATTAAATCTGAAGACGCCACCCTTGCATTTCCGTGTTTACAATCCATACGCATCTTTCCTGAAACGATGACGCCATAGCCCCACCTCTCTCCACCAGCAACAATAACAATCATGGCAGTAACGTTCGTGCTACAGCAGTGGGGATCTTGCAGCAAAATATAATGCTCCTCTATTACCACCGTCAGCAACAAGTGGACACGGAGAACAGCGTGTAGCCTACAACATCCTCAGGGCTCCACACAGCTGACTCTACCCATCCACCCCTCCCCTCCCTTCATCGGATATTTCCCAGAAGGCTTAGCGGCGGCTACATTTTTACAATAACACAAACAAAATCAGGCTTAACGTGTTAGATAGAAATTATATTTATTTTTAATACAACATGCAATTCTGGAATATTTTAATATTGGACAAAATGAAATGAAATGAAATCTAAACCCTGAGTGTAACCAACATACTCTCTTGCCCTATATATAGCCCTCGTAAATACAACGTGAATAGGGAAGTGAGAGGTTTGAGGAACACGCGGTTGCACTGTGATGTCTGTGATATCCGCTCGTGTCCACTCCAACAAGACTTTAGCTTACTTGACGCGACTTTTTCCAATAAAAACACATTTATGCCATGAGTTTATATAATGTATATTTATGTTAACGTGAACAAGGAAAGAGTGCTTTTGCTTTCTATGCCCCCAACAGTTGGAATAGACTTCAGGACACTCTGAAAATAGAATCATTGATCCCTCTTGTTTCCTTTAAAACTCTTTTAGAAGGTCTCCCACATAATGGGTGCTCTTGTTTTACTTGAAAGTGGGTTTTTCACCTATTCTTAATGTTGTTTTGATTGTCTGTCTGTAACTTGAAACTTTGTGTATGTGTTCCTCTGTACCAGGGCTCTCTTGAAAATGAGAGCTTGCTCTCAAGAGATATCCCTGTATAAATAAAGGTGAAATAAAAATAAATAAATAAATAAAAAATGTTGCATCATTTAGCCTGTGCTGTGATGTGCAGGAGCGGCCAATACGCTGGGATGTGTTTGCAACATGTCTAAAGATCATGGAAGTGGATGATATCAGGAATGTCACCGATAGTTAACGTTCTATATTGTAGGCTACAGGGAGACCATCAGCCCTGCTGAACAGCTCTTCATTTGCCTGTATACTGTAGGTTTAATCATTTTATTCATCGACATGGCAAACCTCCCCGCAAAGCCAAGGGTTTAAGCTGCTGCTACAGTGAGATACACATTATAGACTGTGCGCCCCTAGAGGTTGTATGCCATTATTGACGAGATTGTCTTTCTCTGTTATTCTACAGCGGTTTCAGTGGTTTCATGTGGATACACACATTTCTTGAAACGTTTCCATGTTTATGGAAAACTTTTCTGAAACGAAAAAAAAAAAGATAGCTTCCGTCTCCGTGTGGACATAGCCTCACTGTATTGCCAGCGGCGTTCCTGATTGGCCGGTTACGATGTCAACTACGAGGCGGGTCGCTGATTGGCTAGAGCACTGTAATTTCTGAAAACACCCTCCCAGGGCTGGAGGCCTGACGGTCTGGTAGAACAAAATGTGAGTTGACGTGAGCGGCTGGTTTACCAGGCTAGCAGGTGACCTAACTGAGCCGGATTTTTGAATTTGGTAATTGGGGGCTGGCTAGAAAATGGGTAAAAATGTGCTAATTAGTGTCCAATAATGCCTCAACACAGGCACCATAATCAAAGAATTCCACTCTGTGGACCTGTTTTCACTTTTTTGTGTTTTCATGCCCCAAGAACACCGTTCCCGTGCAAAAGGAAGGCACTAACGCTAAAGAAGTTTGCCGTTTTATGCAGGGAGCATCGCCGTGTAAACAGGGCCTCAAACTCATCTTTACATTTTTCAATTCATTACATTGATTTTGAACAGGTTTCAGGGCCGTGAGGGTCGTGAAATTCACTCAACTCATAAATGACCGTGTAAAACTTTAAATTCAAGTCAGAAAAAGTCTAGAAGAGACTTTTTTTATTTCCTTCAACACAAACTTTGACATGCATAATATTGCAGTTTCACAGTGCAGGAGGGAGAGAGAGGGGAGAGCGATCCAAAGGCCGAACGATTCAGAGGTCTTGCATTTTGCTCCCTGTGCCTTGTAAAAGGTTATGTGCTTCCCGATCGCCCCAAAACAAGCTTTTGTGTAAAGCCATCATACTGTTTACAAGTAGGTGTGCGTAGCAAGAATGGAGAGAGGAGAATGGAAATGTCAGAGAAATGTCAAATGCCTGCTGGCTCTATCCACTGTATTTCCCCAGCTGAAATGTTCTCTCCAGGGTAGAAGGTCCTGGGCGGGGTTTTGTGTGTGTGTGTGTGTGTGTGTGTGTGTGTGTGTGTGTGTGTGTGTGTGTGTGTGTGTGTGTGTGTGTGTGTGTGTGTGTGCGCGCGCGTGCGTGCGTGCGTGCGTGCGTGTGTGTGTGCGCGCGCGTGCGTGTGTGTGCGCGTCTTCACTCTTTTGATTTGCTTGTTTGTGCCGCGCTAATTTATGGCTTAATCAATTATCCATTAAGGCCTATTTGGCATAAAGACTAGTGATGGTGGTTTCCAGCAAGACTCTTGTGCTTAATATGCATTAGAGGGCCTATCATCCCCCACTTCCCCCTTTGTCGTTAATGGGCCACGGCACTGTTCCAGCTTTTATTAGGTGTCACGCATCTGTAGACTCCTCTGCCCCCTTTCCTCCTGCTTAAAGATTCCTCTGCCCCCTTTCCTCTGCCCCCTTTCCTCCTGCTTAAAGGCATCTCTTTCCTCCTGCTTAAAGGCTCGACTGAGGCACAGTATTGTACTAGATGAGTTCTCCATTATTACGTGACATTATAAAACGGCTCTCTCAAATCAAGCAATCTGATTGGTTCACAGCCATTGTATAATTCCAGTAACCGAGTTCAATAACCCATGGCCATGGGTTATTGGTTGCCATGGCAACTCTCTTACTAAAAGGCAGCTCTGCGCTCGAGCTCCGTGTTGGGCTTTCCAGAAAGCTCTCAGCTTCTCAGCAAGCGCCAGGATTGGCCAATGTCAACTTCAGTCTCCAGAACGATCCAATCAAATCACCCGCACGTCTATCTTCTTGCTAGAGGTCCCGCCTTACAGTAGTGTCAAAACAAAAAGCTACTCGCTTGCAGCCAGACGCATGATGGCGCAACTCTCTTAGGCTTTGGTTACCTCAAAAACAAAATGGCGGAGACAGCTTTCAGATCCTTGTGAATCGATCTTCGCTTATAACTTTACTAATACTTCGCAGAAAATGATGTTTTGTACAAGAATAGACGCGGGCTAATGTCTTAACCCCTCTCTCGCGCGCCCTCACTCTTAACCCCGCATTTCTAAATAAGACGTAACGTTACTTGGTGTCGGCATACGGCTCTGGTGTCGAGCTTTGCAAAAAGCTCTCAGCAAGCGCCAGGATTGGCCAATGTCGACTTCAGTCTCCAGAACGATCCAATCAAATCACCCGCACGTCTATCTTCTTGCTAGAGGTCCCGCCTTACAGTAGTGTTTCAACTGACTATCAGAATACGATGCCAGTCGGACTTATAGTATTATTATTATTATATTATTATACTTGGAAACCGTTTTATAAAAGCAATATAGCACTCGAGCAGCGTGTGTTGTGGAATATATCCCGCTGATAAGCTGTTATGGGGATAACTTATCAGCGGGATATATTCACAACACACTTGCTCTCGTGATATATTGCTTAATTATATCATGCTGTCGGGTGGAAACCTTGTATCTCCAAATTTGGCCATTTTCTTTTTATTTCATAAATGGATTTAGGGGGTACCCAAAAATAACCTGTGAAAGTTTCAGGTACTTTGGACCAGCAAAATATGTTATATTACTGGTTATTAATGTTGTTATTACTATTACACTGTATATTAAAATGTGAAAGTTTTTTCTTCCTTGTGAAAAATAGCTTTTTTGGCGATACAAGGTTTCTGCACGACAGCAGCGAATACTGTATATGTGTCATTATATGCCACTTTATTTGTCAAGTAGTACAGCATGTAGAGAGGGACTAGTGCAGGGACATTATGGAGGACTAACTATGCAGAGAGCAGGTTCCTGCTCAAGATAATGGATACATCACTGGCTGCTGGGACCTTCTGGTTATGGGACAGTCTCTCCAATCCTATGCTCCTCTGCCCATATGCTGTGCAGAGTCAGACAATATAACACCTCGTTAGTTGACAAAATGTACAGGCTGTAGAGTTGGCATATAGGTATTCATTACAGGGCTACTAGTACTGTATATAGTACACTGGATTGTCATTTTCAACACATCTGCCTTGTTTGGGACAAGACAAACTTTTGTCACTGGTCTATGCAGCATTTATTTCTACCTACATGTTTAACATATTATGTTGCATTAACAAAGTAACATAAATGTATGTTATTTGAACTAGACATGGATGGTTGTAAATATTTTTTAGGGGGACATTTTCACGAGAGAGAGGATACCAAGATGGCGAGCAGCAAGATTTCCGACTTGTGGATGCTGGCATTTGTGAGAATGTGAGCAGTCTGCAAGGTCTGTATGATATAAGTTCACTTGGCGTTGGCACAGAAATACATGCATGAAGTGTTTGGGGAAGATCCACGATGCATTCATGTTTTACTGTGTATATATTGTGGGTCCTGATATGTGTTAGTCAGTCCTGCACTCCCAAACTACAAACACAATTACAAATATTGCCCGGGCTGCTAATTCCCGTAGCATCGCCTCTTTTCATGAATGAACCGAACCCTCTTTGACAAAGCCACCTCCACAATTCTTATTAATAATAATAATAATAATAATAATAATAATACATTTATTTTATATAGCGTTTTTCAAGAACTCAAAGTCGCTTTACAGAATACATGGGTCAAACATAAAACATAACAGAGACAGACATAAAACACAGACAAACAAGTCTGTCTTATTAGTAGTAGTAGTAGTAGTAGTAGTAGTAGTACTAGTAGTAGTAGTAGTAGTAGTAGTAGTAGTAGTAGTAGTAGGTCAGTGGCATCTCGTCCCACCCACTTGTCACATCTGTGAGCAATGAGCCGTTGTTCACATCAGCAGCACTCAGCTCTGGGGACGCGTGATGTGATGTGTGGAGGTGTAAAGACGCGCTGCTCTGTGCCACGGCCCTGCCAGGAGGCAACACACATCCGACGTGACAGAACCTCCCAAACTCCCAACCACGGCTTTATCATGATGAAGGCCACATCTTTCACCGGCCTTGATGCTTGCGCTCACTTCAGATAGAGACATGGATACGCTACTTGCCGGGGGGAAATACATGAATAATTCAGATTTGTGTAGAGGCACCCGACTTGGTAATGTGTACATGTGCAGTTCGACGCCCTGGGCATGCTCCGAATTGAAGCCGTCAAAAAAAAAAAGAAGAGTAGTACTGATCGGCTTCTTTCAGCCATTGACAGGAATTGGGTTTCCCTCTCTGTTGAACGGACTATAAATATGCCTATTATTATCTCCATGTATGTGTGTGCGTCTGTCTGTCTGTCTGTCTGTTCCCTCCTCGCTGTTGTCGTGTGATCGGTCGTGTGTGTCTGTTCCCTCTTGGTCTTCTGTGGTGTTCTATGGCAGCTGGCATCCACGTTGCAGTACCGCCCCCTTCTGGATCCATACATTCTGTAAAACCCACCCCCCCTGGGGACTTCCCCCTGAGGGTCCTCGCTGGGTTGTGTTATTATTATTATGACATCATCAATGTTGATCTCTGGCGCCCCCTAGCCAGTGACGCCTAGGAATAGACTAGGTGACAACCAAGAATAGTTTGGTGACTACTGGAAAGTCAGTTGACGGGCCGGAAAGAGACGGCACCCGGTACAGGTTGGGTTAGCAACCCAGTCTGGTTCTTTCGTGAGGAAGAAATCCAAAAACGCCACGGTGAATCTACTGAAAAACTGTGCAAGCACCAACGTAATCCAGGATGGATGGGCGTTATGGATTTTTCCTAGTGGATCAGGGAAATCCTCTCAACCATTCATCCCCCGGAAGTGTGAATTGCTCGTCTCAGAATTATGACGTGCAGCGCGCAGGCCTGTGTCTCTAGGCGTGCCCCCTGCCGCCGGGAGGATGCAGACCTGGTGAGACGAAGGAGAGGCTCGGCCGGGAGAACCACAGTGCCTCGACTCTCCATGCACTGATGTTCTGGTCCCTGCGGAGTAGTTCCACAGCAGCGGGTTGGGGTTTCTTGGACCCGTCCGCTAGCAACATTGCAGAGGAAGATTAAGTGGTCAGATCCGTGAGTGGCTGCTGCTGGGATACAAGCCGAGGTGTAATTAGCCTCAGCTGGGTCACCTGGGCGAGTGTGTATGATGTTGTGAGACCCGAAACACCCAACGACCCCAGGTTACATCACTGATGATTAGGGCTGGGTTCAAAAAATCGATTCTCCGATTTTTAATCGATTTTCATTTTAATCCTCGATTATCGATTCATATGTCCAGAGATCGATTTTTTTTATTATTATTATTATTATTATTATTATTATTATTATTATTATTATTATTATTATTATTATTATTATTATTATTTTTATTTTTAAATAAACAGGCTAAAATATTGTGCTGTGTGTGGTAGTTGAAACATAGTTTCAAGTTGACGTTTATTTATCTTTGTAGTTGAAACAAAAACATAAATACTGTAGGCTACATGAATGGAAATGTTTGATCATTAACACATTGAGTGCCAGCCATGTTTTCATTCCTGTAGGTAAGTTGTGCCAGGGGTGTTTTTGACGATTCTGGCTCATTTTAGAACAGCCGAGGATTCTTTTCTGTTAAGAATTCATGAACACCAATCATCTAAAAATAACTAATAGAATGTGTGCTTTCTCTGTCTAAAAGAGTTAGTTTGCAGAGTTAGTAGTTATGTAGATATTAGCCGTTGAGTACAGCATGGTTTCAGCGTCTGGAAATTTATTCAGAGATAAATGGCTTTTTGTGAAACAGTCACTTTAACCATTCATTTTTGGCATCAGTAAGACCGTCAGACATTCTAAACAATAGTTTTGAACAGTAATTTCCTCCATAACAACAGGAAACACCCCTCTCATTCAAACTCCTCCCTCCGTGTGTCTTCTCCTCCTTCCTCCTGGCTCTAACAGCGGGCGTGTCAGAAGCGCGTTGCTGCTGCCTGCCTGCCTGTCTGCCTGTCGGGCAAGACGAGTCTGAAATGGATTACTGTAAAATCGCGTCGCCATTTCCTTGAATGGCTTGCTCCCGCGGTGTGTGTGTGTGTGTGTGTGTGTGTGTGTGTGTGTGTGTGTGTTCGCGCGTTGCTCCGCGGCTCTGGGGGGAAGGGATCTCTGTCCGTTCTGTGTGTGTGTCTCCGGCGGGCTTCTGACTGTAAAATCGCCAAGCCATTTCCGCGGGAGGCGGCTGCTTTTGGTCCCGTGGCTTTTGGGTCCCGTGGCTGTGGCTTCTCTCGGTCTCTGTCGCCACTTAGTGGTCGGTAAAATAGATTACACACATGCTCTTGCTCCAAATAGTTATCTCGAAGATGTAAAAGGGGTTGATTGATGTCCCACCGTCAAAAAAAAAAAATGTTTATGTAAGACGAGTTAGCTCGTCCTTGGCACTTAAGCGCTGGATTATGTAAGACGAGTTAGGTCGTCTATGGCACTTAATGAGTTAATATCTACTTTTAGAAATTATATAGGCCTGAAATCAAATCACTGTGCATAATTGTGAAAGTGTCTTTATTGACAGATGAAAAGGCTGTTAGTAAATCTGTGTAACTAAAACCATTAAAATTGACAACAGGTCTGCAACTTTTTTCCCCCGTGTATCTACTTGGCTGGTTGGGAACCCCTGTGTTACATAACTGGACATGTAATTCAGGGTACAGATCAAAAAACATTTTGAAACATATTGAAATCGATCGAATCGGAATCGAATCGAATCGAATCGAATCGAATCGAAATTAATCGATTCGCAACCTTGTGAATCGGAATCGAATCGATTCTTGAAATTTGAACCTAAAAATGAATCTACTGATGATGTATCCCAGTTGCATTTAGAAGATGTAGTGTGTAATATGTCGGGTTAGGGCATATTGCACAGTGAAGCCTGGCCTCCCCCTTGCCAGGTGCATCTATCAGATGTATGTATGTACTGTTCTGTCATAAATAACTGATGACATCACAATTCTCGAGTGACTTCACTGATGTCTATCGTTGCTGATGCGTCCGTCTGTGTGTCTGTTCCATCCTCGCTGGGTTGTGTTATTATTATGACATCATCAGCGTCTGTCATAAATAACTGATGACATCACAATTCTCGAGTCACTGATGTCCATCATTGCTGATGCTGTCACAATGGCTCTGTGCCTAAAAACATAAAATATCGCTGTAGTACCTCCATACTATAATAAGGCAGCCTGGTTGTTGATGCGTTTGTCTGTCTTTTCCCTCCTCGCTGACATCTATGATGTCACATGTTCTGTCACAATGGTTTCTGAGTGACCCCCTATTATTATATGGTGGCCCGGCATCACTGATGACATCACAATTGCTTGAGTGACATCACTGTCTGATGATATCACAAATGCTCAAGTGACATCACTGTTGATGTTGATGATGCTGAGGAATGGTGAAACAGATGTGCAATACGAGGGATCAGCCGATGAGCATTTTGGTAAACAAATGGCTTCAAAATAATTCCAGGTGGAAACAGAGTACGCGCAGAGGAACGGAAGTCGCTGCCATGAGTCTTATCGCATCGATAAAAACGTTATTTTGTAGCCACGATATATCTACTGTATCAGCTGGTCGGCTTTATGGGAAGAGCATGACTCGAACATGACCGTTATATCAAACTAACTAGTCGGTCGTTCAGTGGCGCTTTATTGCCAAACTGTTAGCTAACAGCTAGCTATATTCCAATACCTAGTGCGGGTGCATGTATTTATATCGGGGGACGTAGTCTCACGTGGTCAGACCCAACGTTGACGTCAGCAAGCTTATTATCTATGACTGGCTACTGCGAGACTAGGGGGGACATGTACAGGGGGGTGGTTTTGCGCATAACACCCTGAAGAGACACCCGGAAGTCCTGACGTCACGCTGATTCCTCCTTGGAGACAAACCATAAATTGGTCTTTAGGCGTACTGTGTGTGTACTTTCTAGTTAAACCTGTTTTGATGGTCAAGGATTACAATACATTTGAAGGAAAACACTATGACAAATTCAAGTCCCGGTACACTGGATAAATAAATACAAAGTACAATGTTACAATTTCACTTAGCAGAGGCTTTTATCCAAAGTGACATACGTCTGAGCTTTATACAACAGAAGGACTGATCTAGTCAGAAGACAACATGAGTAAGTGCCATGAGGCCAAGCTTGAGTCCGAATGGACCTAGGTACCACCAGGAAGTGCATAGTGCATAGCATTTTTTGTGTAGACCTGAGTCCAGGTAGGCAGGTAGGCCATGCCAAATTTCAGCGTCCTAGTGTGAAGACTGCTCGCAAAAGCATGGTGTACTTCTTGTGGACCCACCGACCAACCAACCAACCAACCAACCAACCAACCAACCAACCAACCGTTTATGGACATACGGACCCGCAGACCCACTTGTATGTCTGTATGTCCCCTAAAAGAAAGAGTGGCCAGTTTGAACTCCTGGCTTCCCATCTCATCCCGGATAAGTTCAAAATCCTGGTCATCACCTACAAAGCACCTCAACAAACTGCCCCCCCCACCCCCACCCCATACCTCCCATACCTCACTGACCTCCTCTCCCGCTACCAATCATCCCGGTCCCTCAGATCCACGTAAGCGGATCTCTCCACCCCCAAGTCCAACCTTGCAAGGTTTGGTGACAGAGCCTTCTCTCGGGCAGCTTCCAGGCTGCTTAGGTGCTTAGTGGATTGTAGTTTATCTACCGACCTCTGCTGGAGGCTGCTAGAGGTCGGTAGCATGGCGTGTTTAAATGTACGTTGTGCACGCTACGCCCATCTCTTGGGACAGGCACACACACAAAAACGGACAACGCAATCTGCAAACTCAACACTTCACGCTGCTCATCTTCTGATGCTGTCTTGTTGCTGATTTCCATCTTAAATTGTCTCTGCACAATTTCAAATTCTGTTCTGATTAGATCGATTAGACAGAATGAGAAACAAGCCTTTATTTACCCTTTTCACCATTCTTGTCACATTGTTTTCAGATACACATATCTAACAGTACAGTAGACAGTGCATGCCTGTGATTGATGGGGGAGTGAAGGGCAAAGCAGATAAGACTTAGTTGACCACAGTAGGATGTGGCAGTGATGTTGTTTTAATAGGCGTGGTTAGCCACGTAGAGGGACTCTCCAGCTGCAGCGCCGCTGTCAGAAGACTCGTACTTGCCCTGCGCAGCCAGACTATTCGCCTCAGCGCGTTTGATGAACTCCTCGGTGGCGGCCTTCTCATTGTCCTGCTCTCCCTTCCACGCCTTCAGGGCAGACGCCTGCAACCCGCGGCCGTAGGAGAAAGTCAGGGCCCAGGGCTTGGCAAGCGGGCAGCTGTTGATGGCACTAAGGTTCACGGTGGCCTCTTCCTCGGACTGGCCACCTGACAAGAATGTCACTCCTGTGACAGCAGGAGGCACGGTGCGGCGCAGGGCAGTTACAGTAGCCATGGCGATTTCCTCCGCGCTGTACTTGTTAGGGCAGGACTGTCCGCCTGTGACCATGTTAGGTTTCAGCAGTGTCCCTTCCAGGTACACATGGTGGTCTGACAGAGCCTTGTACACTGCAGCTAGGACCTTCTCCGAGACGTACTGGCAGCGCTTCAAGTCATGCTCTCCATCAGGAAGGATCTCAGGCTCCACAATGGGAACAATACCATTCTGTTGGCAGATGCTAGCGTAACGTGCCAGTACATTGGCATTCTCAAAGATAGCGAGCTCAGAGGGCGTTGTGGAAGAGATCTTCAGCACACAGCGCCACTTGGCAAAGTCTGCACCGTCCTTCTTGTACTGGGCACAGCGCTCAGCCAGCCCGTCCAGACCCTGAGTGGTGGTCTCTCCATTTGTTCCAGCGAGGGGCACGCAACCTTTGTCCACCTTGATGCCAACAACAATGCCGCGGTCTTTGATCAGCTTGGCAAAGTTAGTGCCATCGTCTGTGCTCTGGTAGAGGGTTTCGTCGAAGAAGATGACACCTCCGATGCAGCTGTTCATGCGCTCATCAGCTGTGAATAGCAGCTGGCGGTAGCGACGCCTGTTCTCCTCTGTGTTCTCAACCCCCATGGGGGTTAAACGCTTTGCCATGCTAGGGTTGGACTCATCGGCTGCAAGGATGCCTTTGCCTGGGGCTACTATCCTCTCAGCGATGTCCGCCAGCTCCTTCTTCTGTTCAGGGGTCAGTGCAGGGTATTGGTGCGTCATGATTGATGTTGTGAAGGACGAGTGGTCCAATTTATAGCCTCAAAGGGGAGATGTATGACATCACTGATGATGTCACAATGTCTATGACATCATCAGTCAGTATGACATCAACAAGCGATTTAAGACCACTGATTATTTCATGGTTGCATTGCATCAGCTTTGACATCAGTTCATTGGAGATTGTCATTGTGACATCTTCAGTGATTTATAACATCACGGATGTCACTGAGGATGTCACAATATCTCATGCATAAGTGACATTAGTTGACATCAGTTCACTGATGTCACTGTTGACATTGTGACATAATAATCAATTATTTATGATGTCACTGATGTCACTGTTGACATGAAGGTCAACAGTCATTGCTCGAGTGACATCACTGATGACATCACAATTGCTCGAGTGACATGATCACTGATGACATCACTCACTGATGACATGATCACTGATGACATCACTCACTGATGACATGACTCACTGATGCTATCACTTTGGTGATGAGATTTCGAGTTGCCGAGTTGCAGCGGACTTAATTATTCTCATCAGCATCATCATCATCATCATCATCATAAAGGGAGTACGTGAGTTCTGTCTTTCGCTGTTTAATTTTTTTTGTCCCACATTGTGAGATTTGTGATGATTTTGGTCAGTAATGATGTCACTGTCACAATGTCTATGACATGCGAAGTTGAGCTTCGCTGAGTCGAGCACTCCATGGTGTGATGTCACCAGTGATGGTCACTTGAGCAATTGTGATGACATCAGTGAGTGATGTCATCATCAGTGATGCAAAGTTGTGCAATAGGGCAGGCGAGGCCACGCAGCAGCCGAGCGACCGCTAAGCTGCTGACACTAGGCCCTGTTTACATGCCGACGCTCCCTGCATAAAACGGCAAACTTTTTTAGCGTTAGTGCCTTCCTTTTACACGGTGACGGTGTTATTTGGGGGTGAAAACGCCAAAATGTGAAAACAGCTCCCAGAGTGGAATTCTTGAAAACGCTGCCCCTTACTGTCGCCGTGTAAAGTGCAGAAACGCTCTTCAGGTGATGACACAGCCCCCCTTCACCATGTTACACAATGTTAGGCAATAGGAACATTGAACTAGCCCAATACAGCCTTATGGCACAGGCATAATCGCAGTGACATTCAACAAACATGATAACGATTTGCTAAAAACACAATCTGCGTTAAGTCCCCCTACTAACGTCATACATAGCCTATTATCACTGTCTCCCGCATTGAATAATTGACAACAACTCACTGTCTGGATGCATTTCCTCAACTGAAGTCCCAATTGTGCTCAGGTCTTTTTTATGTTGCTTTACTGGGTTTTTATTGGGTAATCCAATCTGGAGCATGATCTGGAGCAGTTTATTAGGCTACTATTTGTGACTTCTGTGTCAGACGCTTGGAAAATGCATTTAAAAACTTTAATCACAAAGCTAAATCAAGCCTGTTAGAAACAGACAGAATAGGGGAAGCTAGGCGTTTTTACCTTCAAAATAAAAGCCGTATTTTATAACTGTAAATAAAAATCAGGGTCGTCGACTCACTGCGTGTTAAAATTGACTTTTAGTTGTCTGTGTTCTATATGTCTCCTGTGTATTTCGGATCACACACAAAAAACGTTGCGACATGCATCAATAAGACTATTAGTTTATTTAATTACCATTATTGTGAAGGTTTTAACCAGAAGTTTCAATGTTATTCTGGCTCACTTTGACGCTTTTGCGGCTTCAGTCAGCAGACAGTCTGCACGCAAATCGTTATCACACCCGCTGTGTGTAAATGCAAAATAAAAGGTGAGGACGCAACGCTAGTTTGCCGTTTTATGCAGAGACGGTTGTCATCTAAACATGGCCTAAAGACACATTCCCCGTATGTCATCTTGTCATAGTAAACAAACACAATCCATCAACTGAGCATGCAAACGCCCCCGACTGATGATGTCATAGCCACTGATGATGTAATGCCCCACAATCATCAAGTGATGAGACTGATGATGGCACGTCCCACAATGGGCCTGAGTGACTGATGTCATACCCACTGATGTCATTGGCATTGTGACATTCTCAGTGATGTCATACACAGTGTGATATCATCAGTGATGCTATACTATATCATCAGTGATCTCACTTAAGCAATTGTGATGTCATCAGTGACAGTGACAGACTGATAGGCTGTCAACACAAAAAGTAGGTTTATCTCAGAACCGTTCATCCGATCGACTTCAAACATTCTCGCGCGCTCAGAATTCAGGCTATAGGCTACAGATCATATGAGAAGAAAGTTCAAGCAAAGTTTGGTTTGAATATGCAAAGAGATTAATTGGTAGGTTATGATAAATGTTTTAATTTGAATGGAACCAATGAATAGATGAATGAGCAAATAGTGCAGCTTGGATGAAAAATGTCTCGACTCCTCGAATGCTTTTAGAGTTAACTAATTACACCGCGGAATAGAATTTATGAAGGAGTAGCATATCAAAATTGCTAATAATGTAATGTAATATCTTCCTTTATGTGCCACTTTCTAAAACTGCCATTTCAGAACAGTGAGAACACACTCAGTACATACTGTAGAAAAGAAAACAAGACTAGAGTAAAAATTAAACCAGACATGAAGTAAAGATAAAACAAAATGTAATTAAATTAAATATGAACAAAAGGAGACAGACAGGGTTACAGACGGGGATAAAAAAAACCCATGAAAGACAATTGAAACCAGGCGTGAGAACAAAATAAAATACACAAACAGGGATAGATCTAGTGGGGACAAGTCATTCCAAGTCAGAGGAATCACAGGAACTGGAGTTACAACATGTGAGGCGTCCCTCAGCTTACCTCCTGTCTTGTCGATTGGGATTTGACTGCTAAAAAAAGTAGGAATCTATCTGTTCTGGTAATGGGGTCATGCCATGCTTGATGTATTAACAGTGTAAAAGAGCCTGAGGGACCGATTTAGGTCAGAGAGTGAAGGATAGGAGGGCAGATACGACGGTGACCAACACACACACAAGCTGTCTGGTGAGTTGTAAATATACTATTCAGGTACTGGGAAAGGGTGCACACAAGGACACACAATGACACACACACACACACACACACACACACACACACACACACACACACACACACACACACACACACACACACACACACACACACACACACACACCTACACACACACACACACACACACACACACACACACACACACACACGCACACACACACACACACACACACACACACACACACACTACATATGCACTACCAACAAGTTTTAGACCCCCTGATTTTTTTATCCCATTTTTATCCCCCATTAGTGCTAATTTAATTTATTTATCCTGGTTGCTACTCCACCCTCTGCCGATCTGGGGAGAGCCGAAACTGGCTCCATGCTTCCTCCGAGACATGGGCAGTTAGCCAGCCGCTTCTTTTCACCTGACAGAGGAAGCTTCACCGGTAGGACATAGCACGTGGGACGATCACGCTATTCCAACGAGTTCCCCTCCCTCCGAACAGGCGCACCTAACGACCAGAGGAGGCACCACTTCAGCGACCAGGATATTGCATGTTTTGGTGTGGGGTTCCTATATGAAAGAAACCCCCGGGGGGCACGGGGCATCGATGATTGTCGGGCATGACATCATCAGTGGGTATGACGTCATCAGTCGGGGGCGTTTGCATGCTCAGTTGATGGATTGTGTTTTGTTTACCAATATAACATCATCACTTGACAATGATGACAATGACGTCATCACTCTGGTCACCAATTGACGCTTGGGGCTGGGGCATGACCTCAGGCTACCCACAGGACATTGTGAGGCTGTGGCCCACAGGACATTGTGAGGCTGGGGCCCACAGGACATTGTGAGGCTGGGGCCCACAGGACATTGTGGGGACTGGGGCCCACAGGACATTGTGGGACTGGGGCCCACAGGACATTGTGAGGCTGGGGCCCACAGGACATTGTGGGGCTGGGGCCCACAGGACATTGTGGGGCTGGGGCCCACAGGACATTGTGAGGCTGGGGCCCACAGGACATTGTGGGGACTGGGGCCCACAGGACATTGTGGGGCTGGGGCCCACAGGACATTGTGGGGACTGGGGCCCACAGGACATTGTGGGGACTGGGGGCCCACAGGACATAGTGGGGACTGGGGGCCCACAGGACATTGTGGGACTGGGGCCCACAGGACATTGTGGGGCTGGGGCCCACAGGACATTGTGGGGCTGGGGCCCACAGGACATTGTGGGGACTGGGGCCCACAGGACATTGTGAGGCTGGGGCCCACAGGACATTGTGGGGCTGGGGCCCACAGGACAGACGGTCCGTGCCATAACAAACGTAAGTACGGTCCGTGCCATAACGGAAGGACGGACGGAAGGACAGACACACAAAGTTAGTTATAGAAGGGGCTGCACCGCTTAACATCAGAGCTGTGTCAATACTGTGGAAGAGGGGACATGTGGACACTTTGAGCTGTAGTGTGAATGTGGCATAACAGCAAGGCTCCACTGGGCATGCTCTGTTTGTGTGCTGAGACATGTACTTTACTGCACACTGAAAACTAATGCAGGTTTATTCACTGATTGTTGTGTATAGGGGGGCTGCACTGTCGTGTGAAAATTGCAAAAATAGAATAGACCAAATCACCGTGACGTCACCATGTAAACAACATTACTTTCGCGTATACCACTTCGGGAAGACGGCAGGTTTAAATTTGCATGTTGTCAAATAAATGCTGTCAAACCATCTCGTTGTTTTCGGCCGACTACTTTCAATTTAAATGTTCAAATGGTTGGTAAACATGCTTGTCCAACGTATCTAGCCTTTCTTCTGTGTTTGTTTTATGTAGTGTTAGCTAGCTAATAACGTTTGTTTACAACTGTCAAACTCGCTGTTTTTTTGCAGACTTGTGAAAGTGTTGTTATGAATGATATTAAACAACAACACAACACGAACGAACCATTTTTGTCTTCTTTGTCTGTTTTTGTCTTCAACACGTCAGTTTGTGCCGTCCACCGCCATTATGATGTGTGGACCCCAGGGGTAACCGGAAGTAAATGGAAACATCCCCGCTGATTTGGTCTATTGCGAGCTCTTCTCTTCTTCGTTGCCTCGGTGCCTGGTGGAGCAGCTGTTAGTCTCTCTGGCAGAGAAAGTGAATATAGAGGCAGGAAACCTGTGCACAAGTGAGCTTAACCTGCCGCATCATGTTTGAGTGTGTGCAGACAGACCACACAGTAGCTGTGCCTCTCGTGAGCTTAACCTGCCGCATCATGTTTGAGTGTGTGCAGACAGACCACACAGTAGCTGTGCCTCTCGTGAGCTTAACCTGCAGCATCATGTTTGAGTGTGTGCAGACAGACCACACAGTAGCTGTGCCTCTCGTGAGCTTAACCTGCAGCATCATGTTTGAGTGTGTGCAGACAGACCACACAGTAGCTGTGCCTCTCGTGAGCTTAACCTGCCACATCATGTTTGAGTGTGTGCAGACAGACCACACAGTAGCTGTGCCTCTCGTGAGCTTAACCTGCCACATCATGTTTGAGTGTGTGCAGACAGACCACACAGTAGCTGTGCCTCTCGTGAGCTTAACCTGCAGCATCATGTTTGAGTGTGTGCAGACAGACCACACAGTAGCTGTGCCTCTCGTGAGCTTAACCTGCCACATCATGTTTGAGTGTGTGCAGACAGACCACACAGTAGGTGTGCCTCTCGTGAGCTTAACCTGCCGCATCATGTTTGAGTGTGTGCAGACAGACCACACAGTAGCTGTGCCTCTCGTGAGCTTAACCTGCCACATCATGTTTGAGTGTGTGCAGACAGACCACACAGTAGCTGTGCCTCTCGTGAGCTTAACCTGCAGCATCATGTTTGAGTGTGTGCAGACAGACCACACAGTAGGTGTGCCTCTCGTGAGCTTAACCTGCAGCATCATGTTTGAGTGTGTGCAGACAGACCACACAGTAGCTGTGCCTCTCGTGAGCTTAACCTGCAGCATCATGTTTGAGTGTGTGCAGACAGACCACACAGTAGCTGTGCCTCTCGTGAGCTTAACCTGCAGCATCATGTTTGAGTGTGTGCAGACAGACCACACAGTAGCTGTGCCTCTCGTGGCCCATGCACTCTGATTTGACTGCACGGATCACTGTGATCCAGAGCCTGTGTGTGTGTCCTTGTGTGTGTGTGTGTGTGTGTGTGTGTGTGTGTGTGTGTGTGTGTGTGTGTCCTTGTGTGTCGGCGATCCTGCCTGCAGCGTGTGTTAAACAAGGGGGGATGATCTGCTGCTGACAACTGGGCAAATTGACTCCTATTATCTTGACTGTGTGTATCACTGCTGGATACCTTTCTCCTCCCCACAACAGAGACAAAGACACACAGCAGCACGTTCCAGAGACAAAAACACACAGCAGCACGTTCCAGAGACACAGCAGCACGTTCCAGAGATCACCTTGAACTCATCTGTCCATCTTCTCCTCCTCTTGTTTTGAAGGCAGGAAGCAGAATGATGTGGCCGTTTCCCTCTGCTCGTTTCTTTCCCCCCCGCCTTTTAACTCCAATAAGAAGCAGCTTAATTGCAGGCACAAAATAATATGCCATTATGCCAACCAGAATGCTGAACTGTTGCTTTTTGTCCCGTCCCTCCCCTTCATTTGAGCGTGTCTCATTGTTGCTAATGATGATGTAAGGGGGAAGTGGAGGAGACGCAGTGAGTTAGTCGCCTGTTTGCCCTCAGTCTTAGTCAAAGAACGCTGTGTCGGCATCCTTCACTGTTAGTCACAAATTAACCACCGGTGGAGCATCGGTGCAGGAACAGGTTTGGGGCGGAACAGATTGTACAGTATGTGTAATGGGACTGCAGTAAGAAGACAAAGAAATCAAGTGAAAAATGTCTTCGGTGCATAATATGTATTATGATGTACAGCTTCATATAGATTCATATAGATTCATTTACAAAAGTATCTTAAACTACAAATAGTTTAGGATATAAAATGTGCTCAGTAGAGTCTACAGTAGAGTCTACTGAGCACATTTTCTCGTTTAATTATCTTTTGTTATAAATCACAAGAGCAGATCTCATGTTTTACATATTGGGATATCTAATTTACATTGAAATACTTCAATCAATTGTAAGTGCAATCACACTTAGTTTGTTTACTTCAGTCCGTGTCCTCCGTTCATTTTGTTATACAGCACCAGCACGAGTCGCTGCCGGCTACTTACCATAATAACATACGTCTGTTTATACCCATAACACCTTGCATCTTGGGGCCGGTTCCTGTAGTCTATAGTGGAGTAGCCAGCAGTAAGAAGAGAAAGGTTCCTGTAGTCCAGGGGTGGGCAACACTTTTTCATGGGGGGCCACATGAGAAACCCAGATTGTTGCCGGGGGCCGAACAAATATTGTCACGCCGTAACCCATGGATGGGCAACTTTGATGATAGAGAGGGCCACAAAAAAATGTCCTCGCTACCAGTTTTTGCTGAGGGCTGAACGGCGCCAGCGCGAAACATTTTGGGCATTTGAAGCCAGGTTTAGAGGAATAACTAATTTAAAATGAACAGTTGTGATGTCATTATTCAGTCTTAACCACCAATATTTGATCCTTTTCTCACTCACTTCTATGTCACCACCCGCTCTCCCTCTTCAGTGCTTGAAATTAACTTTTTTGACCACCTGCCAATATGGCTGCTAGATTTTAAAGTTACCAGCCAATTCGAATTTCCACTAGCCGAAATGTTTTTCTTGAAATAAACCAGAATATGAGTGGGTTATTTTAAGCTTAAGTATCAGTAAGTGGCCCGGGATTCTCAAAGCCTGTGTTGAGGGTCACACAAGAACAAAAATGCACTCTTGAAGCTAAATAAATCCAAAACCAACAAGTTAATTATTTAAATTTCTACTTCAATGTAGAACAGTCATTTCTTACACATGAGATTACTTTTAGCCTTTTAGTCATAAATATTATTGAAATATATTCCATATTCCAGACTGAAATGCTATAACAGAAGAGTATTGGCCAGAATGACATGAACATTTGGACACTTATTCAGCGGGTATCTTGCATGTTGCGTTCAGGTGCACTGTAAAAAAAAAAAAAAAAAAAAAAAAAAAATTTTTTGCAATTCCATCGCGGGCCACACAGGGGGCGCCCGCGGGCCGCATACGGCCCGCGGGCCGTATGTTGCCCATGTATGCTGTAGTCTATAGTGGAGTAGCCAGCAGTAAGAAGAGAAAGGTTCCTGTAGTCTATAGTGGAGTAGCCAGCAGTAAGAAGAGAAAGGTCAGAGCCACAGCGTCCTGACTGGTTCCTGTAGTCTATAGTGGAGTAGCCAGCAGTAAGAAGAGAAAGGTGGTTCCTGTAGTCTATATTGGAGTAGCCAGCAGTAAGAAGAGAAAGGTCAGAGCCACAGCGTCCTGACTGTAACCCATGAGTGATCATGTGTTATGGAGAAGAGCTATAACAGAGATAAGCACTATGGAAAGAGGAGGAAGGCTTTTTAAAGCAGCAAGCAGTGGATGAAGATATGACAGAGAGGATACGTTCAGTAGGCAGAGCGCAATGTGGGTTACGTTTTGAAGAGATGCATTTTCAATCTCCAGTGGTAAATGGAGAGTGACTGATATCCTGACTGGAGCGGGAGAGTTATTCTGGACGTAGAGGAGTGGAGTCTGGGTGGAGCGAGGAACATGCTGCGAAAGACTGGTGGGACACTGGACTGGACCGTGACCTGGAGCTCAGGCTCAGAAATGCCTCGGGCCGTATGACTGGCACGTTGTATTTACATTTACATTCCCATCTAAGTCCACAGGTATTTAAAAAGTTGATGTGGTTATCTACAGTATTACATTATTATTATTATATTATTGTTATCTACAGTATACTCATCCTTATGACAGCTGAAAGGTGAATTTGGTCAAGTCCAGATAACGCACAACAGGGTGTGCGTCATGCAAGCCAAGATTCTGAGAGGGCATATTTCAGAACCACCTTCTCTAAAACAACAAAAAAATTTGAGCAGGGGTCCCCAACCTTTTTTAATTGAACACGACAGAGATGTTGATATATTACGTGTCTGTGGATTGTGGAGTGTGTACGCTCTTTCACAAAACAACTCATCCTCGTTCATTTTTTTTTATATGATTTACATTTGTTTAAATTCAGCTACATCTGCAGCACTCTAGATTGTTTTAATAGTCAGCGTGTGTGCTGCGCTACGATACGAGCATGTACCGTATGTCCTCCATTTTCCTCCGCTTCCCCAGTCGAAGATGTCTCTCTCTCTCTCTCTCTTTTGTGTTACCATGGAAACTGTGTGGGCATCTCTATCAAACAAGATAACAGGAGAGAAAATAAGAGCGTTAAAGAGAGGTAGGTGTGTGTGTGTGTGTGTGTGTGTGTGTGTGTTTGTGTGTGTGTGTGTGTGGGGGGGGGCATAGACGGACAGAGTGTTATAGAGAGTGAAAGGTGTGAGATGGGGAGGGAGAGAGAGCAAAACAGGAGAAAGAAATCAACCTACAGGCTCGTGTGTGTGTGTGTGTGTGTGTGTGTGTGTGTGTGTGTGTGTGTGTGTGCGTGTGCGTGTGTGTGTGCATGGGCGAACAATGAAACTAATTTAGATTGACTCACTTGCTGTACGTGTTTCCATCTAGCTGTCAAGCAAATTTTACGCAAACCTTTGAAATGTCACAAAAAAAAAAAAAAAAAAATGAGGTGCCTTTCCATCAGCTGGGTTGAAGCGAAGGACGCAGCTACTTCAGAGAAAACACATCCACAATAACATGGAAAGAGTCTTTCAAGAACTGATTAATATAATGATTTTATTGTTCTTTCGTGTCAGTTAATAAAAATCAGAGCACAATCAGAAAAATTACATGACTTGATAATAAAATTGTGCAGTAGAAATATGGGTTTTCCCTCTATCTTATGAATTATGTTGCGACACCCCCCCCAAATAAATAAATACAAGATCATATATAATATAAATATTTGACTACAATAACAATGTATTTATTTATTTATAGTTTATTCCTAAAACCACAGATGAACAATGAGTCGACTATCATGCACAGTGTCGACTAGTGGTTTCAATATAGTCTGTGAAACCCCTAGGCCCTAGGCCTAGGGCATGCGCCATGTTCACTCCCAGCTGGAAAAATCGAATTGAGAAACCAGCCTTTGTCCTTCCCTCTGAAATGTTGCATGAATTACAACTCCCCAAAAATCCTGTAGTTGAGTCTGCCTTCGGTTCAGCACACCATCAGCTCAGAGGGGCGAGGGGGCAAAGTGCACCGACTGCTGTGAGGGACCAGGAGCTTTGAAGTGGGATCAGACAGTATAGTCGATGAGCGAGGAGAAAGGTTGGCCACCATGTGATAATCTCAAGGTCTGATCTACAACCAAATAACCCAACAAGTTTTCCACCAAAGACTTCAGAAGAGTCTAAATATCATAAAGCTAACCTGCATTTATTTATTAATTGGACAGTGCAGTTCCCAGATTTCGCTGCAACATTCAGATGGTACGGTCAGAATTTGTCGTAAACATGAAAGCATGGGTCCATCCTGCCTTGTATCAGTGGTTCAGGCTGCTGGTGATGATGTAATGGCCGCTTGGGCTTCGTTTAAACGCCACAGTGAACCCGAGTATTGTTGCTGACCATCCATGTGTCCATGTCTTTGTGACCACAGTGTACGCATCTTCTAATGGCTACTTCCAGCAGGATAACGTGCCATGCCACAAAGCTTAAATCAACCTGGGTTCTTGAACGTGACAATCACCAGATCTCAATAGAACACCTGTGGGATGCAGTGGAACAGGAGATTCGCATCATGGTTGAGCAGCTGACAAATCTGCAGCAACTGCCTGATGCTGTCACGTCAATATGGACAAAAATATCTCCAGCACCTGGTTGAATCTATGCCACGAAGAATTAAGGCAGTTCCGAAGGCAAAAAGGGGGTCTGACCCGGTACTAGCAAGGTGGTTGAAGTGGCCGGTGAGTACATGTGACGTACACAGGTGATGGGGAGTTGAGAGGCAGTGTATTGTTTTCAAATCATTGTATTTTAGTGCAATCCTCTACTCATTTGACTATAGAGAGACAAACCCTCTCCTTTTTCCAGAGGCATTTCCTGCAGTTGTCATAGTATTAATTTCATATAAGAAAGACAGTGTGACTATTTCCACGCCTAGCACGTTTGAATGTATGGCATCATCAGCATCAAAGTGTCAGCAGAATGATTCTCTCCTCTCTTGTCGGAGGGACCCAGCTGCTGCCGATGAGATCCATCTGATCTCTGTAGAGCAGCTATAAATAAAGTGGAGGAGCCTGAATGTCACAATGCAACGTGCACAACTTGGGCTTTTGATCATTGGAGCCACAGAGAGCTAACCTTGCCACCCAGCTGATCAGTGCTAACCTTGCTTGCAAGATGGATAACTTTGCGAGATCAAAAGAGATAATTCTCTCGACGTAATCCATCTTGTCATGCACAGGCGGTTAAGATGATTGGCCGAACCATGGCCGGCTCGACGAATCAGCGGCAGCCTTAGGCGGGCTTAGGCTCGTCTGGGCAAGTAGTGAGTACATGGTCTTTGTAGTTCTTCTTTTCACTCGTCAACATGGCTGCCGCCGCGGAAGTGACAGGCAGTCTGGATGAAATTGAATGTAACGTTCCCAATTCTATGTATTAAATTCTAAAAAACGACCTTCAACATTTGGGAAGGCTAAGCCACACAACTAGTTCGTTATAATCGAACGTCATGCTTCGAAGGCGACTTTACGACGATGAGGACGGTGAGGACTCAATCATAGACTACCACGGAGATCTCAGGCACCTTCCTCCGGTCGCAAACGTGACGTCAGAGGCATGGCGATCTGATTGGTTGAAGTTAACACGCACCAGCGGTGATAGACAGATGGGTCATCCAATCACCTGCCAAGTAGCTTGGAAAAAGTGCCCGCCTCCGTCAGCGGGTCGGGTTAGTGCATTCCCAGATCGACTGGTTTAGTGAAACGTAATGTGGAGCTAAACCGTCCATCTGGCAGCGTCAGGTTAACAGAGAGCAGGCCAGCTATTTCTTTCATCTCCACTGGATTTCCGGAGCTCCGCAGAGATTCACATGGATCATGTGAGCTCCCCCCATGAGAAGCCTATGGAGCGACACACACAGCAGCAGCAGCAGCAGCGCTTTGTTTGATGCAGGTTGTTATTTTTACCATGTGGGAAACCGCACCGTCATCAAATACAGTGGAGAGAGACCATCCTATCATTCACTTTAACCAGTTTGTCCCTTCCCTGCTGAAGTGCCCTTGAGCAAACACACTGAACTATTCCTTTCTGAAGTGACAAGTAGGTGGTTCCAATCCATACTCAATTTAAATAAATAATAATAATAATGATTGGATTTATATAGCGCCTTTTCAAGTGCTCAAAGCGCTTCACAGAATCATTATTCGTTCACACCATTCGTACCGGTCGTTCGAAAGCGTGGCAGCCACACATCGGCGCTCAACGGCCCCTCCGACCACCATCATTCATGTCTACATTCATACCAATCATACGAGGCAAGGAGGGTTAAGTGTCTTGCCCAAGGACACAACGACAGCAGCTGGGAGGGAGCGGGGATCGAGCCGCCAACCCTTGCGTCATTGGCCGACCCGCTCTACCTCCTGAGCTAAAGCCGCCCCAATGGATTAGTTAGTTTAAATGGATTAGTGCAACAACAAAAAAGCAGCCTGTGACATCATAATATGACATTTACGAGCAGTGACGAGCGCTGGCTGTGACAGGTAGTATCTGTCAACCCACCTGGCAGTGAGAAAACACTGTCGACCCGCTTAATTGTAACTATAACGTTATGCCGACCACCCGGGTCACTCGTCGCAGCACGAGCATGGAACTGAAGTTGGCCACATCGCCGCAGTGTAGCTGCTGAATGTTGCCAAACCGCATTCACAGTTGACAGTTTATCGATGTTTACAATGCAACCGGCCGCCGGCTAACGCTGAACTGAAAGATCGAATACAATTGCGTCTGACAAGGAGGACAAAAAGTGGGCGGGGCAACATAAGGTGAATAACACTGGATGCAGCAGCTGTAAAGTGGGCGGGGCAACATAAGGTGAATAACACTGGATGCAGCAGCTGTAAAGTGGGCGGGGCAACATAAGGTGAATAACACTGGATGAAGCAGCTGTAAGCACAGTTGTTGCAGTTGGCTATCTATAGCCCATGTGTGACCTCTGACCTCCAGCACTGCTGCTGTACAGACAGTGATTCAAGTAGAGAGCTTGTTGTTGGCTCATTAGCTCTGAAATCTAATGAATGCTTCCAACTGTGGCTGCTGCAAAATCGCTTTCACTGACATGACATCATGCCATCTTAAAGTGTTGCCTTTAAAGGAACACTCTGCCCATTTTCAACCAGCTTTGTATCATTAGAACATCAGTAGTATATCAGAAAACTGTAAACTGTTTTGAAGTCTGTCATTTAATTTGACAGTTATTGAGTGTTAAAGTGTGGACCAGTGACATCACTGGTCCACACTAACTCAAATTAATAACTCATTAACTCAAATCAACTCTCAATAACTGTCAAACTAGATGAATGATGAATAGTTTGACAGTTATTGAGAGTTGATTTGAGTTAATGAGTTAATAATTTGAGTTAGTGTGATGTCACTGGTCCACACTTTAACACTCAATAACTGTCAAATTAAATGACAGACTTCAAAAGCGTTTACAGTTTTCTGATATACTACTGATGTTCTAATGATACAAAGCTGGTTGAAAATGGGCGGAGTGTTCCTTTAAGACATGCAAATTGTTTGGGTTGTAGTGGTGGCAATCTAGGTTAAAGTACTGAGAAATCTTTTATTCCATAAGTTCTCACATCTTGGAAGTGAGGAGCTGTAATGATTGAGGGTGTGGAGACCAGAGTATTACCCGAGAAACAATGGACCTTTTAGCTTGGATTAAATGAGTTCTTAAGTCTGTGCACTTTGGTTAATTGGTTATTTGCTCTTTTTAAGTTTTGAGTGAACTGGAAAGTAACCTGTGAGCCTCCGGGGGGAGTTCACCTGTCAGGTGAGCAGTGTTGCCAACTCTTTTCCAAGGAAAGTAGCTATTGGCTACTCAGAAAGTTGCTAGAAGTCGCTAGATGAGGTCATACGCTAATTTGCATATCCACTTATGCACGCCGCGGCGTAGCCGTTGTGATATGTAAGTGCTTACTCCTCCCACCCGGGCCAGATTCCGCATACAGCGTTATAAATGACAAGCGAACCCTATGCGCTGTGTGTATCTGTGTGAAGCACTGACAGAGAGAGAGAGAGAGAGAGAGAGAGAGAGAGAGAAACCCCGGCAGCAGCCACACCAATTTACTGGCAAATCAGAAATGAGAAATCCACTAAAAATGCCCCTTTTTTTTGGCATTTACTGTAGCTCACACTCTCATATAGAGTGACTGGTGATGCTGACGGACACAAATTGGATGTAGCTGGATTTGAACCTGTGACTTTTCCGCTTACAGGACGCTCTTTAATGTACAGATCCAGACAGCGTTCATGCTTCAGTTTAAAGGGATAGTTTGCATTTTTTTGACGTGGGGTTGTAGGTACTTGTTGACAGTCAGTGTACTACATGCAGTAGCATGCACCCAGCTGTCTGCTGAGTGTGAACAGGGTGTATGAGCTCCTCATACAACCCCCACATCAAAAATCTCCTCAAATCCCTTTCAAAAGAACATTTGCTCCAACATGTTTTAAAGCTGTGAAGCCGCTTCTATAAGTGACAATGTGTGTTTGTGGGCGAGGTGTGTGTGAGCCAAGACGTGTGGACGAGATCGTCGGCCCCGCCCCCCCGGCTCAAGTCAACAAGGAAGGGGAAGACTGAGAGCGAGGTTGACAGTGCCAGTGTGTGAATGGAGAGAGAGAGCTAATAAGCGCTATGCCCACTGCCCAGTTCAGAGAAGCAGTCGAGAGGAGGAGTTTTCAACCCAATGTCAGTAACGTTACAAGTCTTCAACTCAGCTCCCCACAGACAGCTGAGAGAGAGAGAGAAAGACAGAGAGAGCTTCTGATCGTCTCGAGGACGATAGTCTTTCAAAGCCGGTAAAGCACACGCGCACGCATGCATGCACATATTCACGCATACGCGCGGAAGCACACAGGTTAAGAAACGCCTGGAAATGAATGGAGAATTAATTTCCTCATTGGCAAGACTGGTACGCTATGGAGAGAGCGGCTCGAAACACACACACACACACACACACACACACACACACACACACACACACACACAGTATGTCAGAGAGAGGGGGGTGGAGGAGAAGGCAGGGTGGACCCTCCTGCACACCTGCACCGCTTACTTCAACACCCGTGGGTGTGATTTTTCTCCCTACAGGTGTTTCCTCATTTCCACTTATTTCCAGTGTTGACAAACAAAGGGATCATTCAAACTGACCAGATACCAATTAGCCACGGTGCTATTCAGGGTGAGAGGAAAGTGAGAGGGAGTGGAGCGGGGTGAGGACAGAGACATCCTTAGAGAAGGTCTTGTTAACGCAGTGTTCACACTAATCAAACAAACCGGAGTTTGGGGTCAAGTCAAGTGTGCTCGGATCCGGGCCGGGTCCCTGATGTTTCCGATTGCAAGCCTGAGGAGTGTTATATTACACCAGCTCTGTCGCTCCATCTCCCACCTAGTCTTATACGCCGTTATCACCACTTCATCCGAGCAGTTTGTAGACACGTACTAGATCGAAGTGAAACATGTCACGTTGAAAGGCCTCCGCCATGTCGGCCTAGTTCTGCTCCTTATCTCTGCAGCAGACGGCGGCCTGGGAGCGTTTGTGTGGCATCGCTGTGACAGGCAGCCCTGCCATCCAGACTCGTTACCCCCCCCCCCAACATACTTTGGCGCTTTGACAAACGCATCTGTCTTGTCTCTTCCCTTTGAGGAGCCCTCTGAGTTCTCTGACTCGGCAGCCAATAAACACACAAGCCAGTTGTGATTCTGTTTCAAATGGCTTGTCACAGTATTGCTGATGAATTGTCAGCACTTCTGAACTCTTCTTAGTTGCTGGGATGATTATTGTGGTCCGAGAATCAAGTCAGAAGTCGCTGAAGTGAGCAGTCATTAAGGTTGTGGGATGTAAAAAAGGAAAATGCGTATCTACTGTATCTACTGTCGGCCAAGTGAACAGTTGGTTTTGAAAATGCTCCATAAAAGTCCATCACTCATCCAACATAATAGCAGATCCAGCCTGTCTCTTAAGTGTTATCATTTGATCAACCAAGGACTTGACCTCCACTCTCCTTTGAACAGTACAGTCATGTGTCTTAACTCTCTGTTGCCACGGGCAACCATTACTTTACCATCTCATCCTTTTTTCTCCCACCTTTAAGTCAATCTTTCCAGATGTATAATTGGAAACTCTCCAGATGTCAGACAGTGAAGATGATATTTGCAAATGTCACAATGTTGTGATATCTACTTTGTGCCACACTTACATTATATTAGTCTACCCCCTCTCAGGGAACTCATTTCCATGGTAACGGCTTAAAGGCCGCTGGATTTCCTGTTCTTCATATCAAGATGAAGCGAGAACGCACACTGAGCAAATGAGATATCAGAACAATGTAAACGTGTGCTGCTAATATTGAGTTGCACCTGCTTTTGCACCATCTTCTCAGACTAAGAAATCATTTAAACCTTTGTTGAAATCTGAAAGTGCTGTCAATTAGGTGCATCAATTAGATCAATCAATGAAGTCAATTAGGTGCAGTCTCATTTGTCTCATTTACTTTATGATTCTTGTCAAGCATTTTTAGCTGTGACCAGCAGCTCTATACAGAAGGTCACTCTGTCGGTTGGTCCACAAAAAGTCCACCACTCTGCCTGCTCCCCGGCTCAGGTTCATGCTCTGTACTGCCTGCTCCCCGTCTCAGGTTCATGCTCTGTACTGCCTGCTCCCCGTCTCAGGTTCATGCTCTGTACTGCCTGCTCCCCGTCTCAGGTTCATGCTCTGTACTGCCTGCTCCTCGTCTCAGGTTCATGCTCTGTACTGCCTGCTCCCCGTCTCAGGTTCATGCTCTGTACTGCCTGCTCCATGTCTCAGGTTCATGCTCTGTACTGCCTGCTCCCCGTCTCAGGTTCATGCTCTGTACTGCCTGCTCCCCGTCTCAGGTTCATGCTCTGTACTGCCTGCTCCCCGTCTCAGGTTCATGCTCTGTACTGCCTGCTCCTCGTCTCAGGTTCATGCTCTGTACTGCCTGCTCCCCGTCTCAGGTTCATGCTCTGTACTGCCTGCTCCCCGTCTCAGGTTCATGCTCTGTACTGCCTGCTCCCCGTCTCAGGTTCATGCTCTGTACTGCCTGCTCCTCGTCTCAGGTTCATGCTCTGTACTGCCTGCTCCCCGTCTCAGGTTCATGCTCTGTACTGCCTGCTCCATGTCTCAGGTTCATGCTCTGTACTGCCTGCTCCATGTCTCAGGTTCATGCTCTGTACTGCCTGCTCCCCGTCTCAGGTTCATGCTCTGTACTGCCTGCTCCCCGTCTCAGGTTCATGCTCTGTACTGCCTGCTCCCCGTCTCAGGTTCATGCTCTGTACTGCCTGCTCCCCGTCTCAGGTTCATGCTCTGTACTGGCTTACTTGGTCCTGAGGCCACTGGTTTCATGCGGGAAGAATGGGATTCCGGCACCATCTGGCCATGTTCTCAGAACCTTCTGGAGCAGAACACGGCACATGGCGCTTAGACACACTGAGTGACTCGGCAAAGTATGTAACCAATCCCTGCATCTGTGACAGACTCCCTGCTGGGATGCTCTTCCAGCACAGAGCTCTCATCCTTTGCTGGAACTTTCCTAAAACCTGCTTCTTCAGTTGAGGAAAGTTTTCGCTGAACTCCTTCAATCCCCCCGAGGAATGAAAGAGAGAGAGAGAAAAATGCAACTGAGCAAAGCTCAAGTCTCAAGCTAAAAGGCAAAATGGAAAACAGACTCAAAATAGACAACGACCAGCCTTCACCTCAGAAGAAAGCAGAAGAAAACTGAAGAGAGGAAGGGAGCTCATTCAATAGGATTGGACTTGAAAAGTGGCAGTTAGACTGAGTGTGTGTGGCAAAAGAGACGGGGCTTTTGTGTGAAGCAGGAAGAGTGAAGCTCTTCTCCTCTAAGATGCTGCTTTACTGTTGAATGAAAAGTAGATTTCCCAGTGCTGGAGACTGCTGTGTACACAGACGGGCAAACACTCTCTCTTCATAAACCTTCTTGGAGATGTGTAGCCTACATACAGTGTGTCACATGACCTCCTTTCTGATTGGACAACAAGAGCTCCTTTAAAGAAGGAGTGATGGCTGATATTTGGTAGTCTTGGGCAGGTTGTGTTGTGTCTCTTGAATTCCTCCATAATAAACACCAAAACCAGTGATTCTGTCATCTGTTGCTCCCGTAGAGGAGATTGTAAAGTTGTGTTTTGTTCCCTCTCCATCCACTGCCATTGTATGGAGGAGGCGTTTGAAAACCACACTTTAGTTTGAGCACATTAACAAACACAAACAATGCCGATTCTAGTCATTCTGCTGTTTCTTTTTATGTTAAGTGTGACACTGAAATTCTTACAACCAGATTTCAGTGGCACCTATTGGTTCAATAACATACAGTAATATAGAATGCAATTCACAAAAATAAATAAAGATACAATAAAATAAATACTTTTTTACGGAGCAAAAGTTCAACATCACTTTAAAACTGCCATTTGCTGGACATTTTCATCCAAAGCTCACACTCTCTGTTCGCTCACTTCAACCATGCTGGTATTTTCCATACAGCATTATATGTATGCCAAGTCTTGTGGTGACAAGGGAGCTAGTTAGTGATCTTTCTTCTGTTATTTATTCATATAGGCTATACTTTTAGAGAGTTTTCATTTTATCCACAATTTCAAATAAATACAACTAAACTTACCGAATGACAGAGGAAACAGAAAAAAATCTCTAAAAAGTACTATGCTTTTTAAATATATACAACTGTAAACAAAAGCACATCATACCTGAGATGAAGTTCTTTAATGTGGTAAAGAACTCCTCTGATTGGCCAGTGGAGCCCGTCTCAAATATAGTAAAAACAACAACTGAGAATTATGATTATGGGTATTTTAGTGGTGCTGATGAACACAAGGTTGTGGTTGACCTATTGCATCACTGCGGTGTCCACAATCATAGTAAAGGCCACCTTCTATCACTACACTTGAGTGAGACTGGCTTCCGGCTTTTCTCATCACATGGGCAGACCAGAGAGAGAGCGCTTGAAGAAACATCCAACATCTACAGACACTGCTGCCGGCCGGCCATTACTAAACTGCTGCCGGCCATTACTAAACTGCTGCCGGCCATTACTAAACTGCTGCCGGCCATTACTAAACTGCTGCCGGCCATTACTAAACTGCTGCCGGCCATTACTAAACTGCTGCCGGCCATTACTGAACTGCTGCCGGCCATTACTGAACTGTAAGGATGTACATTTGCGAAGGCCATCTCAAAGTGTCATCTGGTTCTCTGCTGCGGGATGTGTCACTAGCTGCTTGTTGATGGTTGTGCTTTGAAAAGGTTTGTCCTTCAATAAAACGCATGCTAACACCTCAGGCTTCTGGCTGCTGTTCACCTCGAGAAGATGTTTTCCAAGATGAACAAAGTTCAAGGTTTAGAGCAGTGGTTCTCAACCTTTTTGGCTGGTGACTCCTTAAAATGACCCCTCAATGCCTCCTGGCCACCCCCCACAGAGAAAGAAGGATAAAGGATGATTTTCATTTTTCAGCTTGTTTCAATTATTTCAGAGGAGAGTATTTCACAAGAGAAATGCAAAAAAATAGAAAATAAAAAGCCCCCCTTGGAGGTCCCCACCCCCACCTTGAGAACCACTGTTTTAGGGGAGTCTTTTCATAATGGCAAACGTCTATTATTCCAAAAGGAGATGGTTTTGTTGTTGTATTTCTATATGTTTTACTGTAGAATAAATCACTTTTTGTGGGGCTCAGTGTTATGATTGTATATGTTGATCGTGGATAGCAATCAAGACAACAAAGAAACAGAAATCCCAAAATGCTATCTCAGCCAGTGGAAAGTCAGCAGCTGAGAGAAGACACTGCCTTCAATGGCTCCTTCCTTCTGGCAACAACTTAATTAATCAAGCCTCCGATCGATGGCCACACGGGAAACAGGGGCTGCCCAGCGCTGCCCGCTTACAAACAACACCATGGATTTTTCCACACTCCATCTCTCAACTTGTTGTATCTTTGACCCAGTTTGTCTCTAAATGTGGTTTTACTCTCAGCTGAACACCCAAGTGGGTAAACCCTGAAGCTTCAGCCAGAGACCGCAGAGAATCCTCTATACGGTGGTGAGCCATTATTAGTGCAGAGTTTACTTATTTACTATAGTATGTGCTTCTTGCTTTATAGAGTCACTATACACCAGACAATTGTCCAAGTCCCTCTGATCCGAGTCCCAAGCGAGTCTCAAGTCAATTGGTCCCGAGTCTCAAGCAAGTCCCAAGTCTTTCCTTTTGTCGGCAAGTCAAGTCAAGTCAAGTCACAATGTTATTTCAAGTCAAGTCTCGAGTCGAGTCACAGGTTATGTCAAGTCGAGTCACAGGTTAGAAAAAATGACAAGGCAGAGATTATTTAGGCTGCAGACGTGCGCGTTCACGTTAATACGTGCTTGTTGCCAAGCAACACACTTCTCTCAGACGAGCTCGAGACAGCTGACAGACAGCTCCAACTCAGCTCAAACTTATAGAGTTGTATTCAAAGCATAGAAACGTTCTCACAGCTCAATTTAACAGCGCCAACACAAGCAGTTTGATCACAAGTGCAATCAGTACTGAATGCGATGGCAGACTGCGCACTGCGGGCAGTTGACGAAGTCAGGAAGAAATTGAAAGATCTTCCGACGCATCAGCTTTCAAAAACCCGCCGACGACGAGCGTCTATTTACAGCACATATCGATCGATATTTTTGGAGAAGATTCCGGCCGCATCACGCGCAGATCAAGATGAGACAGCTGTCAGTGAGTAGCTACATGTACGCATTTGGGTGTAACTTTTACGCCTGCTCCATACACAGACGCAGCGCATACAGGGTGCACTAGTCATAAAATTATTAGTCGTAACTTTGAGTTCTACATCGGACGTAGCGTGTAAACCTAGGCGTACGCCCAGCTGGTGCACTCGGCTGATCTTGTCACAAGTCCGAGTCGAGTTCCGAGTCATTTTCTTCCAAGTCCGAGTCGAGTTTCAAGTATTTACCTTCCAAGTCCGAGTCGAGTCGGAAGTCGTCAAATTTGCGACTCGAGTCGACTCGAGTCCGAGTCCCTATGACTCGAGTCCAATTGTCTGCTATACACTATACATGCATAGAATATACAGTATTCACTTATTTACTATAGTATGTGCTTCTTGCTTTATAGAGTCACTATACACTATACATGCATAGAATATACAGTATTCACTTATTTACTATAGTATGTGCTTCTTGCTTTATAGAGTCACTATACACTATACATGCATAGAATATACAGTATTCACTTATTTACTATAGTATGTGCTTCTTGCTTTATAGAGTCACTATACACTATACATGCATAGAATATACAGTATTCACTTATTTACTATAGTATGTGCTTCTTGCTTTATAGAGTCACTATACACTATACATGCATAGAATATACAGTATTCACTTATTTACTATAGTATGTGCTTCTTGCTTTATAGAGTCACTATACACTATACATGCATAGAATATACAGTATTCACTTATTTACTATAGTATGTGCTTCTTGCTTTATAGAGTCACTATACACTATACATGCATAGAATATACAGTATTCACTTATTTACTATAGTATGTGCTTCTTGCTTTATAGAGTCACTATACACTATACATGCATAGAATATACAGTATTCACTTATTTACTATAGTATGTGCTTCTTGCTTTATAGAGTCACTATACACTGTACATGCATAGAATATACAGTATTCACTTATTTACTATAGTATGTGCTTCTTGCTTTATAGAGTCACTATACACTATACATGCATAGAATATACAGTATTCACTTATTTACTATAGTATGTGCTTCTTGCTTTATAGAGTCACTATACACTATACATGCATAGAATATACAGTATTCACTTATATACTATAGTATGTGCTTCTTGCTTTATAGAGTCACTATACACTATACATGCATAGAATATACAGTATTCACTTATTTACTATAGTATGTGCTTCTTGCTTTATAGAGTCACTATACACTATACATGCATAGAATATACAGTATTTACTTATTTACTATAGTATGTGCTTCTTGCTTTATATAGGCACTATACACTATACATGCATAGAATATACAGTATTCTACCACAACATTTTTCAACCATGTGCCATCAGAGCTCAAGAGTCGTCAGGTGTTCATTCCAGCGAATCATTAGGGCAGATGATTCCCTCATTCGTTTCCTCTCTCTGATTTAAATCATTCGTTTCCTCTCTCTGATTTAAATCATTCGTTTCCTCTCTCTGATTTAAATCATTTGTTTCCTCTCTCTGATTTAAATCATTTGTTTCCTCTCTCTGATTTAAATCATTCGTTTCCTCTCTCTGATTTAAAGTGGCTAAATGAGTGAAATCAGATGCTGTAGTGTTTGGTTGGAATGAAGCCTGCGACTCTGGGCCTCAATGGCTCAGAACAACTGCAGTAAACTAACAACTATACAACACGACAGTCAGACAGACAGGCAGGCAGAGGAGCAATGTAATGAAGTGATACTGTAATACTTTATTTTTTGAGAGCATACAGTAGGCCTATATATTTTACATGAGTATTTCTATTTCTGTCGACTTTCACTTTTGCTCCACTACATTTCCTAAATAAAATGTGTGCTTTTAGGCCATGCTTTTAGGCCATTACATTTCCCTAAGCATCTTAGTTACAAAGTAAAATCAGAAGAAAATTGGTACTCTAGCCTGCAAGTAAGCATGTTTGGTGAATCAGTGCTCCTAGCATCACAATGCACACTCCATTCCAGTTGGTGGCGGTAATTCACCATAACGTTGTTTGCCAACTGCTGTAAAACTCAAGAGGAAGATTTCCACTCAAGCCCAGGTGGGGAGGGGGTCCACATACTATACATACTGAACTATTTACATTTTACAGCCGCTCTACAAACTAGTGTTTTCAACTATTTACAGGTTTCTCTACACCCTGCTCTGCACATCAACTCAAAATCAGGCACAGTGCCACACACTTTCTGCACTTCCTTTTGCGTTGGACAGAGGACAGGCTTTCTTCTGTGGCTTTTTTGTTTTACCTTCAACAAGCAGCTACAAAGTTCAGCAGCGAGGCTCTGAAGAACTTCAAGTGAGTATGCAATATCCATATAAGCCTCTGTACCACCTGTGGTAAAATTACTATTCTAACTTAATAAAAACCAATAAACTAGAAGTTAAAAAGTATAAAAATGATTTATTTACAAAAAGCAAAGTCTACAGGGCCCTTTGGGTTCAGCCATTCTCACCTCTTGCTCCTAATGACTGACCCAGAATCACACCATTCAGACTTCTATATAACCTCTCACAGGAAGTCCTAGATTAGAGCAGTTTACTGCAGATAGTGCCCTCTAGGTCTTGAGGGCGGTATTACAACAACTTCTAAATTCTCTCCACACACCTCATTGTCTTATGGTGCACTGAATAATACTGGATCAGCTGGTTCAAAAGATCTACACCGCCCATTTGCTTGTTGTCTTCTGTCACCGAGGTTTTGGGGTCTGCCTTCAAACTGTCCCTCCCCTTCACATTGTCCCTCCCCTTCACACTGTCCCTCCCCTTCACACTGTCCCTCCCCTTCACACTGTCCCTCCCGTTCACACTGTCCCTCCCCTTCACACTGTCCCTCCCCTTCACACTGTCCCTCCCCTTCACACTGTCCCTCCCCTTCACACTGTCCCTCCCCTTCACACTGTCCCTCCCCTTCACACTGTCCCTCCCCTTCACACTGTCCCTCCCCTTCACACTGTCCCTCCCCTTCACACACCTTCTCACAGTGTCACCTGAGTAAACAGCGTGATGTGAATTGTAGAGCAGACAGACACACCTCTCTAGTGTCCATCCACTTTGTGAAAAGCACTGGACCATTTCGCATCCATCTTATCATTCTCCTGCTGGACTTTTTTGCTATTACATTTATTTTTGTAAGTTAGGCAGAGTTTATCTCCTGGTATCCCTGTATGTGTCACATGCAGGAACTTTAAGGAAAGAAGATCCTTGTAGAAATTAACACAGTACAGGTGATGTGTCCTGTTCATATGTTTAAGCAAGGTGCTTTGAGGTGCGGGAGGAAGGGCACTATACTGCCACAAAAGTACTGCCACAGAGGTCGTGGTAAAGTAGTGGTCGTGGTAAAGTAGTGGTCGTGGTAAAGTAGTGGTCGTGGTAAAGTAGTGGTCGTGGTAAAGTAGTGGTCGTGGTAAAGTAGTGGTCGTGGTAAAGTACTACCACAGAGGTCGTGGTAAAGTAGTGGTCGTGGTAAAGTACTACCACAGAGGTCATGGTAAAGTAGTGGTCGTGGTAAAGTACTACCACATTGGTCGTGGTAAAGTAGTGGTCGTGGTAAAGTAGTGGTCATGGTAAAGTAGTGGTCGTGGTAAAGTACTACCACAGTGGTCGTGGTAAAGTAGTGGTCATGGTAAAGTACCAGTAGTGAGAGGGTGGGGGGTGAGAGGGTGGGGGTGAGAGGGTGGGGGGTGAGAGGGTGGGGGTGAGAGGGTGGGGGGTGAGAGGGTGGGGGTGAGAGGGTGGGGGGTGAGAGGGTGGGGGTGAGAGGGTGGGGGTGAGAGGGTGGGGGGTGGGGGGTGAGAGGGTGGGGGGTGGAGGGTGAGGAGGGAGGGGGGTGAGAGGGTGGGGGGTGAGAGGGTGGGGGGTGAGAGGGTGGGGGTGAGTGGGTGGGGGGTGAGAGGGTGGGGGTGAGAGGGTGGGGGGTGAGAGGGTGGGGGGTGAGAGGGTGGGGGGTGAGAGGGTGGGGGGTGAGAGGGTGGGGGGTGAGAGGGTGGGGGTGAGAGGGTGGGGGTGAGAGGGTGGGGGGTGAGAGGGTGGGGGTGAGAGGGTGGGGGGTGGGGGGTGAGAGGGTGGGGGGTGAGAGGGTGGGGGGTGGGGGGTGAGAGGGTGAGAGGGTGGGGGTGAGAGGGTGGGGGGTGAGAGGGTGGGGGTGAGAGGGTGGGGGGTGAGAGGGTGGGGGGTGAGAGGGTGGGGGTGAGAGGGTGGGGGGTGAGAGGGTGGGGGTGAGAGGGTGGGGGGTGAGAGGGTGGGGGTGAGAGGGTGGGGGGTGGGGGGTGAGAGGGTGGGGGGTGAGAGGGTGGGGGTGAGAGGGTGGGGGTGAGAGGGTGGGGGTGAGAGGGTGGGGGGTGGGGGGTGAGAGGGTGGGGGGTGAGAGGGTGGGGGGTGAGAGGGTGGGGGGTGAGGAGGGTGGGGGGTGAGGAGGGAGGGCAGGGCGTCATGCCAAACACGGGGTGATGGAACATTTGATTAGACTTTACCCTCCCATACTCTCCTTCCTTCAAGCCCCGACTTCCCTACCACCCAGCAGCTTGTCAGTGCCTCTAACAGAGAGTTAAAGGCAGACTACATGTGGAGAGACCCCCCCCCCCCCCCCCCCCCCCGCCAATACACACACACACACACACACACACACACACACACACACACACACACACACACACACCCTTATCTCCCTGTACTTTCTCACCTTGTTAGTGCGCAGCCTGGGAGGATTCTTCAAGGTGTAGGTGTAACATATCCACATCAGCGTTCCCCCCCACACCGTCTTTTTATTTGTTCCCTGCTGTCACCAAACACTTCCAACATCCTCTGTGCCGCGCGGACGTGGCAGAACGCGGCGCATTCTGAGCTGCCACCGCGTGACACGCAATGTGACTTACATTGCTGCAGGGCCCCTTGGAACATTTTAGAGCGCAGGTTGTGCAAGAAACAAAGAAAGGCAGATGGGTTTATTCAAACACAACAACTCTTCCATGCCCCACTATGTCTCTTCGGTCCCCTCTCTGGAGAGTGGCGCCCTATACTGTAGCTACTTTCAAGCAAATGCGACCAACTGCCGGGGGAAGAGAGAGTTCAGAGGCAGGATCCAGACTAGTGGCTTGACAGCAGGAACTGTCACATGGTATCTTTATTATATTACATGACTCCTGGAGGAGTCGCACAAGCATCTGTTTCTCCACTTTGCCCCCGCTGCAGTCATCCAGGAGCCAAGCCACTGCACCGCTGCAGTCATCCAGGAACCAAGCCACTGCACTGCTGCAGTCATCCAGGAACCAAGCCACTGCACCGCTGCAGTCATCCAGGAACCAAGCCACTGCACTGCTGCAGTCATCCAGGAGCCAAGCCACTGCACCGCTGCAGTCATCCAGGAACCAAGCCACTGCACTGCTGCAGTCATCCAGGAACCAAGCCACTGCACCGCTGCAGTCATCCAGGAGCCAAGCCACTGCACCGCTGCAGTCATCCAGGAACCAAGCCACTGCACCGCTGCAGTCATCCAGGAACCAAGCCACTGCACCGCTGCAGTCATCCAGGAACCAAGCCACTGCACCGCTGCAGTCATCCAGGAGCCAAGCCACTGCACCGCTGCAGTCATCCAGGAACCAAGCCCCTGCACTGCTGCAGTCATCCAGGAACCAAGCCACTGCACTGCTGCAGTCATCCAGGAACCAAGCCACTGCACCGCTGCAGTCATCCAGGAACCAAGCCACTGCACCGCTGCAGTCATCCAGGAACCAAGCCACTGCACTGCTGCAGTCATCCAGGAACCAAGCCCCTGCACTGCTGCAGTCATCCAGGAACCAAGCCACTGCACTGCTGCAGTCATCCAGGAACCAAGCCACTGCACCGCTGCAGTCATCCAGGAGCCAAGCCACTGCACCGCTGCAGTCATCCAGGAACCAAGCCACTGCACCGCTGCAGTCATCCAGGAGCCAAGCCACTGCACCGCTGCAGTCATCCAGGAACCAAGCCACTGCACTGCTGCAGTCATCCAGGAACCAAGCCACTGCACTGCTGCAGTCATCCAGGAACCAAGCCACTGCACTGCTCACAACAATGAGCAGAGGACACTACCGGTAATTAGGAGCGATGTTAGACCAGACAGATGTATTGCCGTCGTGAAAATGGAGGGAAGTGCATTCTAAGTGGTCGAGTTCTTTTGATTCATTTATAGAATTATCAGTTGTGAGACAAATCTCCTAGCCATGTCTGATGCTCACTGTGTGGGAAAAAAAGACTAACTACAACAAGCAGCTATAGAAAAAGAGATATAGTCTACCTAAAAACTGTGAATTCCACAATAAAGTAAAACATCTTCTTGGACAGTCTGATAAGGGAGATTTCTTTCCGAATGTAGGTTACTGGGACAGATGAATGTGTGTTGTCTTTAGCCCTAGGCTAGTCTCTACTCCAAAGCACACTTTATTGCTTGGGCTTGAGTCAACTAACTGTAACCTACAGCAGAGGTTCTCAAATGTTTTTCAGCCAAGGAGCCCTTACAAGATAGAAAATATACCGGGGACCCCCTCATTCTGATTTGTGATTTTGGGCTAAGCTTAATTGTTTCCACGGTAACGTGCTTGACTTTTAATTTGATAGGTTTGTTATTAGAATGTAATCCATGAACCATTTTAGATTTAAAGCATAAACTATTTTCGTTGAACTATGAAGATTTTGCAAAAAAAAAAGATATTTTTTTTTTTTATTACATTACATTTACATTACGTCATTTAGCAGACACTTTTGTTTTATCCAAAGCGACTTACAATATCACAATTTGTCAACAGTACAGAAAACCACTATGCAACACAATCAATGACAGCCAAGATATTTTGATAGACTAGCACCATGTAGGAAGTAGTTTGAGAAGGAATAAGTAACATGTAGCATTTTATTTTAAAAAACAAAACAAAAAAAAAACTTTTTTTTTTTTTTTTTACTTGAAAACTTTTCGCGGACCCCCTGGCAAAGTGCCACGGACCCCTGGGGGTCCGCGGACCCCCATTTGAGAACCACTGACCTACAGTATGTCTTAGCCAACCAGCCAGTTGCAAAGCAGCAGAAAACAACCTACAGTACAAATGTAGGCTACTGTTTTGAACTAGCAAGGACTACTTTACCTGTTTGCATGGGGAGTAAATGTGATGAGCAATAGGAGCCACTGAGCCAGTGAAATACAACATTGCATTCACCCATATGAATCACAGTCTTCAGCACTCTGGTATATGGCTAGCCTCAACGTGAGACTCAATCAGTCATTCTTCCTTCTTTTGTCTCCGGATGCGCGGCCCCTATATATATATGGGAGGCTCAAATGGCTGCACGCGATATACAGTACACGTTATCAATCACAATAAAACTGTACCTACCTCTGACACAATGTTGTTATCCAACTCGACGGGGCCATGGTATTCCACAATATTCCGTAGTTTCCAATACCGAGCCCTTTTTCACATGCCAGTGCCAAAGTTTTTAGCTCAGACACAGCCTTCTTCAGCCGAGTCATTTTGGGTTTCGACTGCTCCACAGCGCCGGATGTATCGTTCGGTGCTCAGTGGTTTGGTGGTGTACTGCAGTTTACAATTCTGAGCATGAGCTCCGTCATGTGAATAATGGCTTGGTATTGGAAACTACGGAATATTTTGGAATACCATGGCCTCGAGCTGCGGGTGAGCTGCAGGGCGTGCAAGCCTAGGTATCGAGCGTGCATAACGTGAGATGCCTAGTAATTAGATAAATAATATTCATATAAGCGATGTTGAGTTAATATTTCATTTATAACATTTCTGAATCTACTATCTAAAACCCACTAACAAATATTTCTTATTAAAGGTTAATCTTTTTAGTTTGGATAATTTAATAGTCTCCTACAGCACTGGAGCCAACGATCGACCACATGGGTGATTTTGGGGTCTGCTGCTGTGTTCTCATCACTTCACATCTATGTTGACCAATGGGCCGAGCTCCCAAAAAGTCATGTCACTGTTGAATTCTGTCTACATCATATTTACTTCTTTGTATGTCTAACCCTATGTGCCTTGAATACCTATTGAAAATATCTTAAAAAGCGATTTCTATTAAGGTTCTGCTACTTTCTACACCATTTGTACTTTCTTACATTTCCAGACTTTTACAGAGGTCACATTGGAAACATTTGTTTCATCTAAATGTACCTGATCGTCATACCTCACAAATATGACCACTTACCTCCTGACTCCCTCAGAAGAGTCACACAGTTCAGGTTCAAATTGTTTCAAATTGAGCGAAATAATATCCATATGTGACTGATAACGGACACCTGCTCCCGGCCTCATGCTGTGAGTGTTTTCCCAGCAGTTGGTTGTAGATCAGGGCTGAAAGAGGAGCAGCGGCCCGGCGGGGGCCCGGCGGGGGTCCACATCTGGACTTGGAGAACATGAAGGCTCTATATTTAGCAGCTAAGGGGGAGCAGGGGTGGCCCCGGTGAAAAGATTGAAACACCACCACCAACTGTGAGCCAGTCTGAAATGAAGGACTTCATTCCAAAACGCCATATATCCATTTAGAAGAAGAGAAATGCAACATGGAATTCATCTGTGGATATTTTTCCAGACCCGATTGCATCCTTAAAAGTGATGTAGCATGTCTAAACAAGAATATAGTGTCAGAGCAATCATGATGCCTATGAATCAGAACCATAAACAATGAGGCCAAGACATTATAGGCTCGTCTTCATTTCTCAAAATTAAGACCACATTTCCCATGAACGCTGTTGCTTAGTCTCACAAAGGGGATGCAGCTGTACTTGTCTGCATCTTCATTCAAATGTTTTCTCTTTGGCTTTGTAAGTGTGTTGCTACAGTACAGGCACTGTAAGTGAAATCTAAGACACAAAATAGGGCAAAATTCCGCACCTCTGCGCCCTTTAGAGCGCTGTATGTGAATTAGCCCTTACACTGTTATCATCATCAGTCTGTGGTGGTCAGTGCATTGTATATTGTCTGGTAAAGTGCTGTATTTACTGCTGTATTTACCACTACATTTCCCACATCACCAATACCGTTACTGGAGAGAGCAGCAGCGTTCATGAGAGTTTCTAGTTGAGAAAGAAAGAGAGTTACACACCATACACAAAAGCAATGTTTGATCAGACCTAATAATAGATCTGATGTGTGATGTAATACATTAACACGCACGCACGCACACACACACATTTTCTAGCTCTACTTGTCAAGGTACAGTAGCTCTCTGAAACTCAATTCCTTTCTATTGTGTTTTAAGGGGGGTGGTTCATATTGCGTTTATGGACAAATGGTGACAACATCAAAACAAACAAATACAACTTGGAGGCACTACCGCCAGACATGTACTTCAGAATTGGTTTGATGTTCTCTCCACTGTAAGAGACTCAGCTGGACAATATGAATTTTAGTGTTTCAATTTTATGAACTTCAACAAAAAGAAAGTAGGCTACAATAATAACTTCTCTGTGTTTTTGTTGTTATTTGGTTTCCATTTTTAGGATAGAATTGCCTACTTTGGAACGATACATTGGCTGCTTCAAACCTGTGACTCTGTTACGTGTGACGGTCTTTCTAACCACCAGCTCACCCTGCTATAACAGAGCTATTACTGTAAGAACAATGAGACTGTAACTGTCTGTCTGTCTGTATTACTGTAAGAACAATGAGACTGTAACTGTCTGTCTGTCTGTCTGTATTACTGTAAGAACAATGAGACTGTAACTGTCTGTCCTATGTGGGATACTGTTGTCGGTGAATGATGCCCGTTCCATTCAAACACATAATCAGTCAAATCAGTGAAAAGTGTAACTTAATGTGACATGAACTGCTTCAAGTTCATTGTTTAGTTTAGTGTTGTTATGGAACATTAAACCACATTTAAAAATGTACATGAATCTTAAAGTGATCAACACAAAAAGCCATCCATTCTTCCCTTATGGTGAAGACATGGACAACTCCCTAAAATAGACAACTTTAACAACTCTAAAGCCCCCAACCTGGATGGATTTTCCTCATCCTACCTGAAGAACAGCTTGCAGTTTAATATCATTCTGTTATGACTTCCACCAGCTGAGTTAGACGGGGGTTATTGCTTTCACCCATTCCATCTGTCTGTTAGCACCATATCTCCAAAAGTTCTGAAGGGATTTGTATGAAACTTTGATTAACTGCTCATAACATTTGGCTTCTCACAAACAGGCACATACTGTCACTTTCACTTAACACCATCACACTCTGTGTGCCTATCTCAACAGACAGGGAGCTTACATTTTGTTGTTGGGTGAAAACCTTTTATCTCCAACATATAAGCTTTTACGAATAAGAAAAACTGTCTTGTTCTTAGCTTGGTAACAATTCATTTTACAGTTTATCTAATTGGTTTTGAAAAGATTTCATAAACCCAAGGTTTGTAGAATTTTCTCAACGCAGAGATGAGTTTTTCACTCAACAGATACCGGTATGTATAGATATAGTTTCAGAGCGAGAGCCGGTAGTTTTCTCAGTTCCAGAGAAGTATTAAGGATGATGGATTGGTGGAGGTGATGAAAGAGATGGAACTTGTGCTGCTCTACAATGAGGGGTTCATTTCCCAACTGATGATAAAGTCTTATAGCATGGTGTGTGTGTGTGTGTGTGTGTGTGTGTGTGTGTGTGTGTGTGTGTGTGTGTGTGTGTGGGTTCCCTGCATCTAGCTCATCAAAATGGAAATGGCTGGTTGAATTGAAGTGCAGTATGCATAAGCTCATCTCCTGCTCAGCGCTAATGTGTGTAGCCAGCTGCCAGCAGCTGTACTCAGGCATTTACACCACACACAGCATTTCCCCTGAATTCATAACGAGATTCAGCCCAGATTTATAGTTAATGTTTAATCAAAATATATGAGTTCTTCCTACAGTAGCAGGAATTTAAAACAGCTCATTATACTGTACGTTTTTTCTTTTCTTTTTAAGTAACTAAAACCTTTGTTGGCAAAATACTAATTGTTTTATAAAACTGGATGCTCCATGTTTTAGTGAGATTGAATGACAATCTTAATGCCCCCCCCCCCCCCCCCCCAAGATGGATATATGTGTTTTGGAATAGCAGTGTAGAGCATGTTGCCTACCATATCTAAAAACGTAACTTTACATTCATGAAAATAAATTAAAATATTAAAATAAATCTGCCCAGGAGGCACTAATTGCAACTCTTTCACGTCATTTCTTATTTTGTAATGTTATATTCTTCAAAGGGTGGGTTATCATTCATTCATTGCATCATACTATAGTTTTCTCATGCAGTGGGGTACTGGATTCAGAAATCAGGGATAGGGGGTACTGAAGCCAAACAAGTTTGATAGCCATTATAGGCCTATGCAGAAACCCTGCTGATATAGCACCACGGACAGGGCCGGCCAGTCAGACTGCTCTCCACTTCAATGCTCTCGGCAGGCAGTTGATAGGGAGTACCCTAATGAGCAGGACAGACACGGTCAGATGGCTGATGGATTTAACCAATAATAGTGCCATTTATTTATAATTCATTCCGATGTGCTGGAGATAAACAGAAAAAGTAAATGAATAAGGAAATATCAAAACAAATCAAATGAAAATCGGATCATTATTATTTGTAACAAGTTAACAAATTAGGTTAAATAATATTCCAAATAATAATCATAATGAAATTAATGTCTGAGGCAAATGTATCTTTCTTTATTTGTCCATTGTTCACACTGAATCTTCCATAGTGTCTCAAAAAAACACACATTATTATTGCAGAATGATCGTTTCTCAAACAAAGAGAAACTCATGGCTAATTATCATGCAGAATAGGTTACTGGCATATAGTATGCACATGCTCTCAATCACCCGGGGGATCTTTAGGAGGCTGAGAGCCATGACTCTTTCTAACTGCAGGGAGAGTGTGGATTTTCAGACCAAAGAGCCGTTGGAACAACGAGGTTTTCATTTTTGGGATAAGGAGATGTCAGACTAATGAGCTGTCTGTCCAGTGGTTCATGTTTGGGACTATTGAGTTGTCGGACTAATGACATGGAACCATCCTAAACCCTCCTCTTGAAGGAGTGAGGATTGGCCGAAATGACCTCACTTCCTCACTAAGATCCTCAACCTGGATCTCCTGAAGACAGACGTACCAGAACTCAACCTGGATCTCCTTCAAGATTCAATACTTTATTGCCATGTCAACAGAGTTGATTGGAATTTGTCTCAGTGCAGCTCTAAAGAACAGACATATCCTGAAGACAGATGTACCAGAACTCAACCTGGATCTCCTGAAGACAGACGTACCAGAACTCTAAACCTGGATCTCCTGAAGACAGACGTACCAGAACTCTAAACCTGGATCTCCTGAAGACAGACGTACCAGAACTCTAAACCTGGATCTCCTGAAGACAGACGTACCAGAACTCTAAACCTGGATCTCCTGAAGACAGACGTACCAGAACTCTAAACCTGGATCTCCTGAAGACAGACGTACCAGAACTCTAAACCTGGATCTCCTGAAGACAGACGTACCAGAACTCTAAACCTGGATCTCCTGAAGACAGACGTACCAGAACTCTAAACCTGGATCTCCTGAAGACAGACGTACCAGAACTCTAAACCTGGATCTCCTGAAGACAGACGTACCAGAACTCCTGGATCTCCTGAAGACAGACGTACCAGAACTCTAAACCTTGCTTACTCCTTTCTCTCTAAATAGGTCTATTTCATTGGAGGTCAAACTACTTCATTCAGCTTGGTGGAAAATACAAAGTTGTATTTACTTTCAATGAGGAAAAACTCCACGATTTAAACCTGCAAGATTTTCCTCTTCATTGCATGCAGGGAGTCTTCGCTCTTGTTTTGGGAGACACTTATTAATGCTAACAAGTCAGCTACGCTGCCAAGCTGCTCCACCACGCCTCGCTGTCCTTCATCTCTAATAGGTCAAGCTGCCTTGTTGCTCATCCAACAAGCAGTTGGTTTTATAATTGGATGTCTTTCCATTCCTTTCTGCAAGCTACTGTATGACAAGCATTCCACATGAGCACAGCTTTATATCATGCGGTGTGTTCACTTGCAGCAATGCACCGGTGAATCTTAGCTGTGATTGGCTCTTTCTTTAATCAAACAACCATCTGGAGACTTCCTTATGGGCTTAATGGTTATTGCCTTGCATTGCGCCCACATTTCCCCACAAATGAGCAGATGTATATGCAGGCGCGCACACATATGCACACACACACATACGCGCACGCGCGCGCGCACACACACATGCACGTACGGGCGCACGCACACACACACACACACACACACACGCACACACACGCACACACACACACACACACTCACGCTGTTCTATGTGCCCAGCTGTCTCGCTGATGATTTCCTCCGTAATGTAAATCCCTGCATCATGAATAAAGTCATCTCTGGGTTGTATTTAAGCGCATGCCGAGTCATCCCAGCAGCAGCCATGGTATCACTGTATTGATTCCACAGTGGGGAATTCCATCATAACAAATCTATCATAATTGAATAGATAGCATGAATTCAACCACTTGCTATAGATACGGACTTGTTTAACATGACTTGTGGGTATAATTTAAGTGTGAGGTGACTTGTCGAGGCTTAAGCGCTATTAATTGTATATGAAAAGAGACATTATATTATTGCATTCTCTGTGACTCTTCTCTCTGAAGGTTTACATTCAATCTGGTGGTTCCTTGAGTATTGTAGACGGATGTGAATGGCCTAGCCTTTCAATATACTCTATTTCTAGGCTCATGCTGATCGCCCTATGATGTTATTGATTTGGCACATCTATTTTGTAATTATACTGAGATGACCTGTTTTATAACTGATATATTATGTCACTAAGATGATGTGATATTTTATCCTGAAGATTGCAATATGTGCCAAAACGTTGGATCATAAATAATATAAAATAAAACTATTGCATCGGAGTTACCTTTTTTTTTTTTATCTGCAGGTGTGAAGTAGAGATCTCAACGGTTACGGGCCAATTCAAACTCTAGAGAAGTCTAGTGTGAAGTCATTGGACTATAGTCTGCAAAGCGTGCATTGCTCATCGACACCGACCCTGAATCACTTTCATGTTTTACAATCACATCCACATGTGCAAAAAGCATGATCTCATTTCGGTCATATCCTCCAATATGCAGTCATTTGTATGATATCCAATTAGATCTCAATTAGAGACATCAGATCACTTCCATGTTGGTGGAAGCTCGTCAGCCTCGCACTAATTGAATTGCGGCATTATTCAACCCAATCGACTTGAGATGAGGGTCTCATTACCGTCACTGTGGAGGGTCTTTAGAAGCTCCTGTGGCCTCCTGACTCCCAGGGTTTTGATTGATTGATAACTTTATTGAAACAATAATAGCAGAATTGTACAAGACAACCGAACAACACATATTGCTCAAAAGGAATAAAACACAATAAAGCCCAAGGGCTTGTTTCCATTGTGGTCCTTGTGTGTGGGACAAGAGGAGTGAGTACTGTATGTATGCAGGTATGAGCGCGTGTGTGCGCGGGCAACACATCACAAACATATGAGAACATTTTACACACAAACCATACATTAGACTGGTATGACTCCCAGGGTCTGAGGTGGCCCCCTGACTCCCAGGGTCTGTGGTGGCCTCCTGACTCCCAGGGTCTGTGGTGGCCTCCTGACTCCCAGGGTCTGTGGTGGCCTCCTGACTCCCAGGGTCTGTGGTGGCCTCCTGACTCCCAGGGTCTGTGGTGGCCTCCTGACTCCCAGGGTCTGAGGTGGCCTCCTGACTCCCAGGGTCTGAGGTGGAGCCCAGGAATAATCTCCTCGGTGGCCTTTTGTGCACTCAGCAAGGCGAGATGGGGAGTTCATTTGCTCTGAAAATTTATATCCCCCTTTTCCTTGGCTCTCGCCACCCCCCCCCCCCCCCCCCCCCCCCCCTCCTTCCCCACCACACACATCGCTGTATGGGTATTCTTCTTCCCGTGGGCAGCAGCCGCCATCGCTGACACACCACATGTTTTATTGCCCACTAAAGCATAATGCTCCATTCCTTTTTGATATTGATTTATTTATTTATTTTCCTGTGCTGCCTGTAAGCCGCTATGAACGATTGGGCGCTGCGGGCCTGCTGCGACACGATCTGGGGAGGGGGGAGGGGTTATTAAATATATTGCCAGCATTTGTTTCCCACCTCTAAGTGGATTGGACGACACCGCAGACAAAATCTCATCCCCCCCAAAGTAGAGACGCCTCGACAACAAAACAAGTATGTCCTCTCCTCCATAATCCTTGTTGCCTTCAGCTGCCTGGCGGCGGGCAGAGCGGCGAAACAAAAGACTTTTATTATCAGAATCAGATTGTTCTGTTTGTTTCCAATATGGATTTTGCACGTCAGACAGACCTTTGACTTTGCAACAGTGCAGAGACTCTACACCTCTCTATGACACCGCTTATGATACCACTTTGTGTTTTTGCATGATCCAGTTTGAGATTTTAGGCATTTTATTTGACACTTGCCATTTGCAATGCAGGGACTATCAGGGACTATCAGTATCTTGCTCAAGGACACTATAAAATAATGGACTCTTTGGCTGTCGCAATGAAAAAGCAACAACATGGGACTCAATTACAGGACTCTACCACTAGGCCGTGCTGCATTATTTCTATCAGTGTTGTTTACCTGGTTATCTATTAAAGGTCCCAATTTGTGCAGCTGTAACCTCTTAAAAACGTGTGTCTCTGGTCCATAAAACGTGATTCTGGATTAATTTGTCGAAAATATAGCAACCCCGTTTGTTGTGACGGAGTTGTCACTTCCTCATCTCGTTGCGTCCCAAGAATGGTCTGTTTCTATAATATATTCAGAACTAACAGTTCCCATTGGCCGCTGAGGGAGAGCCCGCCCCAGGCTCCCAGCGGCCAATCAGATTAGCGTCTGTGGACCAGCACGCTAGGTTGTGTCCACAACTAACGCTATCGCTAACTTAACGTTGCTACGCTAAAGAGGACATCTCAAAATGCCTAGACTTACCGAATGCACCTCCGCAGTTGCTGGATCACGTACAGTTGGCGTCGCTCCAGCTAGAAGTGTTAATTTTGTGGCTATAGACAAAATGGTGCAGGTAGCTTGTGTGAGAGAGACCCGCGCAGTATGCAGGAGGAAGCTAGTGACAATCCCCCTCTGGGCAAACGAAGCGTTTGGGGGTGTGGCTTGGAGGAGACTGCAGGGGGAAGCTGGATAGGGACAAATCCAACTGTGGCAGTTCTGAGCTTGTGACCACTCATTAGAGGGAGGGATGACAGCAGTATATATGCATTTACAAGTAAAAACAGCTTTTGCACGGAATTGGACCTTTAAGTATTAAGGAAATTGAAAGAGTGTCAACCTACAAGTACTTAGGTTTTTTAATAAATGACTCTCTCACTGTTAAGGTTCACAGAGACTCAAAGCTCAGGGTGAAGCTAGGTTTTTATTTTTGCAATAAGGCTTGTTTTTCTTTTGAGGCAAGGAAGCGGCTTGTCTTGGCTACCTTCCTGCCGATAATTGACTACGGAGATAACCCTGCAGGAAAACAGCACTTATCAGTTACGTTCTCAAAATAGAGTCCTGCTGACCGTACCAAAGGCTCGGACTGAGTTTGGCAAAAAGGCCTTCCATTTGTCTGCCCCTCTGGCCTGGAACGAGCTTCAAGAAACACTGAATCTACAGGAGCTTGTCTCATTAAACAGTTTTAAAGTGATGTTAAAAGGCATGGAGGCTAACGAAATGCAGGTCTCTAAGTGTCATGATTTATGAGTGGTAACAATAGTTATTAGATTGAATCATGCCTATCAATGTGAAATATGTTGTACTTATTTCTTTTCTTTTAATCTTTGGTTGTTAGTTGCTTAAATGCAAATGTTGTGGTGATATGTTATGTAATTACATATATGTCTGTAACCCTGTGCTGCCTCTTGGCCAGGTCTCTCTTGCAAAAGAGGTTTTTAATCTCAATGAGACTAACCTGGTTAAATAAAGGTCAAATTAAAAAATTAAAAAAATAGAAATCTGTGCTTTTCAATGTGCTTTAGAACTAAGATCATTCCCTAACAGTCTCCTATGGCAATGAGTCTTGAGCGATGGCATTAGAAACCTCAAAGATGTGGGTAATAATCACTTGATGCTTTATTAATGAAGCAGCATTAGGGAAAGTGTAACTGAAAGATCACAAGTTGAATCCACGTGTGCTGCTGAAGTGTTCTTGAGTAAAGACGTTGAATGATCGGCTAAGTTCCAGTAGATACGAAGAGTGAAGAGAGAGAGAAGAGCTCAGGCGGTGTCAGATTCACGGTCCGAACGGGCTTCTGACCAGGAAGTGCCACACAACACCTTATTGACGGACGGTCAATCAATTATTATTATTATGATGAGAGATTTCATACAATAAAGCCAAAAATGAACCACAAAGCATTGATAAGTGTAGTGCTACAGCATTCATTCTCCTGTGGTATTTGCATGAATTCCCTGAAACAGCTGAAGTTTGCTTGCTAGCGAGGCTGTTGCTTGCTCAATTGTGTGTAAACAGTTGAGGAAACTAAAATTTTCAATGCACTGTTTTTTCTTTTGTTTATTTTTATTTGACGAGATGTTTGGGGAGGGCGGGGGGGCACTTGTTTATACTGTATGGTAAATATTGTACTGTATCCCTGATTTGAGTTGATCAAAATCTTAATAAACAAATGCTTAAAACATAAAATAAATAAAGCATGTGAAGGGCACTCAAAGAGTGCAGACCTCCACCAAGTTCTGTGCTATTATTGCTGCTTCGTGAGTCAGATAATTATGGATCTGCTCCAAAATCCTTTGCCCATGCTACTGTATACCCTAACACCAAGTTTCATGAAAATCAGCCCAGTCGTTTTTCCCGTAATATTGCTGACAAACAAACAAAACCAAAAGCATAAGTTCCTCCTTGGCGGAGGTCATAAATATCTTATGCATTTGCCTGGTTGACAGCTAGTAAAAGAAAGTGCAAGTAAAAACACCTAGTAAATGTGCTTTAAACCCCAGGACAGAAGTGCTGGCATGCTGCAGAAATCTCTCTTATACTTATACTCTTACTGTTCATCTCCATATCTCACTGTCTTATTACTAACCCTCCCTCTTCCTCTCCCTCTGTAACAAAGGAGAAAAATGGACAGAGTTATCACAATTTTTGCATAACCAGCCCATCAGTCTCAAACAAAATCATGTTTATTCATTTCGCCCTCGGGGGAGAGGGTAAAAAGGAGATGATTAAATTCTAATATGACCTCTATCATAATTTAGCTGAGCCTATTATGATGTCAATCATCTGAACTCAATATTGCAGTGTGGAGGAGATAGGGGAGTGTGTGGAAAGGGGATTATAGTCAGTTTGGGGACCACACAGTCACTGTATCAAATTGGTTTTACCCACAGCCACATGTCATTTTCTTTCCCCTGGAGAGAACGGAGCTTGTTCAATGTGTGATACAGTGTGAAGTGAACATGGGAGGGTATCAAAGGAATTATGGTGGACTTGACTATAGCTGGTGAATGATTGCTTTTTACTTTGCGTGTGAAATTGTCCACGAGGAAACATGATTCGCTCATTGACTCGCTCAGAGTCTTCAGACTGCGGTCTCCTCTCCATCCCCCACACCCGCCTGCGAACCTTTGGCCCCCACCCTCTGGAACTCTCTCCTGGCAGAGATCCACAACGCTCCATCCCTCTGGACACCTTGAAGAGAACCCTCAAAACTCACCTGTTTAACAAAGCCTTTAGCCTATAGTCTCCTGTCTTCTCTTCTCTTCTCTGTTCTGTTTTTATTTGTTTGTCATTATGTGTCACTTACTGCAAAGCATCCTTGGGTTCCTTGAAAGGCACCATATAAATCCAAGTTATTATTATTATTATTATTATTATTACACTTGTGAGTCAAAGATGTGAGGAGCGCCATACGATGACAAAGTGAAGACATGTGGTGCCATCCAGGTGAAACGACTCGCAGTTTTAAATGCATTCAGTTGTCTATAGCTATTTGTGTTATCGTCTGTTCCTGTACTCCAGATAATGGCTTTTCCGCTGTTCAATGCTGTGGCACACTACAGTATCTTCTGTATCCATTTGTCTTGGTGTGGGTAAGCTAGAGATGTGTGTTTGTGTGTGTGTGTGTGTGTGTGTGTGTGTGTGTGTGTGTGTGTGTGTGTGTGTGTGTCTCTCTCTCTCTCTCGCACGCGGTTTATTCAAACTCTGGGGGGCGTTTACTCCTTTAGTTCAGTTCTTTTGGTGAGAACAATGTCATCCGAACAGATCGGGACTGAGATGCAAACGCCTAAATGCCAGAGTCCCGTTTCTCCTCCAAGCAGACTGCGGTCCATTAAGAGTGAGGATATCATCTGATACAACTAGAGGAAATTGCCCCAAAATGCAAAAGGGTTTCTGGGTAGAAGGAAGTGGATGTTGACACCTGACAGACAGATCCTGCTTGGGAAAGCCTGTGTGTAACGGAAGGAAATGAGGGCAAAGCATCTGGACTGATGCTCATATGTGAAATTAATTCCCATCACTTTGACTTCCTAGACAATAGAGTTGATTTAATGCTAACCAATAAAACCATCACCTGCCCATTAGGGGTGGGGGAAAAAATCGATTCACCTAAGTATCGCGATTTTTAATGTCACGATTTTTTGGATCGATCTTTTATTCCAGAATCGATAATCGCAACAACAACAACAACAACAACAACAACAACAACAACAACAACAATTGTTTTTTTTTTTTTTTTTTTTTGGGTGCTTGGTCAGGCCACTCACTGAACAGCAGGCCAGGCGCCGCCTACTGGTTTACTAGTGGTTTTATTACTTTATTAGTTAGTCTGAAGTAATAATTACACTTCAGGGTTAAAGTGGGTGCATCTCATTGTAAAATTGGGCTTCAAACGGCCCAAATTTCACGCGCGTTGGCCCATATCGGCCTGGCCTGCTTGGTATCTAATGCCCGGCCTGAATTATGATCCCAGTCCGCCCCTGTTTTTAACTATATCGCCCAGCCCTACTCATGATATATAATATACAGTCTCTAGTGTATGATTCAACTTTTCCCATGTTCTAATCTAGTGTAAAAAAGCAAACAAACTGAAAAAATAAAAGAAAAAAATAAACAAAAATCGTAATATCGAATCGCAATAATCGTAGAATCGCAATACTTAAGAATCGCAATATAAATCGAATCGGCACCCAAGAATCGTGATAGTATCGAATCGGGAGATAAGGGAATCGCCACAGCCCTACTGCCCATCCTCATCATCAATGCAAGAGCGGTTTAAACAAAGAGGATATCTACAAGTCTAAAAAAAAAAAGCTGACAGAAACCCCATTTCTTTGAGGTTGTATAACCCATTCATTGTTAGGCTCGCCCCCTTTCATTCATGCTGTCTCCTCATCCATTCACAGTTTCCCACGCTGCTTCCCCTCTGTGGCAATAACCAATCAGCCTAAGCTATTCCTTTCCTGCTGAGCCAATCACCTAACCAGCGTAGTATATCAGTGTCCATGTTTTACTATGCGATGTGCTGCGTATGTGCTATGTGTCATCCTCAGTTGCTGATCATCATGGCTGAAGCAGTTGTTTTCGCCCCACCTCCTCCCCTGACCACCACCAACGTCATGACTGCTGAATAATTTCTATCCTATTCATCACTGACGGCGTCCTCTCATCATCTCAGGAGAGCATCGTCATATCATGGAGTCATACGCCAAAATGATTTTTGTTGTATCATTAAAGCTTGTTAAACTTTCTACTAGTTTTCTCATTATTTAAATGTTGCTGTCCTAAATTTCTTCAACCAGAAATAATCTGGTTATCTATAATAATAGATAATATCTATATATAATATCTATAATAATCTGCAACAGTATCTGGAAGGACGACCCAAACCGACGCACAAGACGTCTCCATTCCCCCAACCACACTTTTCAGATACCCCTTCACTCGATTGGGATGTTCGCTGCTATATATTCTGGATGATATTTTGTCGTTTGAAAAAGGTACAGTTCACCCAAAAATGAAAATGTTGTCATCATCTCAGTCCATATTACACACAGGGAGGGTGCCAGCACAACTCGAGATAATGATGACTTTCTCTCTTTGATATACACAAAAAACAAAGCTCCATACGTACAGTACTTTGCCTTGGCTAGTGAGTGGCTCATGCTGCTGTTTCATGTTGTGTATCTAACATCATGCATTATTGATCCAGGTAGGCTCAGTCTTGTTGGACTCCAGAGAGCAGCAGGTCTCTTTTGATGCTGACTATTGATGGCTGAGTGTGTCTGGTGAGTGTCGACATGCTAACGTCTCTGCCTGGGAAATCTCCCCACGTCTCTCCGCGTTTACTTGGACTAGTGAGTTTGAATCGTGTGCGTGTGTGTGGGTCAGCTACACAGCTGACACACAGCTACACTCTGCATGTGTGCATGTTGTTGATGACTGTTCTGTTTGAACAGTGCCTGTCCTGTATGTATATATATATATATATATATATATATATATATATATATATATATATATATATATAGGCTATCAACTGCAAACATTTTGAAACTTGTTATTCAGACTCAAGCTTATTGTAGGATTGTATTTAGTGAAATCATCTCACTGCACTGGCAGATCATTTTACAGGTTTCATCCCATTTGACTTTTGAACTTTTTTGAATGCAACTTTTTTCAGGAAATCAATATCTAAAATAAATAATACAAAAATCTAATAAGAAGGGAGAATTGAGGTTGGCCTAACAAAACAAAATCAAAACCTGAATGATAAAAGAAAAGAAAATAGTGACTACCCAAACCTCCATCTCCAAATCAATCAGAAAGGAACATAAATTAGAGCAGCAAAAACCACACTACACAACACAAAAGCTACGACCTGGTGCCGCAGGTGCAGCCTGCAGCCAATCAAGTAGGCTACATGTGGGAGGAGATAAGGACACAGCCAATTAGAACACAGCAATAGTTGACAATTAACAACACATTTACTGGTAAAAGTGAAATTGTCTTGGGGAAAGTTGTTGCAACATATTCTTAATTTGTGTCATTTGTGTAAGTCATTTTGGCATGTACAGTACAGCATCAAGTCAAATGTATTGAAACCAACAGGAGGATTATATCTGCCAGTGCACTTAGATCATTTGACTAAAAATATCACAAAATTACCAGACTTACTATTGTCCCTGTTCTGGTCTCTTTTTTTGGTACAAGTTTGTACAAGTCTGATTTGTTTTTGACTCGCTTGTACTGTTATTGTTTGCTCTGTGTTTGGGTGTGTGTGTGTGCGTGTGCATGCATGCGTGCATGTGTGTGTGTGTGCGTGTGTGTGTGTGTGCATGCGTGCGTGTGTGTGTGTATGTGTGTGTGTGCGTGTGTGTGTTTGTGTATGTGTGTGTGTGCGTGTGTGTGTGTGTGTGTTTGTGTGTGTGTGTGTGCGTGTGTGTATGTGTGTGTGTGTGTGTGTGTGTGTGTGCGTGTGTGTGTTTGTGTGTGTATGTGTGTGTGCGTGTGTGTGTTTGTGTGTGTGTGTGTGTGTGTGTCTGTGTGTTTGTGTACCCCAGTCCAAGCTGTATACTGTACATAGTCCTTTTCATCAGAGGCTCAAAGGCTAGTGAACCTATAGAGGGATCCACTCAGCAGGGGAAGCCACTTCGTAGGGGAGTTGGTCTGGGGGTTATCTCCCACAGCGACAGGAGCAGGCTATGGGGATAATAATGACACAATGAATGTGATTTCATTCCCGCTTCTGAAAGGAGGAAGGGATTTTTCTCTTCCTCATTTCAAAGAGCTGCTGCAGCAAAAATCCAGCTTTTCATAAAGCCTGGCTTGGGAAGAAGGAAAAGAAGTGACATAAGCCCTTAAGCACTTCAACTCAAGGCTGTTTGATTTGCTGTCCCCTCCTTCCCTCTCTTCTTTGTTTGCCTACTTTCTTACTTTCTTTCCCTTTTGATTATTATTTTGCAACTATTATCATTTGCTCGTGCAAAGCTGTTTGGCTGTGTGAACTGTGTCTGCGTCTTTACAAGACTTTCTTTTGCTTTGTATTAAGAGGCGTCTTAGTTTGAGGACAATTGTCCCACTTAAGCCTGGGAATGTGTTCCTCTTCCTTCTCTTTCTAAAATGGACAGACAGGGTTTGCTCATTGCACCAGAAGGCCTCCTAACCCTGCAAGCACCTTTTTAAGTGGCCATACTGTACTGGACCTGACCATATACAGTACCAGGGATCAGCCCATCAGCATTTTGGTAAACAAACGGCTTCAAAATAATTCCGTGTGGAAACATATTTGTTTGTTTACACAGATTTCCAGGCTTTTCCAGCACTATATTCTGCGTGTGCGGGTGCATGTATTTACATACAGGGACACGCATGTACAGGGGGGTGGATTTGCACGTAACACCCCGCAGAGACATGTACAGGGGGGTGGATTTGCACGTAACACCCCGCAGAGACACGGAAGTCAGGTGTGTGTTGTCGTCGTGACGTCACGGCGCTGATTCCTTGTATAGCAGCTCGAGCTCCTAACTAAAGCAATAGATAATGACAGGCTGTGATATATGCTCATTATAGCACACCTAAGGTGGTATAATGAGCATATATCACAGCCTGAAGTGAGCTATTGCTTTGGTTACCAAGTATGGCAATATGAAAGGAATAAACAACTCCAATTTAAAGTTATGTAAGGGATAATGGATAGTGAGCCGGTGTTTACTGGCGAAATAATGACCGACAGGTGATATTGAGCCCGACGCGCAGCGGAGGGCTTAATCATTCACCTGAAGGTCATTATTTCCAGTAATCACCGGCTCACTATGCATTATCCTGCTTAGAACACGGCCTACAACTAAATCATTTAATAATCTGACAAAAATAATTATTCAAATAGATTTTTTAATAGCGTTTTCAACAACAAAGCGGTTTCATTCATAATTGGCACACAAGACACCACAGCTGCAACTGGTTGGCCTAATTAGTAGTGTCTTGCTGACAAAAGGCTCTTATCAACTGATTAATCCAGGTGTGGCAGAGCAGCGGTCGGTTGTCGAGAAATAATGACCGGTGAATCTTGTTGATTGACCAATCAGAATCGAGTATTCAAGAGAGCCGTGTTCTAATCAGAAATAAATCACACTCCTGGTCCCTCCTCCACAAGGGAGTGATTACACATAGGAAACAGCTGGGCTAATTACTGACAAGACACTGGCCATTTCTCAATAAGGGTTCTTGTGTGTTCTTGTGTGTTCTTGTGTTCTTGTGTTCCTGTGAAACGTCATCAGTCACAGCCAAGTACTTTTCCAATGCAAAGTTCACATTTCACCAAGAACGCTTACAATTCACGGATGTGTTCTCGACACGCCCACTTTACCCAGGATGCTCTGGGTGGTGACTTGTGTCAACTTGGCAAGGCACATATCCCAGCATGCATTTTGGCATAAGCGGGGGCAGAACAGAACGCAGCAGAGAAGACGCCATAAGCTGCGTTTTATTTCATCACTAAATTCATTTCAGATTTTTTTTTACTTTTGATGCCTACAAGCAGGGTAGTAGGTTTCAATAGTTGCCACTTTACGAACATTTATGGCGAAAAATGGAGCAACAAAATCAGCTGAGCTTTATGTACTGTAGTACTGCAGGTGGCCTCTGCGCTGGTATTGCGCAATACCCTCAAGAACGCATCGTCTCAAACTGCCAACAGCGTCATGTGTGCTTGTGACCTAGCAAGTTCATTCTTCCGAGAACGACTAGCAAGAACGTTCTCCCTAAGAACAAGAAGGCATTCTTGGTATTGGGAAAGGGCCACTGACTTGACACTTTATGTAGATCTGCTGGACCTAGACAAGACACTGACTTGATGTAATTGTACCTAGATACCTAGATATTGAAACATGAGGAGAGGGACTGGAGACAAAGGGAAAGTCTGACGACAATGTATGTTGTGATTGATACATGCTGAAAAATCATAAATAAAGTATGTGTAGAATCAAAGAAAAAGACCTCTGAGGAATATAAGATCATTCGTATCCTTCATATCCTTTAAATTATAATCAGCAATATTCTTTATTTCTTAGAAAAGTCAAAGAAAAAGTCACTGTTTGACAGGTGATCTCACCACAGTAATGAGTGCTTAGCAATACAGTGGAGACAAAAAGGAAGATGCAATCATCAGTGTTCGTGGGGGAAAAATGACTTTTTCAGGCAGCAGTTTGTTTTTCTTCCAAATTCATAATAAGAAGCCTTCTTGCAGAACGTCAAAGTTTTTTACTTTTGTGTTTTTGTCCAAAGCTTCACATGCAAAGAGGAACAATAAAGAGAAGAGTTCAGAAAAGAAGAATAGCGGCAAACAAACAAAAACAATAATGAGGGCGTGTGTACGTTTCTTTAAAAAATGAAATGGGGGAAAATGTTTTATTAGCACTAATAAAAAGAAATGGAACAACAAAACCATGATCCTTTTCTCCTCCGTGTTCCTGCTTTACGGCCCCTCGATCACCACTTTGAGAAGACTAGGATTACAACAAGACTGCCTGGATAAAGGGTTCAATCACTTTTGAAGACATCTTGAAGGTGTTTTTGTGGCGTAAATACACTTCTCTTCACACTCACGGCCTCCTCTCCTCCACAACACCTGGAAGCGTGATGGGAGGGAGGCTCTCTCCTCCACAACACCTGGAAGCGTGATGGGAGGGAGGCTCTCTCCTCCACAACACCTGGAAGCGTGATGGGAGGGAGGCTGTTTGTGAAGTTGGCAGCCGGGGGTCGCAGAGAAAATCCTAATAGCTGATGATCACTCATCGATCGGCGAGCTCTCTCCAGCGACCGCAGGCCTGAGGCTCATCCCTGACCTCCCCCTCTCCTCTCCGCCTCTCCACAGCCCGGAAGGTCTCACAATTGATCGGCGTCCTTCAGAGATACACTGGTGGTGGTGGTGGTGGTTCGATCGAGGCACGCTGCGATATGGACTTTAGACGGTCTGACTTAAGGCGAACGCCGTGGCCCACTTAGAGTGAGACGTGACGACGAGAAGGAAGACGTTAGATCCAGCTAGCTTAGCCCGTTCCTCCTCCGTGCCGTTACGCCGTTATTCTAATTTGCCGATAGACTCTTCTCGACTCCCTGAATCATGTGATCAGGGCTTTTCCTCCACCGATTATCTGGAGGGAAGAAGCCAGAAAGAGAGAGAGAGAGACAGAGAGAGAAAGAGAGAGAGAGAGAGACAGAGAGAGAAAGAGAGAGAGAGAGACGATGGTTAAAAAAGCAATTTCCCCACGTTGGGAGTTAGTCATCCGTCTCTGACGCCCGCGCCGCGCCCCAGTCATGCGGTGATTTTGATAAAACCTAATCTATTTATAACTCTAATCTATTTGTAGCAGATATGAACGCCAGTGTCGCGCCCACCTACGTAATTAATTATAATGCTCTGCCTGAGTCCAACCTGACGGCGGTCGTGTGTGATTGGAGACGACGGCCCATCTAATCTAGTCCTTTTGTCTCTTCCACATTCTATTCTACATGTGACTTCTGCTTTGTCTTCCTCTGACCCTGAGGGTCAATTCATCTTGCTGCTCGAGTGTGTGTGCGTGTGCGTGTGCGTGTGCGTGTGCGTGTGCGTGTGTGTGTGTGTGTGTGTGTGCGTGTGCGTGTGCGCGCGTGTGTGTGTGTCGGCACTGAGAGCTGCCGCTCCTCCAGGTTTGGAGGAACCTCCTCATATGAGAGGTGGATGATATCTGATATATTAGACTAAGACATGAGCCCTGATGAGGCCTTGCAGGACATGGACCATCAGTTCCACTTAACCCAATAACCAGCTCTGTTACGTTAGTGCACCTTTTACTCTTTTGGAAGGAAAACAGCAGCCGATCAATATGTACTTTGCTGCCTTCTCTGTAATGGAGCTGATGTTACTGACAGCCATGTTGCTGCAGATGCAGACGCCCACTCTCCTCCTCTCCTCTCCCTCTGCTCCTCTCCTCTCCCTCCTCTCCTCCTCTTCTCTCCTCTCCTCCTCTCTCCTCTCCTCTCCTCCTCTCTCCTCTCCTCTCCTCCTCTCCTCTTCTCTCCTCCTGTCTCTCTCCTCTCCTCCTCTCCTCTCCCTCTGCTCCTCTTCTCTCCCCCTCTCTCCACTCTCTCCCCTCCTCTCCTCTTCTCTCCTCCTGTCTCTCTCCTCTCCTCCTCTCTCCTCTCCTTCTCTCTCTCCTCTCCTCTCCCCCTCTTCTTCTCTCTCTCTCTCCTCTCCTCCTCTCTCCTCTCCTCTCCCCCTCTTCTTCTCTCTCTCTCTCCTCTCCTCCTCTCTCCTCTCCTCTCCCCCTCTTCTTCTCTCTCTCTCTCCTCTCCTCCTCTCTCCTCTCCTCTCCCCCTCTCCTCCTCTCTTCCACTCCTCCCTCCCTCAGCTGTCCTCCATCCTCCTGCTTTCTATATACGGGCACATTCATATTCAGAACGATAGCTTTGTTCTGGGCCTGAGACTCCCGCTCAGCTTTCACATTAGTAATGTTGTTGCGTAAGTTCCCGGGTCCAGAACTCAGTGTTCTAACCCTAACCCTAACCCTCACACTAATCAAACCAACTGGACTTTGTGCTCCGAGCCGGAACCTAACTTTCCCTCCATCACTTTCTTCCATTTCCCTCTCTCCCCCCTTCTTCCTCCACCACGCCCCATGTTGGCTGAGCTCACTGTGCATTTCTTTAAGCTGCCTTCAGGGACGGAGGCATGTAACCCTCTGATTAGATTACATACCTTGTCTTTTAAGAAGAGGGAGATTTATGCCTTTTCATTATTAGGGAGAAAGCATTTAATCGATAATTGTTGGGAGGGAGAATTGATGGCAGGCACAGTGGGTTAAAACTCTTTGGGGCCAAACGTTATTTACTGTGACAGGGACTGAGGCTTTGGACCGGGGCCCGCGGCGCTCAGACATGCGGTGGCGAGGCAATCAGTCAGCCTGCCTGGACGCATGGAGGCCTCCAATCTCTGTCTGTCAGCCGCCGACAAGAAGGACACAAGACGCTATAGCTCTCACATGAGATCTGACCGGGGTCCCCCCAGTCAACACGCACCAAATAATACAAGTGTGTTTGAGGATTGGGCGTCCAAACACAGAGACAGATGAACACATGCATCTGTGTAAATAACACAACACACGCCCCGTCTTTTAAATCTCAGCACTAAACAGCAGAGAGCTGTGATGCTGCCGAGCGTCAGCTGTCTACTTGTCCCTGAAATGATCACAGGCAGCCAGAAACTCCCTCAAGAAACTAGTACGATTCAAGGCAAACACGTTCACTCATCACTGCCAATTCCCAAGCCAGCACCTTGTGCTGTATAAGAAGTACAGCTTGCTTGCTTGCTTAATTTATTTATTAGTTTGTTTGTTTATTTATTTATTTGTCATGCACAGTTGTGTGTGGTCGTATGCCGCCTACCTCCTCAGCCTCCCCAGAAATGTCATTAATTTTGGACCATTTCGGCTTGTAACCCCACTATCTCAATACCATGCTTGGCTTGCTGTGCCTGCGTGTGTGTCCGCCCTCGCTGCTGCTCCACACTGTTTCCAGTCAGGAAACATGGAGGAAGGATGGACAGAGGGGAAGAAGTTTCAGGAGAGTCAGTCCAGTAAGAGGCTTTAGGCTCCTGGAGCTGCTGTCGTTTGGCTCGGGACACATCGTGCTGTTGTGGAATTGAGTTGCTCCTTTATCTGCTTTGGGCTGTGTGTTATTCCAAAGTCTGACCACTGCTGCTCTGCTTGGTTGGCTCTGGCAGGTACACAGAAGCACACGCACACACGCACGCACGCACACACACACACACACACACACACACACACGCACACACACACGCACACGCACACACGCGCTTAAGACCCTCTCACCACCGTCTCTAATTTCTCCGTTTGTACTGTTGACTTGCAGCAGCAGCAGCAGCAGCAGCAGTGAGCATCACTCTTGTGGGATGTTTGAGCTTCAGACCTGCTTTCTACAACTTTCTCCTCCTCAGGTTTGACACTGTTGTGTTTCACGAGGGGCAGGTTGGACACTCTGAGAGACCAGCCTGCACTATGGGTTCCATTCCTGCAGCAACCAACGTGTCCTAGAGTGTCTAAGCTCATTTTTGGTTATAGGCTACATTGACATTTCACTTAATGCTGCCATCCTCTTGTTCACTATAACATCAGCTGTAACTTATAAAGCTATGCAGTTCAGCAGACGTGTTTTTCTTTGCATGATTATTATTATTATTATTATTATTATTTTATATACACAATGGAGATCTATAGCTGCCTGGACAAGACTTGTTATTTTCACAGGATTTGTTGACGGTAGCCTAAGCAATGCATTAAAAACACCAGCCGTATCCTTTAATGTCATTACCTCCCCCTGTTCCCCTCCCCAGCCCCTGGGTCCCCAGACAGCTAGGAAGATCCCCAGGTGGCCCTGCCTGCCGAGCATGCTGTTTCCCACATTCTAAATCAAGCAGCCACCACAGCAGCATGGCCAGCAGCACCTGCTTATATTACATGAAGGGACATTACCATTAAGACACATAATACATTCCATAAACATCTTGGCAAATATGCAAAGGGGATTTTTTTTTAACTTGTTAAAAAAAATGGGTTAGGGTTCGTTTTTGTCTGTTTTGATCTTGATGAAATCACAAGATCAAAACAGTCAAAAACGAACCCTAACCCCCTTTTATTTTTTTTTACAACATACAAGCCTACCTTGTTTCACTGAAATATGTCTCTATAGAAACTTCTTGAAAGTGCAAATGTTGGAAACAAGAAGAATGATCACAGTCCACTGACAGGCAGTAATAACAGATCATGAATGACTTGTTGAGATCAGATGGACATGTCATGCATTGCTGGGCTGATGTAGAGTCAGCTGTTCAGGTGAAAGATACGTGGATGAAAGAGACTGTGAAATGATAACTTCATGTTTTATGAATAGAGGCACAAACATGTGCATGCATCTAAGTCAGTAGACCCAGAGAGTTGGAATCGTACAGTATGCCCATAGTGCATAGTGCATAGTGCCCATAGGTTGGTGTGCTTGTGTCTTCTGTGATTTTTGGAATGAAAATCTAAGGTCAAGTAAATTGAACAATTCATCACTCAGTTTGTATGTCGGTTGGTTGGTTTGACCGTTTGTCTGTTGGTGGGTGGTCGGTTGGTTGGTTTTTTTTTTTTTTTACAATTTTATTTTCCTTTTTCATAAACATACAGTTATAAAACATTCAGTTATCACAGTTTTGATTCATTTGCATGTTCATTAGTTTCACCCTTAATCCCCCCCCCCATCCCAACCCTTATACATAAACATACATACATCAAGTTAAAGTAAATTAAAGAATAATACACACACAAAATTATATTAGTTACATTTGTCTCAACTTCACGTTTTCCCTTTTTTTTTTTTTTTTTTTTCCTTTTTTCTTTTATTTCACCTCATCAGATATTCCCTAACTAAATAAACAAAACAAAAAAAACACAAAAATATATGTTGCATAGTTTACGTATCAAGTAAAGATGTAGTCGGTCCCACACTTTCAATTAGCTAATACAGGTCCCACCGAGTCACTTTCCAAAAATTCCAAGAAACGTCCCCAAATTGCTTGAAAGACTTTAGGTTTTCCCTTGATAGCAAAAGTCAGTTTTTCCATAGCAAGACAATTAGATAGTTCTCTGAACCATTGATTGATCTCTGGTTTATCTGGATTTTTCCAAAATATTGCCACTGTGTGTTTAGCTTGGAGAAGACAGCATATGATCATTTTCTTCATGTTCTTATCAATATTTAGCTCCTTCGGGATCAGACCTAGAATGCACAGTCGTGGACATATAGGTAGCTTCTCAGATACTATTTGTGACAGTATATCAAGTACTTCATTCCAAAATTCCATGATTCTTGGGCATTCCCATATACAATGAAATAGTGTACCTTTCTCCACATTACACTTTACACATTGGTCTGGAATATTGGCATCAAAATGATTAAGTAGAGCCGGAGTAATATATGTTCGCATAATCCACTTGTACTGTAATAATCTGAACCTTGTATTGACCGTCTGAACCTGCGCATTATAACAAACGTCTTTCCATTCATCATCGTCTATCTCTATATTCAGATCATTACTCCAAGCCAATCTTTTACTTTCTGAGGACTCCTGAGACATCTCAACAAATGTGCTATATATCAGAGATACCTGCCTACGACCTCTAGAGTAATCTATCATCATCTTTTCCAAATCAGAAAGAGGTGGCAGTTCGACTGAGTTGTTCTGTGTCTTTGATATAAAGCTTCTAATTTGCAAATATTTAAAGAAATGTCTTGGCGGTAAATCAAATTTTTTACAAAGATCAGCAAAGGTCAAAAGTGTCTCTTCATCATCATACAAATCCTTAATTTTACATATACCTTTGTTTGCCCATGATTTGAACCCCAAATCATGTGTCCCCGGTGTAAAGCTTCTGTTTCCCCATAAGGGTGAGAATTGTGAGAGTTTTGCATCCGAGTCAAAATATTTCTTTGCTTTAAACCATATCTCCACTGTGTTTCTTACAAAGGGATTTTGTGTTTTTTTCTTTAGATTCTTAAGAGTATCAGAATACAGGTAGAGATTCAGAGGCAGAGGTGATGTTGTACTCCCTTCTATTTGCACCCAGGGTATAGAAGTTTCATTTGAAAACCAGAACATTGCTGCTCTTATTTGGGCTGCTAAGAAATACCAGTATAAATTGGGTAGTTTAAACCCACCTCTTTCATATGGCAAGTAAAGTAAAGTCAGGCGTACTCTAGGTCTTCTGTTGTTCCAGAGAAAGTTGGTGATAATTTTTTTCATTTTAGCAAAAAACATGGGAGGGGGATTTAGGGGTAGGGATTGAAATAAATACAGGAATTTAGGAAGAACGTTCATTTTAATAATGTTAATACGGCCAATTAGAGACAAGGGGAGTGATGTCCATCTGTTGATGGATTCTGTTACTGAAGCTATTATTGGATCATAATTTGATGGAATCAAGTCTTCTATTCTGGGAGTGATCTTTATTCCTAAATATGTAAATCCTTGTACTGAGTTATGGAAACCTGTATTAATCGGTGGTGTGAGTCTTTCAGATTCCTTTAAAAAGAGAATATTGGATTTAGAGTTATTCACCTTGTACCCCGAAAATTCACCAAAGCTTTTAATCAGTTCTAGGAGAGACGGCAGGGACTGAGCCAGATTTTTCAAAAACAGCACTATGTCATCAGCATAAAGAGCCAGGCGATGTTCTATACCACCTATTGTGATCCCCCTGATTACAGGGTGGGTTCTAATCGCAATGGCAAGAGTTTCAATTGCGAGCGTGAACAACAATGGCGAGAGAGGGCACCCCTGCCGAGTCGACCTAGATAGCCTGAAGGGGGCAGATATCATTCCATTAGTCATAACCTCTGCTGTTGGGTTCTCATATAGGATCCGAATCCAACGACAAAACTTTTCCCCAAATCCAAAGCGAGATAGTATTTCAAAGAGATACGGCCATTCCACCCTGTCAAAAGCTTTCTCAGCATCCAGGGATAGAATGGCCGCATCTGAAACATCTTTCCCTTCATGCAGAATGTTGATGACCCTTCTAATATTATGAAAGGCTTGTCTGCCTCTAACAAAGCCATGTTGGTCTATATTAATCAAAGGTGGGAGGTGTCTCTCCATCCTCAAAGCTAATGTCTTTGCTAATAATTTTGTGTCCGCATTAAGCAAAGATATCGGCCTATAACTACTACAGCTAGTGGGCGCTTTTCCTGGTTTTAAGATGACCGTTATTAGTGCACTCTGCAATGTTGGGGGGAGACCTTTTTCAAAAGCCTCATTCATCATCTCCAAGAACGGGGGTAGGATTTTTGCCTTAAAGGTTTTATAGATGTCAATTGGGATCCCATCTGGGCCCGCTGCTTTCCCCCCCTTCATCGCACACATGGCTTCCGACAGCTCTGAGAGTTGTATTGGCTGATCAAGTTCATCTCTGTCTTCTTCAGGTAGCGAGGGAAATTGAAGCTTATCCAAGAATCGTTTTTGCAGATTGGGGTCAGAGGAGGGTTCTGAGCTATATAAATTTTCATAATAGTTTTGGAATGTATCATTTATTTCTTTAGGATCAGATGTCAGGGTGCCTGCTGTATTTACAATTTCACTTATTGCCCTTTCATTTTGTAAAGCTTTGATACGCCATGCCAATAACTTTCCGGCTTTTTCGCCCTGATCATAAAATGTTTGTTTAAGTCTAGTCAGATTAGCCAGGGCTTTATTAGAAGATAATTCGTTATAGTAGGCTCTTTTTATAGCCACTCTGTGCTGTAGGTCTGGGGTATCATTCAAGAATAATTCCCTCTCAAGTTGTCCAATTTGTTCTTCCAATTCTAACATCTGGCGTTTAAATTTATTTGATTTGAAACTAGTATAACTAATAATTTGTCCACGTATATAAGCCTTGAAGGCCTCCCACCTGATAGATGGAGAGGTCTGTGTAGTATTCAAACTAAAATACAGATCAATATGTCCCTCCAAATAGCTTACAAAGCTAGGGTCATGCAGCCACTTCACATCAAAACGCCATCTTGGTGGGCCTCTAAGTGTTTTCCCTGCAGAGTAGTCAATAGACAGTGGTGCATGATCAGAGATCACTATGCTATTATAGAAGCAGCTATTAACATTCGGCATTAGTCCCCTTGAAACTAAGAAAAAATCAATGCGTGAATGTGTGCGATAAGTGGAGGAAAAGCAGGAATATTCCCTTTTGCCAGGGTTTAACACCCTCCAAACATCACATAGGTTTAGCTCCGACATGAATTGTGAGATCACTCTTCTTGTCTGTATATGGGAGGTGTCTCGACCCGAGGATCGATCTAATAGCGGATCGAGGGCACAGTTAAAGTCTCCTCCCAATATAATATTACCTCTTAGTGAAGAGAGGGTTAAAAAAAGGTTATCGAAAAATTGTGGATCGTCATTATTGGGTCCATATATGTTAATCAGATTCATATGTTCGCCCAATAGAGTGCCTTGTAGTATTATATATCGGCCTCCTGGGTCAGTGCTAATATCATTGATCTGGAGAGGGACAGTTTTATGAATAAGAATGGCCACTCCCCTTGCCTGTGATGAGTAGTTTGCTGTTATAACCTGTCCCTGCCATCTTCTCCTCAGTCTCAGAACTGTGCCTGGTGTAAGATGAGTTTCTTGAAGGAATATAAGTTTAGCTTGTAAATGTTTAATCCTAGTCATTATTTGTTTTATTTTAGCCAATCCCCCTAAACCCCTCACATTCCAACTTGAGATTTTAAAGTTGTTGTTTGCCATCAATCAGCCTAATAATAGCATATCTACATGGGCCTTCTTATATTCAATTCTGTTTGATTCAGCTCTGTATAGGACTTCAGACATCTTCACATTGTTAGAAAATACAGCATAAAAAAACAAACATAGAATAACAACAACATAGACATGAAATAACGGTACCCTAGGTCTCCCCAAACGAGACCTGTAACCCCTGCACTGCCTATCCATCCCGCAGTTTAACCCACCCCTTACTAATATAGACTTCTTGGTTATTATTAGCCGATCCTACTAAGAGGAGCAGCTATAACGAACAACGTAAACCGCACACAGTATTACCCGTAGCTCCGTTCAGAAAACGGATAAGTAGGTTTTAAACCGTTCTAAAGTGTCACTCACCCCTTTAACGGGTCGTAAATGTTCTCTCCTAGAGCCACAAGCCCGGCGCTCATGGCTGTAAATGTAATTTGAGCATATTTATCTGTTTAGTACTTCTGAATTAGCCAAGTTATACCTTTAGGCTATTATTAACACTCCAGCATAAACCAATTAAATTAGAGGGGGAGGGCTGTACTTTCACAGAGGGGGAATGCTCTGCCATCATAAATGATAATTAACATTACACTATATAGGTGTGTCAACCTGGTGCAAAGAACCTATGCCCATAGACTACAGAATAAAAAATAAAAATGAATGAAAATAAAATATATATTCCCTGAAATGGTGAAAATGTCAACGAGTGTAGTCTATCACCAATTTTCACTGAGGGGAAGCATTACCCTCACAAAGTGCGTCTATTTAGCTCAAAACAGGTCCATAGTTTCTATAAAAATAAAAAAATATATATATTTCCCCAAAATTACCGCCGAGTGAAAGAACCATCAAGTTTAGAATTGTTCATCCGTCAATGGCACAATAAAGATTCAGCATTTCAGCGAGTGTCAAACATAGCCGTCGTTTACTATGGCATATGTGCATTTTTGCAGGTGAGAACAGGGCAGATTGCAGAATCCACTTCAGACGAGCACCACACGACGCCACACTCCCTTCTCCTCTCAGCCGTGGCTGCATTATAGTGTGTGTCATCCCTAGACTAGCACAGCTTATGATCAAAGACTATATAAAAAAAATATATACATATATCTATATCAATATTACTGAAAATAATAACAAAAAACATATACATATATAAATATATATTATTATTTCAATTATCATTATCATTACTATTATTTTTAACTATTCTTTTTTTATTCCTGACATGACTGTGATAATATCAATAACGTCTATAATGTCATTACCAAGCTTGAGATTTTCCATCCAGAGCATTATAGTTCCCTCCCGTTATGTTATCCATTCCAGCTGGAGTGAAATCAAGTTGTCCTGGAAGGGTGTCTATCAGCCCACTTACTGACGTTTATCCAGGTCTTGAAGAAAAGCTTCAACTTCTCCGGGGGTTTCCATCATATGTCGCCGTCCACCATGGAAGATGCTCATCCTTGCAGGAAATATCAGGCCAAATTCCACATTTCGAGAGCGCAGCGCTCGTTTCACGGTATCATACCTCTTCCTCTTCTCCACCACCTCCGCCGAGTAGTCGGGAAAAAACATGACGTGTTGATTTTCAAACATCACCTTCTCCTTGGTTCGGGCCGCTCTCATCACACGGGTCTTGTCCTGGAAGTTTAGGAACTTCATGATCAGCGCCCTGGGTCTAGCAGCGGGGCCCGTCATGTTACGCTGGCCAATTCGGTGAGCTCGCTCTATTTTCACTGGAGTGGGAAAGTGTTCAAGGCCCAGCATTTCTGGAAGCCATTTCTCTAAGAAGGATTCTGCGTCTTTACCTTCTGTCTGCTCCGGGAGCCCAATCACACGGAGATTGGATCGTCTGCTGCGATTTTCGAGATCCTCGCATTTCTCGGTGAGCGTTTTAACCACCTTTAGCATTTTACCCAACTTTTCGTCCATCACTGCCACTGTATCTTCTGTCACGCCGATGCGAGTTTCGGCCGTATCCAGTCTTCCTGCATATGAACTTAGGTCTTGTTTAATATCACGTATGGCAGTCAAGACCTCGCCGTGTCGGGCATTTACTTCTGCTTTCAGAGAGTTAATCGCTGTTAGTATCTCTTGGTTCTCGCTAACGCTAGTTGGGCTAGGGTTAGCTTTAGCATTAGCCTCCCCGGTAGCCATCTTAGCTTTGTGAGCTTGTCTTGTAAGTAGCGGACTTGTTTGTTCTCCAGCGTTTTCAGTTTTTGTTTTGGATGTTTTCTTTCGGTGGCCTCTTTTTGACATCGTCTTATCCCATAATCTAGGGTGTTCTGGTGGTGTCTCGATATATAAGAACGGGATAAAATTATTATATTGCTCGGAGCGAAAGGGCTTGCGACCGCTCAGATGTCCGCCATAACCGGAAGTCGTCGGTTGGTTGGTTGGTTGATTTGTCTGTTCATTGGTTGGTTGGATTGACGGTTTGTCTGTTGGTTGGTTCGTCCGTTCATCCGTGCGATTGGTGCAAAAATACCAGTAAGTAGCTCTGTGCTTTTCTAACCGTAGTGACTAGTATATCAAATTGAATTTTTGTTCATGTGTTTGTCTTGGTTGGAAGAACACTGAGCTGCGACAGCATTTTGTTGTGTTTACAGGTAGAGTTTTAGTCACTCATGCAGACCCTCCACCCCCCACGTAACAGCAGTGCACTTGTTGTAATATCATTCACGTGTGTCATTTTCTTCATTTTTGTCCATAAATGCTCAATGAGAGTCAAGTTCTGCACTGTGACTCCCCATTATTTTTGCAGCCTCTGCATAGTGTGTATGACTTTGAATGACAGCTCCACCATTGGCTTCCACCATTTTGTCAAAAGCATCAATTACAGGCCAGTCTCCTCTCCTCTCCTCTGTGCCTGTGTTTCCTCATAAGACGAGACCTGCCAGGTACTAAACTACACTTATGTTCTCTTACTAGACCTGTGAACACTGTGTGTTTAATCAAGCAGCTCCAGAACAAAGACACCCGGGCTCAAGTTCAAAGCCCGGATTCTTCTTCACATCGTCACTGATAAAGCAGAGTCTAGCTTTGATGGCATCAGGCTCGGTTAAGTCTGTTTATATTGTTTCTTTCTGGATAAATGTCACCCCATGACCTTTAGTGAAGTAATTGACTGAGTACAGAAGACAGATAGAGCTGTAGCTTGCCTCACTGCTGAGGTGCTCTCCTGACATCATCCTGGACATGTCCCACCACCTCCACACAACAACACACAGACACTCTACAAAGATGCCTGTCCCAATACACACATGTAATACACACACACAAACAAACTCTTGGCTCTTGCAAAGCAAGTGAAAAACGTGTAAATAAAAAAGTTCAACTTTCATCGACCAAACACCAAACAAACAATGTTAACCTTGCAAGCAAGCTGGATTCCCTCGCGAGATTTGCGAGAGCGGGTTTGGTTTGTGAAAACAAACAATACCGCCCCCATCTGGCAATGTCAGGTTAAAACAATGTTGCACTGCCATGAAAAACGTATGTATACTTCGATATAAACTTATATACTCAGTAAAATGTTCTTGAAACTATCTGCTGTCATCTCCATTTTCAGCTCTATAGTTTGATGTCTCTCAAGCTGTCAGGACAGAGCTTTTTCAAAATTCATAAGCAGATGTTTCTGTTTGGACTCATGACTGTGTAACCACACTCAAATACAGTAGAGTTAAAAAGAAATCCCTTCTCTCCATCATATCTCTCTGTTCTAGTCATGTAGGTTCTATTATCTTTCCAGCTCTTTGATCCACAGTGACGTACTGTACAGTGAGAGCATCGCTAGAAGAAGCTTCAACCAACCAAATAGCAAGAAGAGCTTGGGTTGGACTGCATGGGCCCCAGCAAAATACCAGTGTACCAATTCCCAGTCATGGTCACAGCGTTTCCAAGTCAACATTTCAATTTCAACCGTGAGTCACTCATCAATTTGTTTTACTTGCCTAAACATTAACCAAAGTTGTTAAACTGGTCTTATTTGCGTTTAACACTAAAAGGCAGCGAGGTTTTCAAAGTAACCAGATTGTTTTAGAAACGCAAAAGGCCGACGTTTTGTTTCAAATTGACTTTGTACATCAACATACAACGCTGACATTTTTATTCTGCCGATTGGATTATTAGATGTAGCCGTCCACCGACTAATTATGAGCAGTTTGTGTTTGTGTTTTCACAATTCCCCTCATTAGTCTGCAGACAGGAAGATGGACTGCTGCGGTTTAGATGAATGGCCTGCACATGCACAGCTGCAGCGCTGTGTGGCTGCTGCTGCTGCTGCAGCACTACATGTGTGGCTGCTGCTGCTGCTGCAGCGCTACATGTGTGGCTGCTGCTGCTGCTGCAGCACTACATGTGTGGCTGCTGCTGCTGCTGCAGCACTACATGTGTGGCTGCTGCTGCTGCTGCAGCACTACATGTGTGGCTGCTGCTGCTGCTGCAGCGCTACATGTGTGGCTGCTGCTGCTGCTGCAGCACTACATGTGTGGCTGCTGCTGCTGCAGCGCTACATGTATGGCTGCTGCTGCTGCTGCAGCGCTACATGTGTGGCTGCTGCTGCTGCTGCTGCACTACATGTGTGGCTGCTGCTGCTGCTGCAGCACTACATGTGTGGCTGCTGCTGCTGCTGCAGCACTACATGTATGGCTGCTGCTGCTGCTGCTGCACTACATGTGTGGCTGCTGCTGCTGCAGCGCTACATGTATGGCTGCTGCTGCTGCTGCAGCACTACATGTGTGGCTGCTGCTGCTGCTGCTGCACTACATGTGTGGCTGCTGCTGCTGCTGCAGCACTACATGTGTGGCTGCTGCTGCTGCTGCTGCACTACATGTGTGGCTGCTGCTGCTGCTGCAGCACTACATGTGTGGCTGCTGCTGCTGCAGCGCTACATGTATGGCTGCTGCTGCTGCTGCTGCTGCTGCACTACATGTATGGCTGCTGCTGCTGCTGCTGCACTACATGTGTGGCTGCTGCTGCTGCTGCTGCACTACATGTGTGGCTGCTGCTGCTGCTGCAGCACTACATGTGTGGCTGCTGCTGCTGCTGCAGCACTACATGTGTGGCTGCTGCTGCTGCTGCAGCGCTACATGTGTGGCTGCTGCTGCTGCTGCAGCACTACATGTGTGGCTGCTGCTGCTGCTGCAGCACTACATGTGTGGCTGCTGCTGCTGCTGCAGCACTACATGTGTGGCTGCTGCTGCTGCTGCAGCGCTACATGTGTGGCTGCTGCTGCTGCTGCAGCACTACATGTGTGGCTGCTGCTGCTGCAGCGCTACATGTATGGCTGCTGCTGCTGCTGCAGCGCTACATGTGTGGCTGCTGCTGCTGCTGCTGCACTACATGTGTGGCTGCTGCTGCTGCTGCAGCACTACATGTGTGGCTGCTGCTGCTGCTGCAGCACTACATGTATGGCTGCTGCTGCTGCTGCTGCACTACATGTGTGGCTGCTGCTGCTGCAGCGCTACATGTATGGCTGCTGCTGCTGCTGCAGCACTACATGTGTGGCTGCTGCTGCTGCTGCTGCACTACATGTGTGGCTGCTGCTGCTGCTGCAGCACTACATGTGTGGCTGCTGCTGCTGCTGCTGCACTACATGTGTGGCTGCTGCTGCTGCTGCAGCACTACATGTGTGGCTGCTGCTGCTGCAGCGCTACATGTATGGCTGCTGCTGCTGCTGCTGCTGCTGCACTACATGTATGGCTGCTGCTGCTGCTGCTGCACTACATGTGTGGCTGCTGCTGCTGCTGCTGCACTACATGTGTGGCTGCTGCTGCTGCTGCTGCTGCTGCTGCTGCAGCACTACATGTATGGCTGCTGCTGCTGCTGCTGCACTACATGTGTGGCTGCTGCTGCTGCACTACATGTGTGGCTGCTGCTGCTGCTGCAGCACTACATGTGTGGCTGCTGCTGCTGCTGCAGCACTACATGTGTGGCTGCTGCTGCTGCAGCGCTACATGTGTGGCTGCTGCTGCTGCTGCACTACATGTGTGGCTGCTGCTGCTGCAGCACTACATGTGTGGCTGGCAGGGTTGGAGGTAACGAGTAGTGTAAGGCATTACTTTTCCTAAATCCAATAATCACATGACAGTCACTAATCAAACACTTCAGTTTGTTTAGTGGATGCAAAGGATTGAAGAGGATGCCAAATTAATGAGTAGTGTAACGAATTACTTGCTCCAAGGTGTAATTAATTAAAGTAAGGCATTGCTTTTTTAAAGTAATGTGTAATATATTACTTTTTTGAGTAACGACCCCCAACTCATGGTGGCTGGTGCTGCTGCAGGGACGACTCGCGGAAATATGCCTTTACTAAATGAATACTAATAACAGAGTCCTCTCTGCAGCCGGCAGACCGCCCGGTGGTTCTCTAGCTGTTCTCTAGACTGCTCCCGTCAGTCATGAATTAAATATTTTGTTCAGTGATTAAATATGTTGTAAATGGTTTCTTCACACTTCATTCTATCGTGAAGCCGTTGTATAATCTTGTCTTTTGTATCTATTTTGACTCTCTTTGTCTTGTTTGTTCCAATTGTTGGATCCTGGCTGGAACCATTGATTTATTCTATTTCATTTCATTTTTTTGTATTACTGCTGTGTCACATCGCTGTCCTTCTGCTGTATTGATCAGTGTCATTTGCTCATGTCTTTTACTTCTCCACTGTGAAGCACTTTGTAACTTTTGAAAAGTGAATAAAAATATAGGTTATTATTATATCAACACACACACACACACACACACACACACACACACACACACACACACACACACACACACACACACACACACACACATAGGCCTACATAACACAGACACACACACACACACAAACATACCTCCACCTGAGCACATTCATACACACAGTCACACACACACTGTCTAGTCTTGTACTGGAGGGTAAAGAGCCTTGCTTATGAGCACATCAACAGTAGTTGAGGCAGGAGAGTCTGAAGAGAAGACGGCAGTATGGTAGAAACAAATTGAAAGTCTGCTGGTTTCATCTTCCTCTCTCTGCTGGTTTCATCCTCCTCTCTCTGCTGGGTTCATCCTCTCTCCTGGTTTCATCCTCCTCTCTCTGCTGGTTTCATCCTCCTCTCTCTGCTGGGTTCATCCTCCTCTCTCCTGGTTTCATCCTCCTCTCTCTGCTGGTTTCACCCCCCTCTATCTGCTGGTTTCATCCTCCTCTCTCTGCTGGGTTCATCCTCCTCTCTCCTGGTTTCACCCCCCTCTATCTGCTGGTTTCATCCTCCTCTCTCTGCTGGGTTCATCCTCCTCTCTCCTGGTTTCACCCCCCTCTCTCTGCTGGTTTCATCCTCCTCTATCTGCTGGTTTCATCCTCCTCTCTCTGCTGGTTTCACCCCCCTCTATCTGCTGGTTTCATCCTCCTCTATCTGCTGGTTTCATCCTCCTCTCTCTCCTGGTTTCACCCCCCTCTCTCTGCTGGTTTCATCCTCCTCTATCTGCTGGTTTCACCCCCCTCTCTCTGCTGGTTTCATCCTCCTCTATCTGCTGGTTTCATCCTCCTCTCTCTGCTGGTTTCATCCTCCTCTCTCTGCTGGTTTCATCCTCCTCTCTCTGCTGGTTTCATCCTCCTCTATCTGCTGGTTTCACCCCCCTCTCTCTGCTGGTTTCATCCTCCTCTATCTGCTGGTTTCATCCTCCTCTCTCTGCTGGTTTCATCCTCCTCTCTCTGCTGGTTTCACCCCCCTCTATCTGCTGGTTTCATCCTCCTCTCTCTGCTGGGTTCATCCTCCTCTCTCCTGGTTTCACCCCCCTCTCTCTGCTGGTTTCATCCTCCTCTATCTGCTGGTTTCACCCCCCTCTCTCTGCTGGTTTCATCCTCCTCTATCTGCTGGTTTCATCCTCCTCTCTCTGCTGGTTTCATCCTCCTCTCTCTGCTGGTTTCATCCTCATCCATCTGCTGGTTTCATCCTCCTCTATCTGCTGGTTTCATCCTCCTTTATCTGTTGGTTTCATCCTCCTCTATCTGCTGGTTTCATCCTCCTCTCTCTGCTGGTTTCATCCTCCTTTATCTGCTGGTTTCATCCTCCTTTATCTGCTGGTTTCATCCTCCTCTATCTGCTGGTTTCATCCTCCTCTCTCTGCTGGTTTACAGCATTTCTGCTGTAAGACAAATGACTAAATGTCTCTGACAGTGAAATATACTGTATCCACACTGCACTTGTATGACCTTCTCATCGACCGCGGCCGCTCTGCTGACCTTCCCCACAGAGGACAATCACAGTTAGAGCTTCTGGCCTCCTGGCTCCACTTCCCCGTCTGAATCACCCCATTAAATGGACAGGGTCAAGGGTCAGGAGGGTGTCAGATTTACAGCTCTGTTGGGGTGGGTTGACATCAGTGGAGAGGGACGCCCCCAAACATCTATTTTCCTTTCAGATGATTAGAAATGACATTGTGCCTTTTCATGGAGAACCGCTCTTCTAGAGTCTATAGAGGAAGAGACGGGTTTGATTTGCAAGGTCTCGGGCCTGTTCCATTTGATTCCATTCATCTGAACGGAGGAAGATAGACAAAGAGCTTTCATTTTCAAATGAGTTGAACAGCATTTGAAAGAAATCTTGAGCTCTATTCTAAATTAGACAGTATTTCGTTGAAGGTGTTTACATGACTTGCTTTACTGTATACTGTAATCTTCCATTCATATTCCTGTTTACATGCATAGTCCCATTAATGATTGAAGACGCACACCCACATGACGTCCCTACGTCCGAGTTTCACTCCTGAATTTAACCTGAAGCCCTTTCTGCCATGTTTCTACAGTGTTAGGAGTTATATCTGAACCCCTTTCTGCCATGTTTCTACCGTGTTAGGAGTTATATGGCCAAGATGTTGGGACTTCTTTTTACTGGTGGCTGTCATCTTTTCTTCTGCTAAACAAGTTGTGCAACACTCGCTGGAGGCTATAGAGCTAGAGCATGTGATAGAGCTAGAGCATGTGATAGAGCTAGAGCATGTGATAGGACGTTAAGTTAAGTTAACCTTTATTTACCCCCATGGGGAAATTCATCCTCTGAATTTGACCCATCCTCTACTAGGAACCTTCCTAGAACTAGGAGCAGTGGGCAGCCACAGTGCAGCGCCCGGGGACCAACTCCAGTTCTTTTGCCAGTACCTTGGTCAGGCGCACTGACAGGAGTATTAACCCTAACATACATGTCTTTCTTTGATGGTGGGAGGAAACCGGAGCATCCGGAGAAAACCCACACAAACACGGGTCCATGTAAACATAGTAGGGATGGGCATTTCTAGCAAAAACACTATTTGAAATTCGCTGGCCAAAGTCGACTTTTAATCGAAATTCGAAAATAAAAATAAAATGTAAAAAAAAATTAAAAATGTGATTTTTTTTTTTTTTTTTTTTTGTGAGTGAAATGTTGCATTGTCTCACCTGATTCTAAGTATAGTCGAATCGCTTGGTTTGAGCAAGTAAAACTATTTTTATAAGCATTTTAAACAAGGTTTATGGAAAAATGAATGGCGGATGAAATCCCGTGAAGAGGGAGAGGTTGCTTATAAAAAAAAATTACTTGCTCAAACCAAGCGATTCGACTATTCTTAGAATCAGGGGAGACAATGCAACATTTCACTCACAACATTTTTTTTTTTTTTTTTTTTTTTTTTTTCCAATAGGCTAAACGAATTTCGAATTTCAATAATAAAAGTCGACCTTGATAATAACAACGATTATTCAAAAATTCGAAATTCGATGCCCATCCCTAAAACATAGTCATTGTTTTTAGAGGTTGCAATGTGTACGATGTAATAATTAAGCAGTAAACAGTACTGATGTTATTATGCAAAACGGTGTTATAAAATGAGATAATGTGCTATTTGATAAATGTAACATTTAGGCTGGCATTAGAGTAAGCGTATTATGGGTTATATAAAAGATACGAGTAATCTTGCATACAAAATACATAAAGGAATAATCCACAACATTTGCATATTAATGTCTGTTTTGCTACTCCATCACCAACTGATACAACACAACAGTGATTCAACAGCTGATGAAAGCAGGAAAAGCCCTCTGCTGCTCAGGAAGTGATGCGTTTTACATTTCCTGTTTGTTTGGAATAAACAGAAGAAGAAGAACCGGGCAGTTAATGAGCAGTGATGAGCAGCCATCATGTCTGAACAGACAGAGAGAGAATTCAAGCTCCGCCCATACTGTTTGATTGACAGGTGATGATTGACAGGTAGAATTGAATTGAAGATAGAATCGTCAGTGTTTTTGAAAAATATTGCCTGATTAATTTCAGGCAGCAGTTTTTGTTCCAAAATTTTTGAATAAGAAATCTTCATGCAGAACATCCAAATAATATTTCTATCCCAAGCTTTCAAGTGCAAAGCAGGGTATAAATAAAGGGAGAAGAGGTCAGAACAGAAGAAGAGGGTGCAGACCAGCTGTCAGTCATCATGTGTAACAGTAGAGGGCACTGTGAGCTTTTTGGTCAGTCTAATCCCGCCCCCCCCCCCCCCCCCCCCTCCCCTCCCCGGCCTGCTGCCTGCCTGCATGCTGTCTGTCTGTTGAAGAAGGAGATTTAAACAAAGAGGGTTAATATCAATCAGTGTGTGAGTAAACACACTCATAACTCACTTGAGTAATGAAGCAGCAGTGAGTCAGCCTTTCTCCTGTGCCCGGATAAGTGTGTGTGTGTGTGTGTGTGTGTGTGTGTGTGTGTGTGCGTGTGCGTGTAGAGGGGAGGGTAGGTGTGTGTGTGTGTAGAGGGGAGGGTAGGTGTGTGTGTGTGTGTGTGTGTGAGAGAAGGAGAGATGAGGGCACTGTAGAGTGCAGGCATGCTGTGTGCTGCACAAAGAAAGGAGGAGAGTTGGGAAATGGCCTCGCACAGATGTATAAGCAGAGAAGTGCTGTGTGTGAGTTGTGTTAGGTACAGTACACCCACACTGCTTCCACACACTCCAACACGCAGCGTGTCAAATCTACATTCAAAACCACAACACTCCTGCTTCATTAGCAGTCGAAGCACGCTGGCCATTTTTCAGACTTGCACAAAAAATACACACACACACACACACAAACCCACACAGATGTTAGCTTCATAAATTGGAGTTGAGCTGAAATGTCGGGTTCCAAAAGTAAATTTTGAATTCTGTTTTATATTGAGAATTTGATTATATATATATATTTTCCATACATGCAAAAATACTATTGTTGAGAGACAGGAAAGGAGAGATGAGTCAGATCTAGTCTTGCAGTAGCCAGCTGTAGATACCATACATCTACGTCTGGAACACAACTCTGAAAAAAGTGGTTAACGTCCCCTCCCCAAAGAGGCGTGACAGACATTACGAATTGACCAACCATGGATGGCATGCCAGACTTCCGTTACAGCCCAGCCAATCAGATTTCGCCGCAGGCTTCGTGACGGTGGAACCTGGAAATTTGACTTGTGAGTCAGACCCTCCGTCGCTGGACGCAAGACGTTGGGTCTGACCATGTGAGACTAAGTCAGATCTGATTTGGTCCAGCAAGTCGCTGGAGCCATTTATTTCTTTGTACTCGCATCGCTACTCGCAGTCGCTCTCAAGGTCGGAGATAAACTGAATGCCCTAAGCTAGCATCATGCCCTAAGCTAGCATCATGCCCTAAGCTAGCATCATGTCCTAAGCTAGCATCATGCCCATCGTCCTCGCAGTTTACTACAACCCATAGAAACTCACGGGTTCACCAGTGTTGAGACACAGGAATGGAGAGTTGGTTCTCATTTGGCCCAGCGAGATAGACTCAATGCCCGAACCCAGAACGTGTCCCTCCCCTGTCTCCCTTCGCTGGTCACGTGATTGTGTGACTCGGCTCAAACCTCTAGTTGTGGTTTATGTCCACTAGATAAAGTAAACTTTGGTAACATTTATATTTACAGTTATTGCATTTATAAAGCTCCATCCTTTTTTACAGGATGTTTCAGGATAACTTCAATAAACGCATTATAATTGGACTTGGTCTTGATGGGCTCCCCTCAATAAACAGTTACTGAAATGCTTCCAATCAGAGCAGTTTGCAACATTTGAGCTGGAAAGCGTCTCCACTCCACTACATGTGCCTCATCTGAATGAGCTGCTGCTGACCAGTATTCAGCTCTATTCAGGAAATGCCCTTTCAACTAACCATGTTCACACTGAGTGGCTGTTTGGTTCCACTTGTTCAGCCTGAGTGGAGGAGTCCTCCTACAGTACAGAGTGGAAAAGTTTTTTTTACTTCCCATTCATGTGAACGAGGCCATGAGCTACTGTATCTTCTGTAATTCACAGTGTAACTAATAGCACAGCTGATGAGGGAAAATGCCCATTGGACACATACATCACAGGCCATCCTATGTGACTGTGTGGCTGTGTGGGCAGGTGGAGCTGCTCGCATCCTGTTCATCTCGCTTCTACATTCAATTACCATCAAATTACTCCAACAACAACACACACCAGGCCGAGTCGCCTGCCGCCTCCGCGCAGCCCGGACGCAAACTCACTCCACCTCCTCCTCCTCGCCCTGCATGTCATCTCCCCTGCTGTACACACACACGCACACGGAGGCACACACACGTACATGCACACACACACACACACACACACACACACACACACACACACACACACACATACATACGTACATACACACAAACACACACGCAAGCACGCACACACACACGCACACACAGTGGGGGAAGGAGTAATGAGATCTTTTACTTAATAAGTAAAACTAGCAATACTCTACAACAATGTAAAGATACTCCTTTACAAGTATAAAAATATTACTTAAGAGTATCAAAGTAAACATGCTCATTATGCAAACGGCCCCCATTTAGAGAGTTATCTTTTTCATAAAATTCACATTTCAGGCATGCACTCTCACACAGACCCAGAAATGCCAGTTCCACACATACTCTCTCTCTCTCTCTCTCTCTCACACACACACACACACACACACACACACACACAATACACACCGACATTCCCTTCAGTCTGCATGCGTGTGGTGTGTGTGTGCGTGCACGTGCGTGTGTCTTCTCTCTCTGCCTCTCCAGGGTCTGCATGAGAGCCAGCTCTTTAGCGTACAGTATATCACTGTAGGAGGCGTATGGAAAGTACAGATGAGATCCTGCAAAGGAGGTTTCAGTGGAGGAGGGAGAGGGTGAGGAAGGTGACGGGGGGGGACGGAGGGAGGGGGGTCCTGGGAGCTTAAGACTCTGTCATCCAGCGGGAGACTCGAGGGAGGCCTGCAGCCCACTGCTTTAGTGTCAGCTGTTTTCTGCCTGTGATTCTCAAGTCCTTGTTGCAAGACCAGTGGACTAGCTCATAGGTCCGTTTGGGAAGCCAGTGCGGAAGTAACTTAAACCTGCATTCTTTCGAATGGCCTGTAAGGGGCGACTCTACTGGCTGCAATAAGAAGTCTGCTTACTTGGAAGTGAATGCAATACAAAAGCTCATTACGCTGCTGCTACTATTAGGCACCTTTCCACATATTGTGTTACTCTGTTATCTCATTACTGCTGCTATACTATCATGCACCTTATCATTGTACATATTTTATTACTCTGATTGTCACTTATCTGCAAACCATGTCGACACAAAGCTCATTTACTGCTGCGCACCTCTGCACTGTATGGTATGGCTTTATTTGCTGATTAAAAAGGGCACATCTCGCCAACACACTAACATACAAGAGACATTTCAAATAAAAGAATCACCGAGGATGAAAACACAATAAAGCACAGAGGCTTATTTCCATTGTGGTCTTCATTAGTACATTAAGAACACCAGACAAAAAGAGAAAGTCACAAAACACATCAACAAGCAAAGAGACAGTGACAACACAATACAGTCACCATAAAAACTAAGATCAACGCGGCAGCTATAGACGGTTTTCACCAGAGCACAACCCCACAGCACTTCCTTTTTCTCAGCATTCGGCAAACTGCAGAAATATTCACTCAACATCGTTACTTTTGTTTTCGCTGCTCAGCTGTATAGACGGTTTTCACGGAATGGTCAGTCCTGCACTTGAATGTTTTTTTTTCTTTTATGTCCATAGCAAACACTGCAACAGGAAGTGAGCGGGGGTTCAATTTAGAATGTTTTTGTTGTCAAGTTAAAACCGTCTATATGTCAATTTCCATTTTGCAGTCACTCCTTTAAACGAGTTCAAGGAAGTGCACCATTTAATATACGTTGGCTAATGATCGCACTGCATTGCTGCACTGTACGTAAATGTGTTTTTGCCCATCAAGCACCCTGACTCTGTTCTGTAAACAGCAAACTTAGCCCTTGTTCACAAAGGACATCGAACGTAAGCAGAACTGAAGCTTGAGCCAGGCACAAGCTGAACTGACGCCTAACCGTTCACACAAGAAGCCTTCTCTTTTCCTCTCAGTGCCTGCTCGGCACGCCTTGAACCCGCCCAACTCCCATTGACTTCATGCATGGCAGCGTCAAGCTTCACGCGTCACACCTGGAAAATAGGACTGAATCCTGAACGATCGCTCCAGCGCGGCTTCGGCGTTGCTTCGGCATGGTATGGCGTGGGGCTGGTGTGAACGCTCTCACCTGTTAACAAGGACGCTGAAATGAAACTGTGTGGCTTCAGCGTGGCTTTGGCGTTGCTTCGGCGTATAGTGTGAACGGCCACTTAGGCTACCTCACCTAGCTGTCAAGAGTTATATCTGTTAATATACTGTTTATATCTGTTAATACTGTCTATATATGTGTTAATATCTGAATCCTTTTATAATACTTTATAATCTCTTTAGATTCTTTACATCTTAATTTGTTTATGTCACGTATATTTGTTCTTATCAATGTTACATGAGCACCAACCACACCAGGGCCGTAACCAGGGTCCGAAATAGGGGAGGTCCAGCAAGGGGGGGCGGATTCGGTGGCGCCCGCAAGGGCGCCGCCGAAAAAAATTTGAGGGTTTTTTTCCCCCTTTTTTAGCCATATTTAGAGTAATATATCATTTTAAATCAACATTAGGATTATACTGTTGTGATGTCATTATTCAGTATATTCTCTTTCATGTCACCACCTGCTCAGCTCTCCTGTCAACATAATTAACTAACAAACACAAACTGTTTTAGCCAAATTCATATCAAAATGACACCTACAAACACAGGTACACAACCCAAGCCGTACACAACACACAAAGTCATCATCGATAATAAAAAAAACATACAGAGGGACATTTATTTATTCCTGATAGGAACGATTGAAAAATAAAATAAAATATATTATGTTGTTTTTAACTTTACACCACCTCTTTTTGTTACTTATTGGGTCATGAAACTGAAACCATGCATATAGCCACCTGCATACCTGACTTCGGGAGCTTGGCAATTGGCATCATGCATGATTAGCCAGTAGCATCCCAACGTGTCACACAGGTAACATTACTTAAGAGACAGACTAGACACTTACTTTCTTGGTTGTTGCTAAAAAATCTGTCAGTGTCACTCACTGTCTGTCGTTCACTCACTCACTGTCTCGCAGCTCGCTCACCTTCAATTATCTCGCCAGGCAGACAGACAGTCATCACTCACCACCATGCTGCTGCTCTCTCGGAATCAAGTTACCGCGGACGCGGCATCAGATGACTTCCTGCCTGACCTGCCTTTCGTTTCAAAATAAAAGCGATCCCATGTTTTTCATGCTTTTCCATGCAGATTGTTTTATAATTTTTTTTTTCTTTTTTCTCTGAAATATTAGGGGAGGTCCGGACCTCCCCGTCCTCATAGCTAGTTACGGCCATGAACCACACCAAGACAAATTCCTAGTATGTTAAAACATAATGCTAAGAATGTCCAGCAAAACGAGCGATCAGTACATCTGCGTGTGTGTGTGTGTGTGTGTGTGTGTGTGTGTGTGTGTGTGTGTGTGCGTGTGCGTGTGTGCGAATGCCAGTGGCATGAAATGAGTATTGAAAGCCAGACATCTCATCAGCTGTTATTGATCACCAAACCAATCCCAGTTTAGTTATTGCCAAAATTATTGAATTAAAATGACAGGGATTCCATTTCCACACAAAACTATCTTCCTTTATAATTAATAAAATAATAATAAATAAATAATGACTTGCTGTCAAAAATAGATTCCCCCCCACAATGTTGTATTATAATGACTTTTCTGTAGGTTGTAATACATAATATGGCTCGACAACCTGCTTTCAGCATTTCCTGGTACTTTATTAACTTGATGTTTTACTCACCATCACTGAGCAAAACATAAACATCTGCTTAAGCCTCCTGTGTGTTTGATGGTGCTCATTGATCCTGGAGCGTTGCCACTTCCACCTGAAGTCTCTGCACTTATCCCCATTTGTTTTGGGAAGTGCTCCAGGTGGAGAAAGGCAATGTAATGAAACAGAGGTTAAGTTAAGGGCCAAGTCAGATTGAGGTTAAGTTAAGGGCCAAGTCAAGGCAAATGCATTTGGCAGCAGCAGAGCAGACCGTGTTCTGGCACGACTCTGTCTGCATGTAAAGCTTCTTCACTCAGTCGCAGCTTTTGCTGCGATCAAAACTGCGTTGTGCTGGTTGTGGCTGGACAGCCCCAACCACTTTGTGATAGGCATGTTTTTTTAATGTAACCTGCTGATGAACTTTGTTCTTCTCATTAATGACCTCTCTAATCAACAACCTTTTAAAAATGCCAGTGGCAGAAATTGCAACTTAAAAAAAAAACGTCAAACGTCAAACTTTTGACACAAAGATGCTAATGTGGATTAGACCTTATACTGTAGCTGCTAGCCTTTAACAAGCTGCGTGGTTTGTGGCACCATGTGTCATTTTGCAGCAGGAGATGTCACTTTTTTCAAATGCTGGGTCTAATATTGGAATGAGTTATGACTCATATGTGTGAGTCTGCTCTGCAGCAAAGCCTGCTGTCCTCTTGGAGAACAACTCTTCAGCACTTTGCTTTGGACAGGTCACTTTCCCACTCCATCTCCATCCTGCCTGCCTCAGCCTGCACCGTGCCTCAGCCTGCACCGTGCCTCAGCCTGCACCGTGCCTCAGCCTGCACCGTGCCTCAGCCTGCACCGTGCACTCTTCATATCTCCATCCTGCCTGCCTCAGCCTGCACCGTGCCTCAGCCTGCACCGTGCACTCTTCATATCTCCATCCTGCCTGCCTCAGCCTGCACCGTGCCTCAGCCTGCACCGTGCCTCAGCCTGCACCGTGCACTCTTCATATCTCCATCCTGCCTGCCTCAGCCTGCACCGTGCACTCTTCATATCTCCATCCTGCCTGCCTCAGCCTGCACCGTGCCTCAGCCTGCACCGTGCACTCTTCATATTTCCATCCTGCCTGCCTCAGCCTGCACCGTGCACTCTTCATATTTCCATCCTGCCTGCCTCAGCCTGCACCGTGCACTCTTCATATCTCCATCCTGCCTGCCTCAGCCTGCACCGTGCACTCTTCATATCTCCATCCTGCCTGCCTCAGCCTGCACCGTGCACTCTTCATATCTCCATCCTGCCTGCCTCAGCCTGCACCGTGCACTCTTCATATCTCCATCCTGCCTGCCTCAGCCTGCACCGTGCCTCAGCCTGCACCGTGCACTCTTCATATCTCCATCCTGCCTGCCTCAGCCTGCACCGTGCACTCTTCATATCTCCATCCTGCCTGCCTCAGCCTGCACCGTGCACTCTTCATATCTCCATCCTGCCTGCCTCAGCCTGCACCGTGCACTCTTCATATCTCCATCCTGCCTGCCTCAGCCTGCACCGTGCACTCTTCATATCTCCATCCTGCCTGCCTCAGCCTGCACCGTGCCTCAGCCTGCACCGTGCACTCTTCATATCTCCATCCTGCCTGCCTCAGCCTGCACCGTGCACTCTTCATATCTCCATCCTGCCTGCCTCAGCCTGCACCGTGCACTCTTCATATCTCCATCCTGCCTGCCTCAGCCTGCACCGTGCACTCTTCATATCTCCATCCTGCCTGCCTCAGCCTGCACCGTGCCTCAGCCTGCACCGTGCACTCTTCATATCTCCATCCTGCCTGCCTCAGCCTGCACCGTGCACTCTTCATATCTCCATCCTGCCTGCCTCAGCCTGCACCGTGCACTCTTCATATCTCCATCCTGCCTGCCTCAGCCTGCACCGTGCACTCTTCATATCTCCATCCTGCCTGCCTCAGCCTGCACCGTGCACTCTTCATTATAATCTACAACAAAGCCATTCCATTATTTACAATCAATACACAATTATCCCACAGGCAGAGCCAATATCTTCTTTATGTCCCATCATTTTTCCGTAATGGTTGTGGTTGACCTGTGGCTGGGCTGCGGAGGGAAGAGGGCGACCGGGCCATGTCAGGGGGTGATGGACTCCCTGCTCAGTGGAAGGAAGGGAGAGGAACCCCTGCTGGAGGAAATCACTTGAAAAATGAGAAATCCACCAGTTCAAACACTTGAAATCTACTCCTGAATTTCCCAAAGGAAATCAATAAGGTGCTATCTTACACTGGACTTCATGTAATTAATTATTATGCTCACAACAACACCTGCTTTTCATTCAACATTTTGAATGAGTTTGCTCAAATTTCAACTGCCCCAGATACAGCTGCATACGGTCAACATTTTAGAATGTGTCACTTGCTAATTTAGAAAAGCAAAATTTGCAGTTTGCGCTGACAGTGCATTCAAAGCCTTCCTAGATTCTACTATACTGCCTCCTTTTTACCACGGCGCTGGGACAGAGGCTGGGGTCATAAGATGGAAAAGTCAGGACACTCATTCACTCAGTCAGTCAGTCATGGACGTTTAGTGGTTAAAGGGCCGCTAGGGATAGGAGGGTGGTAGAGTCAGGATTTGAGGAGTGTCTAAGGGCATATTGGTGGAGGGGCCGTAGTGTCATGGTGTCTTAAAAGTTTGCGCTTTTTGCTTTACAAATCACAGATAGATTTCATTGTCATTTATTTATATTAGATTTTATTTTCTAAAGCTCAATTAGCTTTGGAATAAAATCACCTACCATCTGCAGTGTTTACAAATCACTTGGGGTAGCCTGGGGGTAGTATAATAATAATAATAATAATAATAATAATAATAATAATAATAATAATAATAATACTAATACTAATAATACAATGTTTTAGTTTGTTAAGGATAGTAGATTAATTAAATCTTGGATTACAAACTGGTAGGCCTAATATTTTCATAGAATAGCTCTTCTGGATTTCAGACATTGAATGATCATTTATTTATTTGTTTGTTTATATATTTATTTTAATAAGATTTCAACTGCAGTTTTGGCTGTAGCTATAAAACACGAGACATTTAGGAACAGGAGTCTGGATGGAGAACTATGTTCATCCTCAGATATAAAAGGCTCATGAATAGCATGCTGTATCTGCAGAGTAAACATAAAGCCATAACCGCCCTGAGACCCAAGCAGAAGACAGATACGCTCATCTGTTTGCTCTGTGGAGCCGAGCAGATAGTCTCTGTGTACACAACCCAAGTCTCATTTATTTCAAAAAGACGTAATAAACAGGTTCATCACACAGCGCTCTCAGAGAACAACATACATACAAACATCAAAACAGGAATAAGCATGTCACACATGTTTAGATATATGGAGCAGTGAATAATGTGCATCATCTTGTCCATGAAACCAAAAGACGCAAAACATCTGAAGCCCGGACTGATCAGTCAATAGGGCTGCAACAATTATTGATTAATCTGTTGATTATTTTCTCAACTAGTCTTGCAATGTCTTCCAATGTCTTTTTTTGTCCTGACCAACAGTCCACAACCCAAAGATAATCAGTTTACTGCCATAGAAGACTAAATAAATTAGAAAATATTCACATTTAAGAAGCTGGAACAAGATCATTTTAGTATTTTTTCCGCTCAAAAATTTGTCTAAACGATGAATCAATGACAAAAATAGTTGGAGATCAATTTTGGTTTGATCGATTAATCAACTAATCGTTGCAGCTCTACAAGTCATTGCAGATTGTGGACATTTTCTGACCCAGGACTAAGGTCGGTCTCATGCGTTCGTTGTTGTGTCGTTGGGTTTCAAGTCAAAGTGGATTGGTGTCTCCCCTTCCCAGAGGCTGGTGCAGCTGTAAGGATCCTTCTCAGAGGCTGGTGCAGCTGTAAGCATCGTTCCCAGAGGCTGGTGCAGCTGTAAGCATCCTTCTCAGAGGCTGGTGCAGCTGTAAGCATCATTCTCAGAGGCTGGTGCAGCTGTAAGCATCCTTCTCAGAGGCTGGTGCAGCTGTAAGGATCCTTCCCAGAGGCTGGTGCAGCTGTAAGGATCCTTCCCAGAGGCTGGTGCAGCTGTAAGCATCCTTCTCAGAGGCTGGTGCAGCTGTAAGCATCCTTCTCAGAGGCTGATGCAGCTGTAAGCATCCTTCTCAGAGGCTGGTGCAGCTGTAAGGATCCTTCTCAGAGGCTGATGCAGCTGTAAGCATCATTCTCAGAGGCTGGTGCAGCTGTAAGGATCCTTCTCAGAGGCTGATGCAGCTGTAAGCATCATTCTCAGAGGCTGGTGCAGCTGTAAGGATCCTTCTCAGAGGCTGATGCAGCTGTAAGCATCATTCTCAGAGGCTGGTGCAGCTGTAAGGATCCTTCCCAGAGGCTGATGCAGCTGTAAGCATCATTCTCAGAGGCTGGTGCAGCTGTAAGCATCATTCTCAGAGGCTGGTGCAGCTGTAAGGATCCTTCTCAGAGGCTGATGCAGCTGTAAGCATCATTCTCAGAGGCTGGTGCAGCTGTAAGGATCCTTCTCAGAGGCTGATGCAGCTGTAAGCATCATTCTCAGAGGCTGGTGCAGCTGTAAGGATCCTTCTCAGAGGCTGATGCAGCTGTAAGCATCATTCTCAGAGGCTGGTGCAGCTGTAAGGATCCTTCCCAGAGGCTGATGCAGCTGTAAGCATCATTCTCAGAGGCTGGTGCAGCTGTAAGCATCATTCTCAGAGGCCAGAGTCCTGCGCGGGTCTGATTTTCAAGACCCGGTTCCGCTCGGCCCCGCGACGTGCAGTACCGACCCCGCTCCGCGAACCCGCACATATGATCAATCAGTACCGCAACCCAACCCGCCCCGCAGACATGAGACCCGCCCCCCGACCCGGAACCGCATATATATAATAACCGTTAATCTGCAGTGCAAACATTTTGTAGTGAACCAAACGAAACTGCCACCGTTTCACACGAGGCGAACAGCAGTCTTTCTGGCCGAGACTCGTCAGCTGATGTACGTTAATTAGCTTTTAGCAGCTGCTAGCTCACTAACCAGCTGGATAGCTCTGCTATCAGACACACAGACAGTTACAGCAAGCAAAGTGACTTACCAGCTATTTCCAATATGTCCGGTATAATCCATACTGCCTTTATGATTGCTGTTGGAGGAACGTAAATCCACGTTGGGATGAGACCTCTCCACTCTCACGCTATCCATCCATGACATGTTCTTGCCTGTTGCTATGAAAACAGCCAGTGTGTATGTTTGACTGGAAGCTAACGTTAGCCTACTATATTATCTGTCCGACTCGTATTGTCTCCAATCAATCACCTTGCCCGCAGCTGAGTTTTGAATGTTTTGTGCAGTCCATATTCACCTTATGTAGCCACGCCCATTTGACCCGGTTCTGTGGCTGTCCTACGACTTCCGGCTAAAAATAATAATAAAATAAAATAAAAAATGGCTGCGCTGCTCCAATATCATCTAACTCTGAATTAACTAATAATTTAGCCAATTGTATGTAACATACCAAATAAAAGCAAACGGCAATGTCTAAGAATGCAACGCCATGTAACTGGCTCGTTAAGTCTCGCATTCCAGGGAATTACGTTAACGTCTGCGGGTCTTTATTAACGTTAATGGCTCGCGCTGCCTCGGAGGAGAGAAAACTACCTGAAGCTTTCTTTGTTGGAGTCCAGGTATGTTTTACAAGAAAGTGCTCGTCATTGTCGACGATAACGTTATCTGACCTGGCTAACAGTGGATACTCCGCTTGCTTGCTGTGTACCGAGCTCAAAGTAGTAGGCTACGTTTTTTGTTTTACACCCTGCGCTGTCCACTACAAAAACGACTCTCTTCTTCATGACGTTCTTTCATATTTGGCGCCGTGACCGCCGGAAGTGTTAGACGGACCCGGAAGAATTTGGCCCACTGTAAGGTCTGAACATAAGGTGAATAGCGTCACACATTGCACAGTATGCGCATACTTGAAATGATGCCGGTTATGTAAACAAACTGCGAAAACGTGCGTCAGAAACTTTTCTCCTGTTCGAGTCAGACCAGCTGCCAGACACCCCCCCTGCCAGACACACCTCCTGCCTCTATCTGAGTGCAACGGAAAAACATACAAGGCTCATACGTTGTCGTTGTTCCACCCGCCGCCCGTCCGCATTTATTAATTTTTACCCGCCGCCCGACCCACCAATTTACAGAAGTGTATTTTTTACCCGCCCCCCGCGTTTTTTTGCGGGTACCCGGCGGGGCCCCGCGGAACCCCGACCGGGTGCAGGACTCTGCCAGAGGCTGGTGCAGCTGTAAGCATCCTTCTCAGAGGCTGGTGCAGTTAAGCATCCTTCTCAGAGGCTGGTGCAGCTGTAAGGATCCTTCTCAGAGGCTGGTGCAGCTGTAAGGATCCTTCTCAGAGGCTGGTGCAGCTGTAAGGATCCTTCTCAGAGGCTGGTGCAGCTGTAAGGATCCTTCTCAGAGGCTGGTGCAGCTGTAAGGATCCTTCTCAGAGGCTGGTGCAGCTGTAAGGATCCTTCTCAGAGGCTGGTGCAGCTGTAAGGATCCTTCTCAGAGGCTGGTGCAGCTGTAAGGGATCCCATATTCCCTTAATCCCTCAGCTCTTCCACTGGCGGCTGACAGCAGGCGGGAGAAACAGCCCCCTGGGTCTTTAAGGGCCTTCTGCCTGCTTCCCTTCCTCCTTCCCTGCTCTTGGATTGGCTGTCGGTGTAAAAACAGGCAGTCTCCCGTTGCTTTATTGATTGGGATACACTGGGGAGGGTCCACTTTAAACCGGGGAGACCGGGGATCTGCTGGTGGCTTCTGTCTGCCTGTCGACACTTTAAATTGCCACCGGGGCCAAACAAGCAACATGCAAGGCATCCAATATGTCAGACGCAGCTAAAGTCAGCAGGTGGGATTATCAATGAGAGGTCCAGTAACCAAAGGGGGGCACGGGGGGGGGGGGCATTTTGGGTGGGGGAGAGGGGATGAGGGGGAAACACACAAACAGGAAGTGAAGCAATTTGATTTCCATATTGATAGCTTTTGAAATGAGAAGCTGGGGATGGAAATTGATGCCGCGCACCAGGTAGAGCTCAGGCTTGTCGGCAGATTTCACAAGAAGGAGAGCTGGAGAAGAGAAGATCTTCTGGGTTTCTCTCCTTCTTCCATGTTGTGCCGGTAGTCTTCTTCCTAGCCTCCTATTCATAGCTTTCAAGGGGCATTACGTGCTGCCGGGAACGCCCACCTGGTGGTCAAAAAAAAAACGTATTAATTCCGCTGCCACCCGAGTCGACTAGTTTCTCACGCTGTGTTTGTTCAGCCGTTTGTACACACGTCTTTGCAGCCCAACATTTCATCAAAGGTAAGCTCGTAAGTAGTAACGTTACAATAATGATTAAAATACACTGTTAACGTTATTTGAGCTTACCTTTGATGAAATGTTGGCCGCAAAAACGTGTGTACTTTGATGGTAGAAAAAAAGCCATTTGCCCTCCCCAGCGACTGAACCACGTCTAATCGCACAAATCCACAACCTCCTCCTGTCTGAGTTTTCTTTCTCCGACGGGATTCTGTAAAAGCACAAGCCAGGCGTGTCTCCTCGTTGGTTAGTGCAACCGATAGCACAACAGGTATCCGGCATTTTGGCTGAACAAACACAGCGTGAGAAACTAGTCGAGGCGGCCAGCGGAATGAACAAGTTTTTTTTTTGACCGCCAGGTGGGCGTTCCCGGCAGCACGTAACGCCCCTTGAAAGCTATGAATAGCCGTGTTCCACTACTGGCTCCACCTACATGACCTAGCCTCCTATAGCCGTGTTCCACTACTGGCTCCTCCTACATGACCGGGCCTCCTATAGCCGTGTTCCACTACTGGCTCCTCCTACATGACCGTGTTCCACTACTGGCTCCTCCTTCATGACCGGGCGCTGAGGAAAAAGAGAGAAAGGGGAAAAAAAACTTTTCCCTATCATGTCATTTGACTCTGGAATAATGACACATTGTTATAAGACATTACCGCTCGTCTGCTCTGTTAAGTGACTAAGTCTGGGGTCCGAGACAAAGGCAGGGCACAGTCAGACAAATGTAACCAGGAAGCAATATGACGTGCAAAATGAGATTACATTATTCTAATGTGGGCAGACAAAAGGGTAAGGGACAAGAATAAATGGAAATTCCGCTGAGTCAGTGGAAAGCAGATGAATGCCAATGAGCCGGTGCAAAGACTTTTATTTTAATGAGATATGGAACGGGGTGGTGGGGGGGGCAGGAGAGGAAATGGGAGATCAGTGTGGCCAAGGGGACAAATGATTACACATCCGAATCAAACATGATCAAACGTTACATTTTTCACTGTGAAAGTTTTAATGTCATTTTCATTGTTCAGATGTGAAAAAGGGGGCGGAGGCACAGTTGATTTCCACAGCCGCTCAGGATGGTGTGGGCGGGGAGCAGCAGCTCAAATGTAGGGCGACACAACTAGAATGGAAGTGATTGGTTTGGAAATGAGACAACATGCGGAAGATGTAACGCCTGCTCTTACAAATTGATTGGCAGCACAAACATTTAATATTTTTTAATAATCAACTACTTCTTTACTCAAACACACTGTCATGCACAAGCTAACATGACCCACTTGGCTGGCTTGACCTGTTAGACTACTGCCAGGGTTAGGGTTTCTATTTTGTATTTCGAATAACAGGACTAGGTATTATTATTATTTATTACTGTATTATTATTGCTATTATTATTATTATTATTATTATTTAGTTTATTTGCACTTGCCAATGAAACAATACATTAAAGATAGATATTTAAAAGAATAAATATGTGCAGGAGCTGAGTCAGAAAAACCCAAGGGGCTTACAAGCAACCCCCCTCCTCAAGAAAACCAGTGGTTTAATACCTTAAATAGATCTAAATGGCAGAATCCCGATCATCAGCACAAAATCGAATCAACTGATGCACCAAATTTCAGCCAAATCTAATTGTTACTTTTGAGATTGCTTGCTAACAGAAAGGTGAAGACATAAACTGCTTCTTTTCATACAGTAGCAGAGGTAATGAGTTGAAAGAAAAAAGAAAAAAAAATGAAAACCATAATATATTTGTATGTTTTGCGGGTCCTTCCTCTTCATGGGCCGTGGGTGCGTGGGCTGCGGGAAACCCTTCCTCTTCATGGGCCGTGGGTGAGGGCTGCGGGGAGACCTTCTGCAGCCGACCCCCACAAGCCAGAGGTCCTCTTATCTGGGAATTATTCATGATGTTGCAAGCAGAGCAGAAGCTTTAATCAAAGCCGGCTCCCCTCCACGCTCTCGCGTGCAGCCGTCACAGCAGGGAGGGGAGGTCAAGTGCTCCTGCCACAGCCGCTTCCTCCGCGGGACGGCCATTAGAGACATGAGAATCAGCGACAGCAGAGTGGACGAGGTGTGATGGGGAGGAAGGCAGCAGAGTGGAGGAGGTGTGATGGGGAGGAAGGCAGCAGAGTGGAGGTGTGATGGGGAGGAAGGCAGCAGAGTGGAGGAGGTGTGATGGGAGGAAGGCAGCAGAGTGGAGGAGGTGTGATGGGGAGGAAGGCAGCAGAGTGGAGGAGGTGTGATGGGGAGGAAGGCAGCAGAGTGGATGAGGTGTGATGGGGAGGAAGGCAGCAGAGTGGACGAGGTGTGATGGGGAGGAAGGCAGCAGAGTGGACTAGGTGTGATGGGGAGGAAGGCAGCAGAGTGGACGAGGTGTGATGGGGAGGAAGGCAGCAGAGTGGAGGAGGCGTGATGGGGAGGAAGGCAGCAGAGTGGAGGTGTGATGGGGAGGAAGGCAGCAGAGTGGACGAGGCGTGATGGGGAGGAAGGCAGCAGAGTGGAGGAGGTGTGATGGGGAGGAAGGCAGCAGAGTGGAGGAGGCGTGATGGGGAGGAAGGCAGCAGAGTGGAGGAGGTGTGATGGGGAGGAAGGCAGCAGAGTGGAGGAGGCGTGATGGGGAGGAAGGCAGCAGAGTGGATGAGGTGTGATGGGGAGGAAGGCAGCAGAGTGGAGGAGGTGTGATGGGGAGGAAGGCAGCAGAGTGGAGGAGGTGTGATGGGGAGGAAGGCAGCAGAGTGGAGGAGGCGTGATGGGGAGGAAGGCAGCAGAGTGGATGAGGTGTGATGGGGAGGAAGGCAGCAGAGTGGAGGAGGTGTGATGGGGAGGAAGGCAGCAGAGTGGAGGAGGCGTGATGGGGAGGAAGGCAGCAGAGTGGAGGAGGCGTGATGGGGAGGAAGGCAGCAGAGTGGATGAGGTGTGATGGGGAGGAAGGCAGCAGAGTGGAGGAGGTGTGATGGGGAGGAAGGCAGCAGAGTGGAGGAGGTGTGATGGGGAGGAAGGCAGCAGAGTGGACGAGGTGTGATGGGGAGGAAGGCAGCAGAGTGGAGGAGGTGTGATGGGGAGGAAGGCAGCAGAGTGGACGAGGTGTGATGGGGAGGAAGGCAGCAGAGTGGACGAGGCGTGATGGGGAGGAAGGCAGCAGAGTGGAGGAGGTGTGATGGGGAGGAAGGCAGCAGAGTGGAGGAGGCGTGATGGGGAGGAAGGCAGCAGAGTGGATGAGGTGTGATGGGGAGGAAGGCAGCAGAGTGGAGGAGGTGTGATGGGGAGGAAGGCAGCAGAGTGGAGGAGGTGTGATGGGGAGGAAGGCAGCAGAGTGGAGGAGGCGTGATGGGGAGGAAGGCAGCAGAGTGGATGAGGTGTGATGGGGAGGAAGGCAGCAGAGTGGAGGAGGTGTGATGGGGAGGAAGGCAGCAGAGTGGAGGAGGCGTGATGGGGAGGAAGGCAGCAGAGTGGAGGAGGTGTGATGGGGAGGAAGGCAGCAGAGTGGATGAGGTGTGATGGGGAGGAAGGCAGCAGAGTGGATGAGGTGTGATGGGGAGGAAGGCAGCAGAGTGGATGAGGTGTGATGGGGAGGAAGGCAGCAGAGTGGAGGAGGCGTGATGGGGAGGAAGGCAGCAGAGTGGAGGAGGTGTGATGGGGAGGAAGGCAGCAGAGTGGAGGAGGTGTGATGAGGAGGAAGGCAGCAGAGTGGAGGAGGTGTGATGGGGAGGAAGGCAGCAGAGTGGAGGAGGTGTGATGGGAGGAAGGCAGCAGAGTGGATGAGGTGTGATGGGGAGGAAGGCAGCAGAGTGGAGGAGGTGTGATGGGGAGGAAGGCAGCAGAGTGGATGAGGTGTGATGGGGAGGAAGGCAGCAGAGTGGATGAGGTGTGATGGGGAGGAAGGCAGCAGAGTGGAGGAGGTGTGATGGGGAGGAAGGCAGCAGAGTGGAGGAGGTGTGATGGGGAGGAAGGCAGCAGAGTGGAGGAGGTGTGATGGGGAGGAAGGCAGCAGAGTGGATGAGGTGTGATGGGGAGGAAGGCTTGTCGCTCGCCTTGATTTCTCTCAACATGATGATTAATGTGAGAAGGTGTGGCGGACTGAAGTTTGGAGAAACAGACTTGTGACAGGAAGACCAGTAGTTGAAATCCACAGAGCGGCTGGGGGACTCTGGGTGATGGACTGTGAATGAGTAGACATCAGCAGTATGGTAACGGGTCCACAGGGGCATCATTTCACACATATCGCGGTGCTTCCTAGTATGCTTGACATCAATATTGGCTCCTCGCTGCACCTGATTGGATGAACGGCGGATTTCAACCTGGAAAAACATGGCAGCTTATTGTTGCAAACTTTCTCTTCTACTATGAAAATAGTTCACCAAAATGTGTTGGTGAAAAGAGTTGATGCCTGAAATAAGCCATGCAGTTGTTGAATCTGTCTTTTGGATTTACAATTAGTTAGTTTAAAAGTTTGTACTGAGTTTCAAGAGGCGGCGAGTCCCATTGGACACCCCTGATTTGCATAGACTCAATCTCAACTTTATGCAAATGTAGAGCAGCGACCATGACGCCCCATCTCTCTAAACACACCATGGCGCTACCAGAATGCATTGCATGACTGCATACATAGACAATGAATGGGGAGCGTGGAAATTACAGACCTGTGGACATGTACCATTACTGATGAGGGAGCTGCCCTTGAGCAAACCCACATCCGCTCCTGTGCTGCTGCTGCTGCTGCTGCTGCTGCTGCTCGCAGCGGGCGCAGTAGAAGACTGCATGTGGCCGTACTGCAGCTAGCTGCCTGGTGTGCAAGTACAAAAGTCATCTCAACTTTCATTTTAGCACTCAGCACATTAAGGCTTTAGAGACCACTGTGTTCCAGACCAGGGGGATCTAACTCCCAGGGGGGTCGAACTCCCAGGGGGGTCTAACTGCCACGCGTCCACTAGTTATAAACCAAACAATAATGGACACCGATTCGAATGTGACCCTTATATAATGCATTTCATCATATCATTCCTGCATCCTCACAGTCAATACCATGTGATTATACCTGAAGAGTAAGAATACCTGGCTGAAGTCTTTGACACTCAGCAGTGAAGAAAGACTGTGACTGAGGGGTGTGTGTGTGTGTGTGTGTGTGTGTGTGTGTGTGTGTGTGTGTGTGTGTGTGTGTGTGTGTGTGTGTGTGTGTGTGTGTGTGTGTGTGTGTGTGTGTGTGTGTGTCAGCCTTGGAGCTCTGCTGCCTCAGGCTGTGAATTCATCTCTATAGGAGACCACAGACTGCATGACCTCACACTTTCCAGCATGTGGAAGGTGCTCTGCACTGACAGAGGAATGGCAAGACACCTGTCAAGAAGCTGCTTTTTCAACTCATGTTCCTTTCAACAGTCATTTAAGGACTTAAAACCTCTCTGGTAATCGTCGCGCCATGCTAAGCTAAACGAAAGACAGTTATATGGGACATCATGTTTACCTTTTAGTTGCATAATTATCTTTGTTTTAGCATAAATAACACAAAGTGTTGTTGAAATGTTTCTCCTGAGGCAGGAAGTGTATTGTAAGTCCCGCCCAACACCTGTCAGTTATGTTAATGAGCTGCCTGCGGCATCGAAGTTGAGGCTGAGGAAAGCAGTACTGTAGTCTCCGCAGGCGTTATTGAAGGAGATGGAAAACGCAGATAATCCACATGAAAAAAGCAATAAGGATGTTCATCACTATTCTTTTTTTTACTGCTTTCCTCCATTGTTGTTGCTGCTATGGCTTCCCTGTCTTATGGCCGATGGCTTCAGCTTGATATCCACAATGTAAAAGCAACATAAAGCGCAAATATAAAGAGCATGACGTGGGTTAAGTTTTGTGAGTTGATGTGTTGTTGGTTTGATGATGGAAGGGGGCGGCTCCCTAACACACATCATGATTGCCCCTTTGATCAAACAATCACGATCCAGCCTTCCAATCCCGACTCTCTACGACCTCCCTATCCCTACTAGCCCCGCCCCCTTCCTTGACCTGAACTGCATCACGCTGGGATTCCACTGAGTGCATTTGCAATGTGTTCTGCTTTTGCTCCGTGCTCCGTGCTCTGTGCTCCGTGCTCTGTGCTCCGTGCTCTGTGCTCCGTGCTCTGTGCTCCGTGCTCCGTGCTCTGTGCTCTGTGCTCTGTGCTCCGTGTGTTCCGTGCTCCGTGCTCCGTGCTCCGCCAACACTCACCGGCTGCGTGCAGAGCCCGTCACGGCTCCGCTCCGCCTCCGCCAGACAGCTGGAGTGACGAGACCGACAAGTTCTCGCGGTGAAATCGCGCACATTCGCGCGAGACAATTTGTATGTGGGATAAATACAACAACAAACAGGCAGAAGATCATTGTTCCCAACTGGAGAAGCAGAGGAGGGGTGGACTTGCTTGGTGTTGTCCTTGTAAAAAGGATGGGTCGTGTCATATATTATTTTGTGGTTTTCCACTTCAATGATGAACTTTTCCTCATCCATGTTTGTCCTCTGGCTTGATCTTGAATGTTGTAAGCACCTCTGACCTGTTGACTCCATGCCTGGCTCCGCCCAACTTGCTGCAGCTTTGCTCCGACATCCGGGAAAAATAGAAGCCTTGCGTAGGGCTGTGGCGATTCACTTATCTCCCGATTCGATACTATCACGATTCTTGGGTGCCGATTCGATTTATATTGCGATTCTTAAGTATTGCGATTCTACGATTATTGCGATTCGATATTACGATTTATTGCGATTTTTGTTTATTTTTTTCTTTTCTTTTTTCAGTTTGTTTGCTTTTTTACACTAGATTAGAACATGGGAAAAGTTGAATCATACACTAGAGACTGTATATTATATATCATGAGTAGGGCTGGGCGATATAGTTAAAAACAGGGGCGGACTGGGATCATAATTCAGGCCGGGCATTAGATACCAAGCAGGCCAGGCCCATATGGGCCAACGCGCGTGAAATTTGGGCCGTTTGAAGCCAGATTTGGGCCGTTTGAAGTCCAATTTTACAATGAGATGCACCCACTTTAACCCTGAAGTGTAATTATTACTTCAGACTAACTAATAAAGTAATAAAACCACTAGTAAACCAGTAGGCGGCGCCTAGCCTGCTGTTCAGTGAGTGGCCTGACTGCAAGCACCCAAAAAAAAAAAAAAAATTTTTTTTTTTTTTTTTTTTTAATTTGCGATTATCGATTCTGGAATAAAAGATCGATTCAAAAAATCGTGACATTAAAAATCGCGATACTTAGGTGAATCGATTTTTTCCCCCACCCCTAGCCTTGCGTATCTGCTTCGGAGAGCTCCGGATCGTCGGAGCTGGGACGGAGTAGACACGCAACGCAGCGGAGTTGGTGGAAGTTGACACATTGATTAGAGTGGAAACGTATCGGCTCCGAAGCCGTACCGGAGCGCAGCCCGACCAGACCCGGACTCAGTGGAATTTGTGCGTCAGATCCGTTCCAAAATGTAATGGAGTCTTCCTTGGCTTCCTTTAAGCTTCAGCCCCAGTAGTTTTTCTGTAATCCTGCTAACAAACAGACGGACAAACGGCACCGAAAACATAACCTCCCTGGCGGAGATAATAACAAAAGACAAAAGTAGTAAGAGGTTGGAACTTAGGTAGGCTGCTATGTACGTATCCTATATTCTGGTTAACAGCCATAATGAGCCTATGACAGAGCTGAGCGAGGGATCACGCCTGTGTCTGTCTCTGCTGTTGTAATGATGCAGTTCTGCCCTCAGGGGTCACTGTTTTGTCAAAGCCTGCTGGATGGAGACAGATAGAAAGAGACATAATGTTTAGAACAAAAAGTGACAAAGAAAGGGCAGCGGGGCAGCAGGGACGTGCAGAAAACATTAGAGGGGCAGGGGCTCAAATTCTTAAAAGGGCACTTCGGCACAGAAATGCGAAAATTTCAGGCAATTTGAAGTGGGGGTGGCTCTCTGTATAATTCTTTGTTTTGACAAACATAGATACCTGATTCATGTTGACTGATATATCTGTCAGTGTGCGCCTGTGCTGCTGTCGTTCAGTCTGCATGTGGCTGAGTGCACACTGCTGGAGTGGGCGGTGACGGGCCGTCTCGCTCTCAACAGTCAATGGGCAAGCCACGTGTGGTTTTTGGGCTGCTGCCTTCAGGGGCGGCTTAGAAAAACACCGGTCCATGCAGAGGCCTACGGTATTAGAAATGGTGCATTCAAGGCCAAGAGAGCTCGGAAAAGGCATTTCTCTTTGAATGCTGCCTTCAGTGACGGCATGAAAAGGGCAATTTCCATACAAAGCACCATTAGAAATGCTGCATTCATGGTCAGGAAAGGGCACTTTTTAAAGACTGAAAAAAAGGCAGGGGCTCAAGCCCCCTTTGATGTCTATGTGTGCACGTGCCTGCAGGGCAGCATGGTGAATAGGACAACTGGCCTTCAACCGGATGACCTGAGTTCAAGCAGCCATGTTTTTTTTATCATCTGCCCTGCTGGAGTGTCCTTGAGAAAGACACTGCTGGTCTATAGTTTGAACGTCACGTCATCCACATCATCAGTGGGTATGACATCACTTGACGATTTCCTCCAACCTGAGTTAGATATCTGTATCTGGGGTGGGCGCGGCCAGGTCATGAGCATGGCTTTATTAGAAGAAATGTGCTCTGTTTCATGGAGCTACAGCAGGGCCACCTGATCAGATTAAAGGCCACTTGTGAAGGTTGATGTTGGAGAACTGCCGCATAGTAAGGGCGCTTCAATGTGCAGTCTTCTTTCATGGTGTATCATAAAGTTTAATAGTATGGAAGCATTTCCACTGTGCCATAGAAAGTTAAAAAAAAATATATAGTCCATGGCTTCTGAGAGTTTATATCTAGGTTGACTTTTGGGTTAGTCCATTCTACTGACAGCAAGCATTCCAGGAAATGAGAATTTGATTTGCAACATTAAGAGATAATTTTTCCAAAATGTGATTCCTTTATTTTGGAAGACAAAATTGTATAAAATAAAGTAATTGCCAAATGTTCATCAATCAATACCTCTAAAAATTAAATGGTTGAGTCAGTACACGTATAATATTTCAACCCAGTCACCAGAATAAAATGTTGGCAGCTATGTTTGATCCAACTCTTTGACCCTTTAGCTCATTACTTTTGTAAATGAAGCAGTCCAGCTTTCAATGTGATAGAATAATGGAATAATAGGCCAGGCTGGCTAATCAATGTGCGGCCGAGGAGGTTATCAGTCTGCAGGCTCACAACACAAAGACCCTGCAGGAGGTTATCAGTCTGCAGGCTCACAACACAAAGCCCCTGCAGGAGGTTATCAGTCTGCAGGCTCACAACACAAAGCCCCTGCAGGAGGTTATCAGTCTGCAGGCTCACAACACAAAGCCCCTGCAGGCCGAGGAGGTTATCAGTCTGCAGGCTCACAACACAAAGCCCCTGCAGGCCGAGGAGGTTATCAGTCTGCAGGCTCACAACACAAAGCCCCTGCAGAGGTTATCAGTCTGCAGGCTCACAACACAAAGCCCCTGCAGGCCGAGGAGGTTATCAGTCTGCAGGCTCACAACACAAAGCCCCTGCAGGCCGAGGAGGTTATCAGTCTGCAGGCTCACAACACAAAGCCCCTGCAGGCCGAGGAGGTTATCAGTCTGCAGGCTCACAACACAAAGCCCCTGCAGGCCGAGGAGGTTATCAGTCTGCAGGCTCACAACACAAAGCCCCTGCAGGCCGAGGAGGTTATCAGTCTGCAGGCTCACAACACAAAGCCCCTGCAGGCCGAGGAGGTTATCAGTCTGCAGGCTCACAACACAAAGCCCCTGCAGGAGGTTATCAGTCTGCAGGCTCACAACACAAAGCCCCTGCAGGAGGTTATCAGTCTGCAGGCTCACAACACAAAGCCCCTGCAGGCCGAGGAGGTTATCAGTCTGCAGGCTCACAACACAAAGCCCCTGCAGAGGTTATCAGTCTGCAGGCTCACAACACAAAGCCCCTGCAGGCAACAGAGGAAGAGAACATAATGGAAGCAGATACAGACTTGAACCACTTCTCTGAGTGACCTCATCCCTTCTGTGCTGTCTGTCACTCATTGTGGCTTGTCTGTAGCAGGGTGCCATGCTAATTCATACAGCAGGGTGCCATGCTAATTCATACAGCAGGGTGCCATGCTAATTCATACAGCAGGGTGCCATGCTAATTCATACATTGTCTCAAGATCTATGAAGCCTTTCAAGACTTAGAGAAAGGTTTGAAAATATTTCAGCGGGGCGTCAGGCAGGGGGGGCATCACGCAGGGCCCCAGATTATCATCCTCAAGTGCCAAATAGCAGTAAAAATTAGTCTCTGTCTGGTGGATAAATCCATAAGGATTCCTCCCATTGAGGTTGATCTCAACCAATGAGATTCTTCCTGCCTCCAGAGAAGCTCTAACCTTGCAAGTCTGCTGGATCTGTCTTTCTGTGCCACGAGCTTGACTTATCTCTTACAGTCGGTATCTTTACAGCGAACGCGTTGCTGTGAAACAACGGCATCGTTTCATTTCACGAGCGAGCAGATGCTGATAGCCTAGCGACTCTTAAGCTTTGCACAACACAGACTTCACCACATGATGCAGGCAGGTGTTATAATGCACAAAAAAAGGAAACAGATAATACCACCTGTCACTGTAAAAGTTCAATCTATAATCGCACCTCTCCCACATCCATAATCACACCTCTCCCACTGCTTTCTCCCCAGCTGAAGTGAAGTGAAGTGAAGCTCTAGCTGCTAAATCCTATTCATGTCTTTTCACACCCAATTAAGTCACGGCAGCAGATATGCCCTGTTGACCATGATGCTCTGCTTCCCTGAGACTACTTACTGCTACCTCACTGCTGCATGGCAACAATAGCTGCAGTTACCCTGGTTACATGCCAACAAGCAGTACACACACACACACACACACACACACACACACACACACACACACACACACACACACACAGCCAAACTACTTCTGCAATACATGCCAACAAGCAGTACACACACACACACACACACACACACACACACACACACACACACACACACACACACAGCCAAACTACTTCAGCAATACATGCCAACAAGCAGTACACACACACACACACACACACACACACACACACACACAGCCAAACTACTTCTGTAATACATGCCAACAAGCAGTACACACACACACACACACACACACACACACACACACACACACACACACACACACACACACACACACACACACACAGCCAAACTACTTCTGTAATACATGCCAACAAGCAGTACACACACAGCCAAACTACTTCTGCAATACATGCCAACAAGCAGTACACACACAGCCAAACTACTTCTGTAATACATGCCAACAAGCAGTACACACACAGCCAAACTACTTCTGTAATACATGCCAACAAGCAGTACACACACAGCCAAACTACTTCTGTAATACATGCCAACAAGCAGTACACACACAGCCAAACTACTTCTGTAATACACGCCAACAAGCAGTACACACACAGCCAAACTACTTCTGTAATACACGCCAACAAGCAGTACACACACATGGTGACAAACCCCAACTACTACTGCAAACAGCCAGTAACGTCAAAAGAAACCCGGTGTGAAATTCTACTAACAACACAAATAACACACATGCTTTCTCTAGAAGCTTTTGTCTCCATCGCACATTTATTGAAGAATACATGACACCAGTAAACACAGAAAGCTGCGTCTTTTGCACAATTCATCACTCACAATTACAGATGCACCGATTGCCATTTTCTAGGCCGGTTCCGATTTCCGATTTTTGAATAGTCTGACTTGCCGATTCCGATTTTCTTTCTAAGAACAATAATATATAATATATATAATATATAATAATTTTTTTATGTTTTTTTTTTTTTTTTACTTTGTTTTAATAGAAAACTAACATTCATGTCACATTTCTTATCATTTGCATGAGGTAGGACGATCTCACTCAAAAACATCTCAAAATAGAAGTGTTCCAGGTTACTGGACAGAGCTTTTCTTTTTTGTGTAAATACAATGAATATAAAACAACCAGTATATCCAACAACTATCATGCATTTACTTTTCCAAAAGAAAAAAGGTGCAACAGAACTGGGGCTCCAGATGGAAAGTAGTCTATGGCTAAATCTGTTACAAAGCATATCTTCCCCTATGGGGTTTAATGGTTTTTTTGTATATGTCCCTGCCAAATAAACTAATAAAATAAAATAAACGTCAAAATGTTATCCATGGACAAGGAGTTTATAGCCTATAGGTCTGGAGCCCAGAGACCTTCGAAGCCATGCCCACTCTACAGTTGTGGATATGGCTGTTCTTGAGTAGATGAGGAAATGAGTTTGAGTTGACTCAGTTTGAATATCGTAGTTTACACACAGAGCGCGTTTTTTTTAATCCGCCATTCGGAAAAAAATCATCTCGCACAGAAAACCTTGCACACTGGTCCGATGCATTTTATTATTATGTCCGTCGTTCTATTCGCAATACGAAACAAAAGTCCTGTATCCACGTTACAACGTGACTGACAGATAGCAGCAGCAGCAGGCAGCGGTGATGTGGACTGCAGCTGGTCGGGGAAGAGGGGCCGGTGAGGTGAAGCGAGCCGCTCAGACTGGAGTGGTCTCCAACCTACCCTGCCCCTCCGCGGGTTATTTTCGACTTGCATGTGTGACAAACTGCAAGCTTTGTATCGTCTTCACTGACGGTGAAACATTTCCACACCGACGAAGACATGCTGTGGCATGTGTGTAGTGGCAGCTTTTGTTTTGGCTGCAACTCATCCGTCTCGGTCTCGCTGCTTTCGGGTGCGCGCACGTCGTCACGTGAAAATCGGCTCACAGAATCGGCTATTTAGAGTGACCGGCGCAGATCACCGGTCGAGGCCGATCACGTGGAAATCGGCCATTTCCGGTCACGTGCCGATCGATCGGTGCATCCCTACTCACAATGCAAGCATGCTCTGTTTACATCTTTCTGTTGACATAATCTTCTTCTTCTTCCCAAACGCTCATCTGCTTACAGATTATGTACAAAACGGATCCTTAACAATACAACACTACAATACACTTTAATGGAAATGGACGACCCTGATCAAACACTGAAGCTGCTTCTTCATTCTTTTTATATCCGCCTCCTATCGCTGCAGCATGATTAGATTTCTACATTTCTTATAGTAATGGGATATTTCAGACAGATGGGGGGGAATCGTCTCAGATGTGGGTAGCTGATCGCTTCTTAATTTAGCTCTAGTCGACAGGCTGCACTGTACTGTACCTGTGATACTGGGGGAAATGTGCCAGCCGAGCGCTGTTTAGCAGGGAACCTGCACACCATCTGTATCCCCCATGTGCCTCACATGTGAATGAGCCTTCCAGTTCCACAGAGGAGGAAAGTAATGCCTTCTCTCCTGCCTTTTGCCCCTTCAGCTCTTTTCACGTGTGGACAATCGAGGCAGATGAATAGAGGCTGTTTATTTTTGATGCATAGAGGGTCCGTGTGAGATTGTGGGGGTTGCATATGTGCACGAGCATTTCATCAGTGGAGATGATTCTGTTGCTGTTTCACCAGTTAGTATGATGGAAAAAAGAAAGATGGAGTAGCGTGTTGAGACTCTACCAGGCCTAGTCTGCATCATGATTTCATTTGGATATCCTTTATTAAGAAGGTTTTGTGGGTTGAAGCCTCATTTACCCAATAAGTCATGCATACATTACACATGCACAGAAAGCATTTAAATGCAATGTAATTAATACATAAATACATGCGATGAAACGGTGTAGCTGTAAATTATGCCTAATTCTCCAAACATTTGTCCCCATACTTATGTTATAATTCTATTTGGCGCATTGTTTCAGCAGCTTTTAGCATTTTGCACAATACACATTATATTGATAAATGACTTTATAGTCTGTTTCACAGTAGCCGATATACTGTAGACACATTGTATATTGCTGTTTTCAGGGGGAAAGCATACAACTGCAATTTTGTGTTTTGCTTACCTGAAAGGTTCCATGGTCATTATGTGTTGAGTGAGTTTCATGACCCGTGGGGCCTTGAAACCTCTTATAAAAACATTGTACGACCACAGAAAGACATGTGTGTCAAAGCAAAGCCTAGTGTTTTGCCATGATAGCTTTCCTTTCAACAACAGCAAATATGCTCCGGTATTTACAAAATAATTTGCCAGTGGAGTCTATTAAAACGGATTTAATCATGGTTAACACAACTGTGACGCTGACATGTTTTGCCAGTGCGGGGTGGCTCTGTAATAATCTGGCATGCCAAGAAAATGAGCAGCCAGCCACAAACTTTTGCGTAATCTGGTTTTGATTGGTTAATTTTCCCCTTCCTGCCTCCATTTTTCAGCCTGTCAATCTCTCTCTCTGTCTGTTTTTTTTCTTAATCCCAGGCTCAAGCAAGCCAGTCCTTGTGTCTTTTTCTCCCCCAAAGATGACTCTTCCAATGTATTTATTTTTTCTCCTCGGCACTTGAAATGAGGCAAAACGATTCAAAAAGTTTAAAAGAGTTTATTTAATTGACGATAAAAAAAACACGATTTCAGACGGACAAGCCCGTCTTTATTGTCACACGATTACACATCAACACATGCACAGTCGGCCACAAACACACACATGCTGACGGTGGCCGGTGAAATTTGTCCTCTGCATTTAACCCATCCTGGCTTGTCCTTTCCTCCGGGGGGGCAGGCCAGGAGCAGTGGTCGCTTTCTCGTACAGCGCCCGGGGACCAACTTCGGATGTTGTCGTCACTGGTCGCGCGGTCTTAAACTAATGACAAGTTGTCTCTACTGTGCTATGCCTGAGTGGAGTCGAATCAATTGACATTATTGGACGTCTTTCTTTATCAAGACGCCATGTTGCTGACTCTGGGAGTTACCGATAAATCAGTCCTGCGGATTTTCCTCAAAGGCAGCTTCCTGAGGCCTTAATGTAACAGTGCTGCGTAATGGGGGAATTAAGCAAGCAGGGCGAAGATAGCGGCCATTCGCCTTCATTAGGCAATATCGACACACTGGTCTCCATCTTCATCGGCAACATCGGCGCTACACAGCCTTTTAGACACCGTCGATGGGATTTGACGCTTGGCCACCTCCAGCGCACGACATGACACAACACGGCACGGCACGCCTCACCACAAAGACCTCTCACCGTACACAGATCATGCAGATCAGTCGATTTGTTCAGGCACCATGATCTCCATCGGCCGTGATGACCTGGGCAGTGGAAGACGGATGGGCAGCGGCAGCAGATATTGGCTGGAGACAATTAGAGACGGCCCAGCTTTGATGTGAGCTGACGTGCTGCGAACGAGGCGAAGGCCTCTGGAGAGGAGAGGCACGCATATCGTCACGCAAGGGCCGCCCAAAACGCCACGCGACCGCCGTTCACCGCCTCTCTCTCATGAAATTGTCCTCCTATTCCTCCTCTGTCTTTGTGCCCTTTCTCCCTATTTGTTTGCCTGGAAGTTATTCGGCGACAAGTGTCACGGTTTCCCTCTCACGTCCACTGTTTCCAAGGCAGAGACGGGGGACGGTACTCACGACGTCCACTGTTTCCAAGGCAGAGGCGGGGGACGGTACTCACGACGTCCACTGTTTCCAAGGCAGAGGCGGGGGACAGTACTCGCGTCCAAACTCTTCGACTTCATGACACATTGATCAAAGCTGCCAGCCTCTCTAGTGTTTCCTCTGCCTACAGCAGGCTTGTTTTTCTACTTTCATCTTTCAATTCAAATGTTCTTCCTTTCTCTGCGTTCAACTGTCTGCTCTCCCTAATTTATCAGAGCAGCCTTCATTGCATAAATAATGATGTCACCGTGGTAATAATTGTAATTGTTTGTACTTTATGATCTGGAGTTCATCAGCATCACATTTCTTTGGTATCTAGATTGGTGGAGATGCATGCTCTGGCAGGTGTAAATGAACCAAAGACGCACTGAAAATCCTATCACCCAAGCCACTTGCTGTACCTATACCAGAGACATTTAATATATATAGAGACACCCCAACTTCCAGTCACTTCCTGTATCTGTTCCACAGAGGTTTCACCACTGCCACGCCCCCTTAGGAGACTGGTCAGCCAATGAAGTTTCATACCATTGACAGACAGCCAATCACAAGCTGATGACCACGCCCATTTAGGAGACCGGAAGAGTACCATTTCTTATTGTTGGCGGAGCCTGGAGTGGGGTGTCTCTAGTCGTGTTTCCATTACCGTCAGAAATGCGCAAAATCTAAATATCGCAATAGAAATTGGGTAATGGAAACACGTAAATTTCAAATATCGCAAAACGTTTTTGCGCTCTCATGAGGTGGTTTTTCAGACGTGTCGATATAGCAGTTTACCGCAAAAGTGTAATGGAAACACATTTTCCGCATTTGCACGTCATGTGACCCATCTTCTCCTTTGGAAAATGAAAGGAAATTAGGGAGAAAGGGTTTGATAAACCGTGGCAAAACCTTCGCAGCAAGTGGAAAACTTTGAAGCAACGCTACCTAGCAGAAAGACGTGTTGTGCAAAAGAGGAGCCGGAAAATAGATCATGTTTAATGGGAGAAATCGATCCATGCCTGTGTGCGCGCATTTGGCACAGCGGCGAGATGATCGGCGGGATGAAAAGCACACCGGTGCGGTGCTGTTGACTGAAGTGATTAATACATTACACACGTTTCAGACAGGTACAATGTTATAATTATAATACACGATATTCTGACTATTGCACTATATCAGCCTTTCCCCCCCTCCTCCATCTCTAAAATGGGACAAGTTGTAGGCTACCTTTTTTCCTCTGCCTGTCGCGCTCACTGCATTCACCGCAGCCCGCAACATGTTCTTTTGAATTGATAATCAGGCTCGTTTATATGTGTTGTAACTTCATGTTGTGATTTGCATTGACCATTGGTTGGATTTGAGCATGCAGGGGACGGGATATGGGGCAGATCCGCGTGCGTAATCACTGTGGCAGCTGCTGGTAACGGGAATTGCGAAACTCAACTTCAATGGAAACGCCTACAAGTCGCAATTGTACATTGTCGAAGTTGTAGAAATATCGCAATTATTTTGCGAAAAACTGTAATGGAAACACAGCTTCTATCTATTAAAGGTCTCTGCCTATACATGCACACAGGCACAGAGAGAGTGTGTTCCTCTCCCCCTCCCTTCCTCCCCCCCTTCTCTTTCTCCTCTCCCTGACAACCGTCTCTACCCCAGACGGAGAGACCCACCAAGCTGGGCGAAAAGCCATTATCGCCAGCCTTTCTTCATCTTAACTACGGCGCTTAGGCAAAGCATCAGCATTCATCAGTGAGGGAGAGAGAGAGAGAGGGAAGCAGCAGAGAGATCAGACCTGAGAATCCACTGAAGAGGCCACCAAGTGGACCACAAATCAACCCCCTTATCTACATGAGATGAAAGACTTGTTTTCCTCCCGCCAGTAAACACAATTATGCATCAGAGCACTCTCTCTCTGAAGATGATTCAACAAATCTTCCCCATCTCTAATTATGCCTAATATAAGCAGATAAGCACTATGCCCGAGCATTCTGCTGATTGGTTGCCTCTGCAGCAAGTGCATCCAGCACCTAAAAATCACAATCACTTTATTTGCCAATGTAGCATTACAGCCATTGAACAACAATTTGTTTTGGTGACACTGGTGAAGAGACATATTGACACGTTCCTACAATGAATTCTAATAAGGTAAAGCGGGCGGGGTCATAAGTCCCCACCCCCCCTCCCATTTCCCTTCCTGACCACTAGATGGAGCCAATTTTCATTTCAGCTCTTCTCCGAGTCATAGGGGAAGCTGCCCCTTTACAAGATTTTACCTTTTGTTTTATAATAACAAAGTTGGAGTCTGTTTTTATTACACTCTAAATGTGTGTAAACTTTAGCATACTTCTTCTGTACATATATTGATATTAAATTACATTTGAAAAGAAAATAGACATTGCGCTTAAGGAGGGCTTATTACCTTGCTTTACCATACTAGATCAATATCATTTCATAAAGGTTAACCAAATGTGCTTGAATGTCATCGTCACCTCCAGAGGGCGTACAGTATGACACATGAATTGGAATCATCAAAAGAAGTTGGTGTGGAACAGACAGAGCTGCAGACAGCTGCAGTCAGCTGCAGTCAGCTGCAGACAGAGCTGCAGACAGAGCTGCAGTCAGCTGCAGTCAGCTGCAGACAGCTGCAGTCAGCTGCAGACAGAGCTGCAGACAGCTGCAGTCAGCTGCAGACAGCTGCAGTCAGCTGCAGACAGCTGCCTCAAACATTCATTCAAACTCCATCAAAGAGGCTACCCAAATTGAAGTAATGTCAATGTTTCAAGAAATAACACACTGTCTACTTTGTATTTTATACTGCTGGTCAATTTGCATTCAAACATTAAACCTTACACTCTTAGTGTTGTTATGTTCATATGTTGGGTCTCAAAAGTTACTACTTACATTTTTATTGTAAAAACCTAACTTTATAGCGCTTTTATTTTGAAGCCAAAATCACTACACCGGAAGTGTAGCTGCTGCTAGCTGATCGAACAAGCCAGATACACCGTGATTCATAATAATATCATAATTTGATTATTGATCTTTTTGCATCCAGTTTATGGATGCTTCTTCTGGTGTGTGGATTACACAGAGCCTTGACAGCTGGGGGGTAATGTCAGTAAATTTGAGTAAAACACAGACTTTGCTTATCCAGTCTGAATGCGCCGCATGAAACACAAATGTCAGGGTATAATTTCTGAATCACGAGGTCCCCAGATAATACGTATCCAGTGCGAATAGGCTTTAGTGATTGTTGTAAGATGTTATTTCACAGATTTATTCAAGTTCTTGATACGTCTATTTTGTTATTTGTTCTGCTTGCAGAGTTAAATATATTGTTATTGAATGAATGTGGTGTTCCATGCTGTTGTTTGGTTAAATAAAGTGCAGCCGTTGTTCTGTGATATTGCTTGATGGTTTTTATTTTTTTCTCGCGGTATTGTAACTGTGTCAAATTGTTTATATAAAACTTAATATTGACATTGAAGTCAAAATTGTGGTATTGAGATAACACTAACCGGGACAATGTGATCTGCAAGTGGATGGCACAAGACACACAAAATATACATTTATCTCTAGAGCAGGATGATGCATTGAGTGGGATAATGGACCAAATATGATATGAGAGGAATGGCCACAGATTAGGATTCAGCTGGCCCAGTTCAGCATAATAAAACTAAAAGGCAAAAATGGCGGTGCAGAGTTTTCTCATGCTCTGAAAGGTACTTTTTCATGGAGTGGCATGAAATCATTTGCTCATGCACTTTGCTGCATCTGTCCCTGCTGGTCTTGATTGCGTTTTGTTTTGGCAGATTCTAACCTGGGCGTTCAGCTGACTGGGTGGCATCTATTTCATCCTCTCTGTGTGTAGCAGTGAGGAAGCAGACTCACAGGCATCTATTTCATCCTCTCTGTGTGTAGCAGTGAGGAAGCAGACTCACAGGCATCTATTTAATCCTCTCTGTGTGTAGCAGTGAGGAAGCAGACTCACAGGCATCTATTTAATCCTCTCTGTGTGTAGCAGTGAGGAAGCAGACTCACAGACATCTATTTCATCCTCTCTGTGTGTAGCAGTGAGGAAGCAGACTCACAGGCATCTATTTCATCCTCTCTGTGTGTAGCAGTGAGGAAGCAGACTCACAGGCATCTATTTCATCCTCTCTGATGTGTACCAGTGAGGAAGCAGACTCACAGGCATCTATTTCATCCTCTCTGTGTGTAGCAGTGAGGAAGCAGCCTCTGAGGAGCACACCGCTCCTGTTTCATAGTGTAATCTCTGCTCATATGTGAGCATGAGCAAAGTACCAACACCCACCTCCCTCTAACTCCCCCCCCCCCCCCCCCCCCCCTCCGAGTGAACAGGCTGCAGTGTAGGAGGGCTACTTGGCTCACAGCAACAGCGCCACTTTGAAAAACGCTGCTTGATACTCAAGCGGTCAATGGACCGACTCCAGGAAGGATGGACAGGGATGGGGGGGGGGGGGGGGGGGAGTGTGCTCGGTGCAATACCAATCTAAAGCATTCCTCCAGTGTCAAATACACATTACATGAATCAATTATTTGATAAATTCTTGCACGCTTGCCAAGGCAATAACGTCTCTCCAAATGACCTTCCACTCGGGGGAACCGTCATGTCTCGCACTCAGCCCGTCTTGCCGTACGTTCGCCGTGCCAGATCCCTCCTCTCACAAAGCACTTGTTATTTCTGTGATTGAAACCCGGGGGGAAATCTGTCTCCGCGATAAATGGGTGCAGCTGTCTGCCACCGACGCAACACAACGACCACGATAAGGGTCTTAGTTTGTAATGAATATGAATCCCAAGTCACCGGCACAGAACTTGGGAGTATCCATTAGTTCCCCACCACAGCGATCACTCATCGGACGTGAGTGGAAATGGGTTGCTTGTAGCCGTGGATAGCATCGTTCAAGGGTGCCCGGGGAGTCAAAATTACACAGTATCTCACCTTATTTAGACACATGAACACCTCATACACTTCCTTGATGAATGGCTTCTTCTCATTGGATGTCCACTGCCTTTCTGGCGGTGGGCGCACCGCACAGTTGCAGTCCGTGGATTCAGCCACGGGAATCAGAGACTGCTTCACTTTATATAACCTAGCCTTAGCCTTTCCCCTCTCCCTGCTCCGTCTCCCCCAACCTTTAATGGGATTTGCTGCGTGAGGCAGACCAGGCTGAGGCTTCCATCTTGTTAACTTTGTCCACCAGCCAGTGTTCTAGAACAGGTTACAGCTGGAAATCAATGAGTCAGCCTTACCTCCCAACATGCTGATTTAATGTGTGCCATACTTTCATTGATCTCACTCTCTCTCTCTCTCTCTGTTCTCTCTTTGTCTCTCACTCTCTCTCTCTCTGTGGTCTCTCTTTGTCTCTCACTCTCTCTCTCTCTGTGGTCTGTCTCTCACTCTCTCTGTCTCTGTGGTCTCTCTCTCACTCTCTCTGTCTCTGTGGTCTCTCTTTGTCTCTCTCTCACTCTCTCTCTCTCTGTGGTCTCTCTCTCTCTCTCACTCTCTCTGTCTCTGTGGTCTCTCTTTGTCTCTCTCTCACTCTCTCTCTCTCTGTGGTCTCTCTCTCTCTCTCTCTCTCACTCTCTCTGTGGTCTCTCTTTGTCTCTCTCTCACTCTCTCTCTCTCTGTGGTCTCTCTTTGTCTCTCTCTCTCTCTCTCTCTGTGGTCTCTCTCTCTCTCACCTCCCTGTAGCCTACCCTCTCACGGGCACAGAGAGACATCTGTAGAGAGCTCTTCTTCACAGCACTCTTGTTGGATGTGTCACGCTGCGTGTTGTTTCCTGCTGTGAATCAGTGATTTGGGGCAAAGATAAAAAAACGAGTGGATAAATCACCCCGGTGCTGACAGTCTCCAGTGGGTCTATAAATAGAGGTTATGGCACTGAGGGCATCATGGGTCGGGCAAAGGGCTTTGGGAGCATTTGGTCCCTTTTGGGAAACCCTCCCGCTCCTCACTTCCACATCATTATTACTCAACGTGTCAGCCGCCTCTTGGGTTTCCACATTCCGACATATTCATGCATCCGTTTCTATGATAGCAGACTGAGTTGTCCAACACACCCACTTTTGTCTCAATTATCGTGAGACATGGTGCAAATTAACAGGCGGATATTTCATCCATCTATCTGTCTGTCTGTCTGTCTGTCTGTCTGTCTATCTATCTATCTATCTATCTATCTATCTGTCTCTCTGTCTGTCTGTCTGTCTGTCTGTCTGTCTGTCTGTCTATCTGTCTGTCTGTCTGTCTGTCTGTGTCTATCTATCTATCTATTAGGGCTGTGGCGATACACTAGATTAGAACATGGGAAAAGTTGAATCATACACTAGAGACTGTATATTATATATCATGAGTAGGGCTGGGCGATATAGTTAAAAACAGGGGCGGACTGGGATCATAATTCAGGCCGGGCATTAGATACCAAGCAGGCCAGGCCGATATGGGCCAACGCGTGTGAAATTTGGGCCGTTTGAAGCCAGATTTGGGCCGTTTGAAGTCCAATTTTACAATGAGATGCACCCACTTTAACCCTGAAGTGTAATTATTACTTCAGACTAACTAATAAAGTAATAAAACCACTAGTAAACCAGTAGGCGGCGCCTGGCCTGCTGTTCAGTGAGTGGCCTGACTGCAAGCACCAAATTTTTTTTTTTTTTAACACATTGAGTGCCAGCCGTTTTTTCAATCCTGTAGGTAAGTTGTGCCAGGGTTTTTTTTGAGGATTCTGGCTCATTTTACAAGAGCCGAGGATTATTTTCTGTTAAGACTTCGTGAACACCAATCATCTAAAAAGAACTAATAGAATGTGTGCTTTCTCTGTCTAAAAGAGTTAGTTTGCAGAGTTAGTAGTTATGTAGATATTAGCCGTTGAGTACAGCATGGTTTCAGAGATTTTCAGAGAGTTTGGAGATAAATGGATTTTTAGAACCACCTCACGTGCCTGTGATTATGGGTGCCCTTGGGCAAGTCTGTATACTGTATTGTGTGTGTGTGTGTGTGTGTGTGTGTGTGTGTGTGTGTGTGTGTGTTCGCGCGTTGCTCCGCGGCTCTGAGAGGAAGAGATCTCTGTCCGTTCTTTGCCCCCACAGCGTGTCTGTCTCCCACTCTGTGTGCTCTCTCTCTCTCTCTCTCTCTCTCCTCTCTCTCTCTCTCTCTCTCTCCTCTCTCTCTCTCTCGGGACTAGAGAGAGAGAGAGAGAGAGAGAGAGAGTGTGTGTGTGTCTCCAAACTCCTCCCTCCGTCTGTGCTGCGGAGGGAGGAGGCTCCGCGGCCGCTCTCGGCAGTCTGGACTGTAAAAACTGGCTCGTTCGTTTCTTGAGGTGTCGGCTGAGAGCTTTGAAGAAGCTTTTGCGATTCTGGTCTTATTTATGCGCAAAGGTACTCGAGTGTGTGTGTGTGCGCGCGCGCGCGCGTGTGTGTGTGTGTGTGTGTGTGTGTGTGTGTGTGTGTGTGTGAAATCGAAAGAGTTTTCGCCCAGCTATTTCCTTAAAAATTAGACTGGCTTTCCAGCGGACCCGTGGCTGTGGCTTTCTCTGTCTGGAGAGAACTGTCGCCACTTAGTGGTCGGTAAAATAGATTATACACATTCTCTTCCTCCAATATTGATATAGAAGACGTAAAAGGGGTTGATTGATGTCCCACCGTCAAAAAAAAAAAATGTTTATGTAAGACGAGATATCTCGTCTTTGGCACTCAACGGGTGGATTATGTAAGACGAGATATCTCGTCCATGGCACTCAAGGTGTTAATTTGCGATCATCGATTCTGGAATAAAAGATCGATCCAAAAAATCGTGACATTAAAAATCTCGATACTTAGGTGAATCGATTTTTTCCCCCACCCCTACTATCTATCTATATTGTATATAAAAGGGGCAAGTGGGAAATCTCTGTCTGTTCTCTGTTTCAATTTTGTCCCACTGATGACGTCATAGTGATGTCATAAGAGCAAAATCATGTTATGGCGTTACTGATGATGCCATAGGCACTGATGATGTCATAGTGATGTCATAAGAGCCACATAATCTCATGACATCACTGATGATGTCCTAGGCACTGATGATGTCATAGGCACTGATATTGTGGCTTTTGATTACACTCGGGCAATTGTGACATCACTGATGATGTCACAATGTCTATGACTCATCAGTGATGCGAAGTTGAGCTGTGCATGCCAATAGAGCAGGCGGGGCCACACAGCAACCGAGCTGCGGGCGAGGCCGCGCAGCGACTGAGCTGCGTATGTGAGCTGCAGGGCGAGCCTAGGAATCAAGCGCACATAGCACGCGAGGGGCCTACTAACACAATGTCATTTGGTGGCCGCTTTTATCCAAATCACCTTACAGAACCACGAGTGAATGTATTTTTAGCATTTAGAGTCCCTGACTACAGTGTCTGCCATGCTTCACCCATGCTACAGATGGTCTGTGCACAGCAGAGTTCTTTCCAGGTGCTGCTTAGAGCAGGGATAACTGTCCTAACAGATATGATAGCATACATAGACATCACATCCTTTTAGCAACCCTTTTGTTGGTCCACAGCTCTGAGGTGAATGTTTCTGAATGTACGACCTCCTCAACAGAGTTCAATAACACGCTTAACTTCTGGGCTGTTCTAATCTCGCCCTTGTCTGTGCTGACTGCTGACATGATCTAAACATGTTGTGTTTAGGTAGGCTAATATCTGCTTGTTGTAAACATATATGCAAATGTAACCCGTGGCTCAGCTCTAACTGAGAATAGACACTGAGTGGCACAGAGACTTCTCTTTACCTCTAGAATCAGCAACCAATTGGACCAGCGCATCAGAATTTAGGTTCGGTTCACGGGAGACAGGAGTGTTATCAGTAAGCATTGAGCAGCAAGATCAAAGAAGACGCACAGACCAACAGGTAAGTATAAAAGTTATTAATAGAAAAACTTGTATCAAAGTGCAATAAAACATAAATCATATACAGGGTATTGTCTCTTTCTTTACAGTGTATTTCTTGGTTTTTTACCTTTTTATAGTTCTTGTTTTTCACTTTTTACAGTGCAGTAATTCGAGTTTTTTAACGAAATCACTTTTTGTAGTGTAGTCACACAAACTTGATGATGGAAACAATTGCTTTTGGTCACGTATTTATGAATTATATTTGAAACCTATTTTAGAGACTGTTTTTAATGACTTTTAATCTATTTTAGCTTTTAAACTGGAGTCGAGGTATCGGGTTTTGACCTGAGATAAACCATTTGTTTTATAGTCATTTTTTAAACAACCTTAACCACCCTTAAGTGCAAAAAATACAAAACATGAAATTAAATACCTCTTAAGGTGCATCAATTGGCAGAAAAACAACTTGAGCTTTACAGAATAACAAGTGATGAATGAGTTCCCTTTTTGTTCTTTCCGTCCAATGGAGAATTAACTACTCAGTCCGTGGACTAAATCCCAGTGTTCTGGTACAGACCAGTCCTACCAGATCTCCAATTGAAAGCAACAGTTCAGTTCGTTCAGGATCGTCAAGTTAGCCTGGCTCGCCACGACCACGGCACTCTGCAACCACTACTGTGGCACAGGGTAACAGCAGAAGAAATCCACTCCAGTGAAGACAGTTACATATCCAACGTAGAACAACAGGGAGACAAAAAGACCCGGCCAGAAGGGACGTCTGGTGTAACTCTGCTATTTTGCGGAAAAACAGCACAGCTCACACACCGCGGATTTCCATCCAGTTTTGCTCCAACTTCAATACACGCGATAGCGGCTACCGCAATATACAGCAACACACGGATTTCGGCAGCTTGAAGCTCAAAACCGAACGTTAGTAACAAACGGATTGGCTTCTCCAGCAAAATCCACCGTCTTTTATCAAGTAGAACCAGGTTACTTAAGAGTAATTCACACAGCATTCAGGTACGTCTGTCTCTCATCTCGTTTGGAGGGAAAAGGAATTTCACACCACGTTTTCCGGCTGACAGTTCCGGAATGCGTGGAATTTCCGGAATGCAGTCAATAAACGAAGTTCTCATTGGTCGGAGTGTAAAGTCTCGCGAGTCTATCTCACAGAATCATTTTCGGAGCTATTTTATTCCCAATGTCACCTGTTTCTTCACAAACACTTCAAAACAAACACATCCCCAGCTGAAATGATGGAGACATTTCAGTATTAGACATCTTTATATTTATATCATAGTGGATTATTTAGTTTGAAATTAACTAATTTATTTCCTTTATGGAAAATACTAATTTAGGAAGAATAATTCACTGTTTATGATTACTATAGTTCAGTCTCATAGTTAAGGTCTAGTAACATGGGTTACACAAACTATCTAACATATCAGAAGCTAGCATAGTGGCCAGTACTGCTGGCATGTTAACATCAACAACATTGGACCAAGGACCAAAGAGGTAAGGGCTAAGTTTGTTCTGTCACAGCAAACAAAATTTGGTAACAAATCTTATCAGGCTATTCACCTTTACTTCTAACATATTATTGAATTAATGTATTTTACAGCCACACCACACAGTCTTTCAATCACATATCTCCTTTCCTAGCCTGGCTGTTATATATTTAGCCACTATTTGTGCTCCTCCAATGGACCTCAATGATGGCACCAGATGTGTTGCTAGGAGATTTGTCATGCAACTTAAAAAACACACACTCTCTTTACATTCAGATATACATCACACTGAAGTATCTAGTACATGTTCAGTTTCAGGTACAGTGGAAAGGTAGATGGGTTGGAAAATACCACCAGCTGTTTCTTAAATGTTGGTAAATGTTAGATGTATTTGCTTCCTTTGTATTCTAAATGTCACATGTGGTTGGTGAGATACTGACAGTTGCTGGTGTATTTTGAGATGGATGGAAAAGTTAGTTGATCTCATGTAGCTTCTCCAGTGGTCTTTGGCCCAATTCCAAATATCCACAGTCTGGACTTGTGGTCTGGACCCTCGCAGACTTCAGTTGTACCGGGACGTGTTCCTCATCACATCAAGTCTGTGAGGATGAAAGACTACAAGGCTATAAGCCTCAAGTCTGCTTTAGTCGTTGCTGTACTTCTATTTCTGTCATTATATTGTTGAAGAGTATTACTAGTCTACACGATTCAAGTAACGTTTTAATAAATTGTTTTACACATTCATAATAAGTTATTTTTGTTCGGCAAGTGGGAAAATTACATCACGTCTGTATTGCAATGAATTGTGGGTAATTAAATCAGTGAAGTCTGCAGCCCAAGTGGAATCTCTGGAAGTCTGCAGAAGGTCTGCTTGGGGCCCCTTGTGGACTGGATGAAGTGTGGATTTGGAGCAGCCCTCAGAGGAACGTCCCCACAACGTCAGCAAGTGCGCTGAAGTCCGGACATTTGGATTGGGCCTTTGTGTCCTCTGAGTCCTTGGACTGGCTGGTGGGGGTCAAGCAGGTGAACCTGCAGAGACACTGGACAGAGACGCTGGTTTTGAGACACGTCCATCTTCATTTGGGAGCAAACAACAGAGACGGGGACCCCCTCCACAGAGGGGTGGTGGGAGGTTGGGAGCAAGAGAGGGGGGTCTTTGCTGATGCAAGTCGGCGTCAGCGTTTCAGACCCTTTTTTTGTCATGGGGGCAGGAGAGAGGAGCTCCCTCAGCTCCTCTCTTCAGTCTCCTGGAGGAGGGGAACAGGTGAATATTTCACGCTGACTGCCCAGAGAGAGGGATGACGCTACACTCCATTTATAATGGATGGATGGAGAAGGCTGAGCTTGTCTCGTAGAGTGTAAAGAATGTTCTCAAGAGGATATACCTCCCCCCGACCTCTCTCTCTCTCTCTCACACACACACACACACACACACACACACACACACACACACACACTCAACCCCCTCCCCCAGCACCCTCTTTGCTATAACGTTGACTCTGGACACTTGTTATTTATGGAGTGGGCATGATGCCACCCATGCCCGTGGTTTCGCCAGGGGAGCCAGGTCATCTCCTCTGCAAGGAGAGCCAGGTCATCTCCTCTGCAAGGAGAGCCAGGTCATCTCCTCTGCCAGGGGAGCCAGGTCATCTCCTCTGCAAGGAGAGCCAGGTCATCTCCTCTGCAAGGAGAGCCAGGTCATCTCCTCTGCCAGGGGAGCCAGGTCATCTCCTCTGCAAGAGGAGCCAGGTCATCTCCTCTGCAAGGAGAGCCAGGTCATCTCCTCTGCAAGGAGAGCCAGGTCATCTCCTCTGCAAGGAGAGCCAGGTAATCTCCTCTGCCAGGGGAGCCAGGTCATCTCCTCTGCCAGGGGAGCCAGGTCATCTCCTCTGCCAGGGGAGCCAGGTCATCTCCTCTGCAAGAGGAGCCAGGTCATCTCCTCTGCAAGGAGAGCCAGGTCATCTCCTCTGCAAGGAGAGCCAGGTCATCTCATCTGCCAGGGGAGCCAGGTCATCTCCTCTGCAAGGAGAGCCAGGTCATCTCCTCTGCCAGGGGAGCCAGGTCATCTCCTCTGCAAGGAGAGCCAGGTCATCTCCTCTGCCAGGGGAGCCAGGTCATCTCCTCTGCAAGGAGAGCCAGGTCATCTCCTCTGCCAGGGGAGCCAGGTCATCTCCTCTGCAAGGAGAGCCAGGTCATCTCCTCTGCAAGAGGAGCCAGGTCATCTCCTCTGCAAGGAGAGCCAGGTCATCTCCTCTGCCAGGGGAGCCAGGTCATCTCCTCTGCAAGGAGAGCCAGGTCATCTCCTCTGCCAGGGGAGCCAGGTCATCTCCTCTGCCAGGGGAGCCAGGTCATCTCCTCTGCAAGAGGAGCCAGGTCATCTCCTCTGCAAGGAGAGCCAGGTCATCTCCTCTGCCAGGGGAGCCAGGTCATCTCCTCTGCCAGGGGAGCCAGGTCATCTCCTCTGCAAGAGGAGCCAGGTCATCTCCTCTGCCAGGGGAGCCAGGTCATCTCCTCTGCTATAAGTCGTTATGTGAAACAGTTATGGCCGGGGGAGGGACATTAACTCTGGCCACCAGCTGCTGGTGGATTCTGGCTTATTTTCTCTGCCCGCCACTTTGGAAGCTAACCAGCCATTATTTGGAGGTCATGTTGTTGCTGGTTGTTGTTGTTGTTTGCCAACTTGTACGATAGTACCATGAATTCATCAGCTGCTACAGTAGCTATGGCTGCTGAGGAATACATCATTATCTCAGTGTATTGTGCATAACCTATGTGAAATAGAAGTATGTTACTGTGTGTAACTTGTGTAAGTAAGTAGCCTACTTGAAAATGTCCCTCATATCAATCATGTACTTAGAAGCATGTAACAACAGATTGCACAAACAGTTATGTTTACACACTGTTTACACCTTTGTATTTAGACTGTGTATTAAGGAGATTTTGTTTTGGTACCAACAGTTTTAGTCAAGTTTATTTGTAGCACATCTTATATTAGATTACATTATGTCATTATTTAGCAGGCACTTTTGTCCAAAGCGACTTACACTAAGTAATTTACAATTTGTCAATTTTCATACAAAGTGCTTTACAGAGTAATATAAAATAGTCATTGTTTTTCTTTTGTGTGTGTGATATTATACAATATTAGCGTGTCCTATACCAATTTTTCCATCGGTTAATACATTGGAATAGGGTTACCAAAGTTACTTCCCTCATAGTTAAAGTTGTTCAGGTCCATGTTTAGTTTTTATTTTTGGCAAAACATTTTGTCCTGTCATGTCTTATTATTGAGCCATTATTTATGTGTGGATAATAATGTGCTGTGATTATGTTTTCATGTCATGAATTTGCAAATTCCCCACCAGACAATTTATGCCCCAAGCTATCTTGTCTTTGGTGCGGCCATCAAATATTGAAGTCTCATTGAAACTGCAGGACTGCCACCCTGAGCCCTGAGCCCTGAGCCCTGTGTGTGTGTGTGTGTGTGTGTGTGTGTGTGTGTGTGTGTGTGTGTGTGTGTGTGTGTGTGTGTGTGTGTGTGTGTGTGTGTGTGTGTGTGTGTGTGCGTGTGCGTGTGCGTGTGTGTGTGCGTGCGCGCGTGTGTGTGTGTGTTGGCGGTGTCTTTCATTGGTAGAGGTTTAAATATATGCAGGCCTCAGTCTGAGAGCCAACATGCCAGTGCACAATCTCACAAAGGGGTTTCTGATGGAAAGGAAAGGGAGAAGAAAAAGAAACGAGTGGTTTTGGGTCAAAGCGTTGGATATCCTTTCAAGCCTGAACACTCTGAACACTCCACTGGGCGTTTCAGCAAATGTCACAGTGACTTGTGACTGTGGACAGACAGCCTAATGGAGCACGGCACAGAGAGTGTGGGAGGGAGCTGGTGGAGGAGGCCAATACCAAACACAAAGATGAAGGAGAAACGCTCATGCGCCTTCTTTGCCACGTCCAAAGCATCGACGGTTGAAGACGACTAAACAAGCCGGCGAGTTTTGCCAAGACACTTCTCTCGCATCGTTCACTCTTTGGCAGCTCCTGTGGTTTGACTTCCTTTTTTGGTGCTCTGCTTTGTTGTGGAGACGCAGGAGAAATGCCTCATGAATGGGAGGACAGCTCCAGACGTCTGTTGTTGAGACGGAGGAGGAGAAAAGCCTCCTGAATAGGGAGGACAGCAGCTCCAGCTGTCTCTCTGCTCTCGCTGACAAACATGGAGACACTTGGAAATGCACAGAAGCTTGAAGGACGATGCTGATGAGCATGACGGCCTCCTTTTGGCTCACATTCCCACCGACGCTGCGTTTTGACACGAGAGAAACAAGGCGGAAATTAAAGCATGATCAGGATGCCAGACTGACCATGGGGGGGCGCTGGAGAGGACATTTGTGATGAATGGTTTTCTATGGAAACGTCTGACAGTGTCGTACACTGCAGGCCTATGGTGCCGTATAGTAGGCTTGTCAAACTGAATCCCACACATAACACTGCTACATGTGTTATCTATCTCTGCTGACACCTTGTATGGGTATGCAGGATGACAGGCTTATTTATGCACATGGGTAAAGTAGTGCCAGGTATTTATCTGCCTCTGGTTTATTATATATATATATATATATATTATAATGAGCTCAACAGTCACTTTAAAAGTGTCTGATCACCAACATGACAAGCAACCAGCAGGAACTCAGCAGGCATGTGATGGACAGCAACGGAAGATAGCGTGTAAGCTTTGATGATGTGTCTTGCATTGAAATCTGAAAAGAGTTGAAGGTCCTGCTTATCTGAATGTCCATACTCATACATACATATACATACTGTACATAAAAGCAACATTTAGAGAAAATACCCCTGAAAGCCCTGAAAACAAGCTTGTCTTGCCCTGAACAAGGAACACGGAATTTGACATTGACACTACGGCGAACACCCCATTGCTGGAGGACTATGACAGACAGACAGACTTAAAACGCGGATTTAGTGCATGGAAACCTGCAGCACACAGCTGAAAAGCGCAAGCTTAGCTGTGGGATGGTTTGTTCTAACTGGCTGTATTGTGCTGCATTTGAAGCAGAAACTCACATGAAACAACAGGCATGTAAATGTTTGTTAGCCCAAAAGAAAGAAGAGAAAACAAATCATAACAATCAACAATGGATGATTTGTAGTTACCCCCCCCCCCCCCCCCCCCACACTCACACACACACACACACACACACACACACACACACACACATGACACACACACACACATGACACACTTGCTGTGTGACCTTCTAAAGTCTCAAAACGATGAAATAGTCAGGGATCCACAGGCCCAAAAGCTCAAGAAAATGGGTTGAACCTGACATGGCATGCTATACTTTTTTTGTGTGTTTTATCTATTCATTTGGACATTAAGGTCCACTGAATGAGAGGTCTGCTCTGCCGGAAACCTCGCGAAAAAAAGTTGTGGCCATTTTTGGATATGAAGCCTTTATTTTTGGACCGAAAAATGTGAAAGAGGTTTCTTTCCTCAAAGTCCTCAGTGGGTTGCGTAGGCTGTCAATAAATTCATCCCAGGTACACAGAACATGTGTGTTGACAACACCAAGTTAAGAAATACACTTACAAAACCTTTCCAAATTATTTATAGCCATTTTCTATTGCAAAAAAGCACTCGTTTTTAGAATTTTCTCCATTATTTTCATCTTTACTTTGTTAGTAAGCAATTATATCCTGAAATATGACATCAGCCAATGTGTCATTCTTTTCAGCAGATATTATAGTCATTCCACACTTAAGATGATTAAAATCAACCCAAAATCAATGGATCTGTGGTGATTTTATTACCTTTATGCTCGAAATTCCTCGAGACATGTTTTTAGTTTTAACAAAGCCCTGTACCCCAAAGACAATACTTGTAACACAAGAAATTCAAAACAACAAAATGATTTTAATCACAAAATGTACACTGCATGACAAGCCAAGACAACAATTATTGTTATACAGCTTTGGATAGATTGTGACCAGTATCTAGAAAACATTAAATTAAACATTAGCTGAACAAAATTATTGAACACAACACATTAAAAAAAGAAAGAAAAAAGACTGGCAACAAGGTCTATAATATAACAAAATTAACTTTGCAATGAACAAAATAACTCAATCACTGTCACTGTCTTCAAGTGTGAGAAATAACTCAATCACTGTCACTGTCTTCAAGTGTGAGTTCAATCCTTGAACATTTGTTGGGGTCCCCAGTGCAGAGACATGCGATGACACACTTGACATTGGCTCTCACACAAGAGCATCCTCGGGCACACATGCTTTTCTTGCAGTGACAGTATTTGGTGTGTTTGAATTCTGCAGGTTTTGCCTCCTTCAGCATCATGGTTGCCATCAGCTTACCACTGACAAGCTCTCTGCCGAAGTCAGTGGCAACAGGGTAGGTTGGTTGAGACATGTGTGCTCGCTTGCATACAGCCAACTGATGCAGGGCTCGGCGAAGGTGTAACTGGAACGAAGGCATCTTCAGTAGGTGGAAGGCAACGCATGTCTCCTTTGATATTGCCAAAGAGATGGGCTCGCAGTGCATCCAAATTACCACTGAAGTCACTCCTCTCACACAGTGACACCATGTACCGCCTAGCCGCTGTCACAACATCTTTTTTAACATCCAGGCTTTCCCCAGGGTTACCGTATCTGCACAGGGGCAGAAGGTCTTCCAGGTGATCAACGGCAGTTTTGTAGGCGTGCTTTTTTCCTCTTCTGTAGAGATAGCTCACTGTGTCACATCCAGTCAGTAGGTGCTGAGGAGCATGGAGGAAAGATCTGCAGCTTGAACATCATAGTTCATTGGCCGGGCGTTTGCGATTGCATGAGCAGGTAGATATCCATCTTCTTTACCCACAGCTCCTGCAGGCCATCCATGTGTGCAATGTAGTATATGCACATCATGATCACGTCTGTGTCAGTAGCCACCACTACAGTCTGTTTGTGGTGCAGATGTTGTAATGAGTATGCAATGTGGGCAAACATCCTGGTATCTGCCTCCTCGTGCTTCTCACAGGATAGTTCTGGAAGCTCAACCTGACAATCTGCTTTTAACAGAACAGTGCGACCAGGATCACGGAAAATTACATGGATGGCCTGCAGGAACTGTGGGTAAAGAAGATGCAATCGCAGACGCCCTGGCAGTGAACTATGATGTTCAAGCTGCAGATCTTTCCTCCATGCTCCTCAGCACCTACATACTGACTGGATTCAAGATTCAAGATTCAAGATTTTTATTGTCACTCCGTAGTACAAGTATCACGTGTGAAATTCTTGTGCTGTAGGCTCCGGTACAACATAGTGCAGTATAACAGTGCAAAATCAGGGCATATAGATGCAAGCAATAACAGTAAACTTTTCCTTTTCTTTTCTAGCGTAGACACCTTAAAACATAAATAAACATTCTGTTTGCACAGGTGCAAATAACATAGGCATAATTATCATATGTAATGGTAGCAGCTGCTACATGATTGTTTATTTGTGTGTGTTAAGGAGTCTCGTGGCCTGCGGGAAGAAACTGTCCCTCAGGCGATTTGTTCGTGGTTTTGGAACCCTGTATCTCCTCCCTGAGGGTAACAGGGAGAACAGGCTGTTGTGGGGGTGGTATGTGTCCTTGATGATCTTCAGGGACCTCCTGAGGCACCGCTGATTGTACAGTTCCTGCAGTTCTGGTAGCTCACATCCTGTTACGTGCTGGGCCGCGCGCCTCACTCTTCTTAGTGCCCTGCGGTCCATGGTGGTACAGTTCCCATACCAGGTGGTGAAGCAGCCAGTCAGCAGGCTTTCAATGATGCCTCTGTAGAAGTCCCTGAGGATTTTTGGCCTTAGCCCAAATTTCTTCAGGCGTCTGAGTCCGTGTAGTCGCTGTTGGGCCTTTTTGACAACAGTGTCGGTGTGGCTGGCCCATGTCAGGTCCTGGTGGATGTTGACTCCCAGGTCCTTGAAGCTGTCCACCTTTTCCACCACTGTGCCATTGATGGTGATTGGGGGGTGTGCGCCCCCCCCCCTCCCCTCCTGTAGTCTACAATGATCTCCTTGGTCTTGGAGACATTTAGAGAGAGGTGGTTGTCCTGGCACCATTGTTCCAGGGCCTCCACCTCCTTTCTGTAGGCCGTCTCGTCGCTCCTGGAGATCAGCCCCACGACTGCTGCGTCGTCTGCAAACTTCACGATGGTGTTCGAGGTTTGAGTCGCCACGCAGTCGTGGGTGTAGAGGTCGTACCAGAAGGGGCTGGAGACGCATGCCTGGGGCACTCCTATGCTGATGTTCAGTGGGGAGGAGGTGAGGTTGCCCACTCTCACCACCTGGCGGCGGTCTGTCAGAAAGTCCAGGATCCAGTCACACATTGCTGTGTTTAGTCCCAGGACCTTGAGCTTGTGCTGTGACACAGTGAGCTATCTCTACAGCTAGCTCTACAGAAGAGGAAAAAAGCACGCCTACAAAACTGCCGTTGATCACCTGGAAGACCTTCTGCCTCTGTGCAGATACGGTAACCCTGGGGAAAGCCTGGATGTTAAAGAAGATGTTGTGACAGCGGCTAGGCGGTACATGGTGTCACTGTATGAGAGGAGTGACTTCAGTGGTAATTTGGGTGCACTGCGAGCCCATCTCTTTGGCAATATCAAAGGAGCTGATGGCAACCATGATGCTGAAGGAGGCAAAACCTGCAGAATTCAAACACACGAAATACTGTCACTGCAAGAAAAGCATGTGTGCCCGAGGATGCTCTTGTGTGAGAGCCAATGTCAAGTGTGTCATCGCATGTCTCTGCACTGGGGACCCCAACAAATGTTCAAGGATTGAACTCACACTTGAAGACAGTGACAGTGATTGAGTTATTTCTCACACTTGAAGACAGTGACAGTGATTGAGTTATTGTGTTCATTGCAAAGTTAATTTTGTTATATTATAGACCTTGTTGCCAGTCTTTTTTCTTGTGTTCTTGTGTTGTGTTCAATAATTTTGTTCAGCTAATGTTTAATTTAATGTTTTCTAGATTCTGGTCACAATCTATCCAAATTAAGCTGTATAACAATAATTGTTTTGTTGGCTTGTCATCCAGTGTACATTTTGTGATTAAAATCATTTTGTTGTTTTGAATTTCTTGTGTTACAAGTATTGTCTTTGGGGTACAGGGTTTTGTTAAAACTAAAAACATGTTTCGAGGAATTTCGAGCATAAAGGTAATAAAATCACCACAGATCCATTGATTTTGAGTTGATTTTAATCATCTTTAGTGTGGAATGACTATAATATCTGCTGAAAAGAATGACACATTGGCTGATGTCATATTTCAGGATATAATTGCTTACTAACAAAGTAAAGATGAAAATAATGGAGAAAATTCAAAAAACGAGTGCTTTTTTGTAATAGAAAATGTCTATAAATCATTTGGAAAGGTTTTGTAAGTGTATTTCTTAACTTGGTGTTGTCAACACACATGTTCTGTGTACCTGGGATGAATTTATTGACAGTCTACGCAACCCACTGAGGACTTTAAAGAAAAAAAACTCTTTCACATTTTTCGGTCAAAAAATGAAGGCTTCATATCCAAAAATGGCCACAACTTTTTTTCGCGAGGTTTCCGGCAGAGCAGACCTCTCATTCAGTGGACCTTAATGTCCAAATGAATAGATAAAACACAAACAAAAAGTATAGCATGCCATGTCAGGTCCTCTCAAATTTTGGGTGACTGGATCCCTGACTAAAAGTCAAGCAGCCGATGTGAGCAGTGTGATTGTGACTGATGGGAGGTGTGAGCTGTCACTTAGGGCTACAGCCCTGCAGTGGGAGCAGATAAGGCATCTTCTCTCCTGCAGCCTGTCTGCTTGTTGTGCGACGGGCCGGCCGGCCGGCCTGCGATGGCTGTGGCTGCGGGGATAAGTAAAGGCCAAGTTGATGGAAATCTGGATTCTGTTTTAATTGCCGACGCCGTCTCTCTGGATATTGATTTTGTCTGGGAACCTTCAAGAGAGGGAAGTATTTATGTCTGAAGCACGAGGAGACAGTGAGGTGCGGAGAGGCTATCGAGACAGTTGGAGTGGCCCTAATGTAGATGTGGCTCTGTCAGAGGGAAGCGCTGGGGTGCCAGGTCAGGAGAAGCTTCTATGGATGAAGGTGATAGGTTGATTTATTGATCTGACTCACTTAGATAAACTGGAGGCAAGCCCATTTGATTTCAAAGACAAAGGCTTACATTCATTCATATTTATCTCCTTACCTGCAGTAGTACACTTTATAAAACATCATATTTCTCTCCTTACCTGCAGTAGTACACTTTATAAAACATCATATTTCTCTCCTTACCTGCAGTAGTACACTTATAAAACATATTTATCTCCTTACCTGCAGTAGTACACTTTATAAAACATGAAAAACAATGTTGCAATCAAAAAGTGAAGAGGGGGAGACTTATATCATAGACCCTTTTCACGGGGGCCATATTATGTCGAAAAGGCAGGGTGAGCACAGGTGCAAACAAAACACTAATGAGGGTTTCCAACTTCTATGATTGGAAGTTCTTTTAAATATCTATGCCCCGTTATATGTCTCACTGGCTCCACCTAATGGTGCTATTGCTTATAGGGTGATGCGCGCGGCATAGTGCATAAAAAAAACACCATTCTTATCCTTTAAATATTTTCCACATTGAAAGGATAATGATTGTTTTTTTAAGCGTACTTAGGTAGCAGGTAGTGGGATTTGCCACATACAGCACATTGCCACAATACCAGCGCAAGAACATTTCGTCACTGGAAAAATACGTGAGAAGAATATTTTTGTTCCGATATGATCTGAATTCTCCTGGTATGATGAACCCCACCCATCTGGTGCGTCAAGCAGCGTAAAAACAAACACCCAGAATTATTTGCAAGTATTATCGCTCATATGTGACAGCGGGGTTGGGGTCGCTATATGCCTATAGCTCCTCCGTGTGAACACCAGCACATTTTAAGATTTCACCCAGGATCTACTGGGAGGAGATGAAAGTCGAGGCCATCCGTCATGTCGTTGAGTGCTTCCGTCTTTGCGGGGGACAGGAAATGTGTCCTGTGACATTTGGCCACATCATCTTGAATTATTAGCGCCTTCTGAGAGGACACAGGATTTATCACTGCTGTCCCCCGTCCCACAGAACCCTGCATGATGTCACACGAAGCAGGACGTGTGACTCTCCTCCAGGCCAGCTGACAGGCAGCTACTGTAGGGCACAAAACCAAACACAGGCCATTTAACACAAATGTAAATACTGTTTTGATAGTTTGCTGTGAAAGATTGAATCCAATAATTTTATAAATGTTTGATACCTCAAAGTTATAAATCCATAAGATTTCAGTTTTGTTATCTTGGGTGACACCTATGGCCATAAGTGATAATTGCAGGTGAGAGCCAAACTCTTATTATGTGACATTAGTCCATTTGTTAACCATAGTAACCATAGTAACCATAGTAACCATAGTAACCATAGTAACCATAGTAACCACCCGTAATGCTACTGTAGCAGAGAGTAGCACCAAGTTCATAAATGCTGCAATACTGAAAATGCAAAAGCTTCCATCAAAAGGCCATATAGGCTCAATCATCATTGTGTTAACTCACTATTAGATAGATAGTGATTTAACAGACATTTATTCAGATGAAACTCTTATGGATTATAACTTTACAGTCCCCCTAAAGCCATGTTTTAAAATGTATGCAAAATATTATACTTTGAATAATAATTTGTGTCTAATATGTTTCCCCACAGGAAAAAAAAAAGTTACATTATCTTGTTAAAATTCTTAAAATGATGACATCTCTTCCTTCTCCCTCGTTAAAAATTCCAGAGTCTATGAATATGAAAATATTTCATCTCAAAAGCTTTCCTGCTGGACACAAGATGTCTCCTACTTCACTGTAAAGTCCATTCTCAGTTTATGAGCACTGGAGACTTCAAGTTTCCACATCACACTTTTGCAAGTTGAATATCGGACAGGAATTGGCTTCCAAAATATTTGTGATGTCACAAATGATGCTTTTAGCATCATGTATTTTGACTCACCCCCAAAATTATATTTTCAATAAGCACAGAAAAACTTTCCACTTTCAGCAGATGAATGTGAAAACAGACGTCTCGTGTTAAACTGCACAGACATCATTCTGTACAGCGAAGCTCAAACATCCAACTGAAGGAACAAGAAGGAAAGTATATGTTTTGACTTTAGTGGCTCTTAAATAGCGCAGGGCGCTACGGAGAGTGAGACGCGCGGCCCAGCACGTAACAGGATGTGAGTTGCCAGAACTGCATGAACTGTATAAACAGCGGTGCCTCAGGAGGTCCCTGAAGATCATCAAAGACACAAACCACCCCCACAACAGCCTGTTCTCCCTGCTACCCTCAGGGAGGAGATACAGGGTTCCAAAAGCACGCACAAATCGCTTGAGGAACAGTTTCTTCCCGCAGGCCACGAGACTCCTTAAAGGAGGACTTACCCCCTAGATATGTATTAGAACAGTGATTTGAAAATACCTATTGAAAAAACCAAGAAATGACATATACTCTTGTCTATACTAGACTCTTTGGCTGTGTTAAGTCAAGATTTTTTTTCGGAAATCGACGCCATTACAGTTTGCCTACTGCCTCAAAAATAATTTATTTGAGAGGGGCGATATCTTTATAAATATCATCAACTAGCCAACGCTGGTGGCCTGTATGGAAACAGAAAATCCTGAAATGGTTGATAGTTATATCAATTTGGCCATTCAGTGGCGAACTAGAAATTTAATTATTTTTGTCCCATTTTGTCCCATGTGTGTGTGCGTGGCTTGCATGTGGCTTGTCTAAACTTACGTTAAGAGCCTCGCTGCTCGCAGCACACAGCACACAGTGAGGACAAACCTCTCGCTCTAGGGTAACACAATGCGAGATTTCTCCACGTAGACAGAAATAGCTGGTGTGCGATTTAGAGAATACAGTCTGAGATTGGGTACAGGATTGAGGGAATCCCGCATCTGTTTGCGAAGGTGCGACTGGACAGGACGCTTTTCACAGATGGGCACAGTAGTCGGAGCGAGGCGAGTGTCTCTCAGAGGGCACAGCTGCAGTGCAGATCTCTCCTCCTCCTCCGCGCATTCAGTCTGTCTAAAATCATTACCGATATAATCTCAGTAGGAGGGATGCAGGGAAATATGATAGTAGCCGATGTGTTTAGAGAAGCTTTGTCACGTTGTCACGTCGTAGTATAGCGTTATATTTTACATGTGCGCTAAACTGCGACCATATTTGTTTGCGGAAATATCAGACTGCTCTCTCTGCTGCTCTCAGAGCACAGAGAGCCCAGCTGCTGCTGGCCTGCTGCGCGCGCCCGCGGAGCTTGGGGCTCGTCCATGTAACAGTACGACTCTCGCCTGCCTGGGCTGGAGACAGTGCTTGCAACTCGGACTGATAATATAAACATCATCATTCGAGCTTATCCAGGTAAGATATCAATAAAGTAATGACACATTCAGCGGGAAACTAACTATAATTAAGACATGTGCCAACTTTGACGACGTTTGGTTCAGTATTTTAAGAGCAAACAGATTTTTTTTTTACTTCAGTTAGAGCCCTCTGGAGCCTGATACTAAGTAAGGTTTTTCCATCTTGCCTAGTTGTATAGGCTTTGGAGATGCACCAGATGCACGCGCTAAACCCACCGTGACGTCAGGTTGTACCAAATATCCCATTCATTTGAGGGCACAAAAAAAAGCAGTTTTCCACCTTTAGAGGGCGCTTATGCCAGATATGCTGCTGAAAAATGATACAAATGGTAAAATGGCAACAGTTTGGTGTCAAATGTGGAAATTCTGACCAGAATTCTTCACACATCACCCCCAAAGTCATATATATTGGTTAAAAGCTGAAAAAAAGTGTTTTGGAGGTAAGTTCTCCTTTAACATACACAAATAGTGTAGTAGCCGCACTGTACCGTACTGTAGATGCTACCATTACATATGTCTAATGTTTAATTGTATGTTTAATAAGGAATATGCTATTTGCACCTGTATGTCAAATACGCCGAATTTAAAACGCCGAGTTTAATTGTATGTTTAATAAGGAATATGCTATTTGCACTTGTATGTCAAATACGCCGAATTTAAAATGTTTAAGCACGTCTAAAGTATGCACATGACATGTGCACCTATGTGCAGTGAATATGCCACTGTCTCTGACTTGTCTTATCACTATACTGCCTTATTGCTTGTTGTGTCTCTTGTTGTTTTTGCACTCATATGCCCTGTTGTATTTGTACTAGGGGTGGGGGAAAAAATCGATTCACCTAAGTATCGCGATTTTTAATGTCACGATTTTTTGGATCGATCTTTTATTCCAGAATCGATAATCGCAAATTAAAAAAAAAAAAAAAAAAAAAAATTGGTGCTTGCAGTCAGGCCACTCACTGAACAGCAGGCCAGGCGCCGCCTACTGGTTTACTAGTGGTTTTATTACTTTATTAGTTAGTCTGAAGTAATAATTACACTTCAGGGTTAAAGTGGGTGCATCTCATTGTAAAATTGGACTTCAAACGGCCCAAATCTGGCTTCAAACGGCCCAAATTTCACGCGCGTTGGCCCATATCGGCCTGGCCTGCTTGGTATCTAATGCCCGGCCTGAATTATGATCCCAGTCCGCCCCTGTTTTTAACTATATCGCCCAGCCCTACTCATGATATATAATATACAGTCTCTAGTGTATGATTCAACTTTTCCCATGTTCTAATCTAGTGTAAAAAAGCAAACAAACTGAAAAAAGAAAAGAAAAAAATAAACAAAAATCGCAATAAATCGTAATATCGAATCGCAATAATCGTAGAATCGCAATACTTAAGAATCGCAATATAAATCGAATCGGCACCCAAGAATCGTGATAGTATCGAATCGGGAGATAAGTGAATCGCCACAGCCCTAATTTGTACTATGTTGTAAACGGAGTCCACAGCACAAGAATTTCACACGTGATACTTGTATCATGGAGTGACAATAAAAAATCTTGAATCTTGAAATATGTTCTACAAGTTGAACACCTATCTGTGTCAGAGGGAGTAACTTACACACACGCACACTAGAGTAGTTAGAAGAAGGATTGGAATAAACTGCAGTCTGGCTCCTGACATTAGACTGTGTGTGTGTGTGTGTGTGTGTGTGTGTGTGTGTGTGTGTGTGTGTGTGTGTGTGTGTGTGTGTGTGTGTGTGTGTGTGTGTGTGTGTGTGTGTGTGTGTGTTGTAGTAGTATCTAATTTTTAGATGTGACATTTTGTATCGGTATTGAGTCAAAATGCTGGTATAGGGACAACAATCATTGCTTGAGGTCCTACTCTCTTAAAAGCGAGTTGGCTGGAGAGTAGACACCTGTCAAAATTCCACAGCATTTGGCTGGTGGCCGGTGTTCAGCTGCTGCTTGTTCTTGCTGGAAGAAACAATTGAGCTAATCAGTGAGGGTGACAGGTTGGAGATGGGTTGGAGCTGCAGTCTTCCTGGTGGCTTCAGGCGTTGTCCTGAGTCTCTGCTCTGCCTGCTGCTGCTGTGCCCCGGGGCCCACAGGTGTGTGATCACCTACACTCACTTCTCAGTCTCAACTTTCTCCCAGCTTTCATTGTTCAAACTGGGTGGAAACAATTGAAGAGTTTGGGGGGAAAAAGTGCATCGCAGAACCAATCCAGAGTGTTTAGGGTGGCCGTCCGTGCAGAAGGGGCGGTGACATGCAGAAGTTGTGTGTTTGTAAACGGATAAAACAATCAAATGATGTAACATAACACGACTCCACTGGCTGCAAAAAGAAGTCAGATTGTATGGAAGTAAATGGGAAAATGACCCTAATTACTTAATTTATGACCTCAGTAAACACATTCCTAATGAGTGTATGGTCTCAATTGTCCAGGTTTTATTCAATAGAACAGAATGTTCATTTTGTAAATGATGATGCTAATTTATTGAGAGTAAAATAGATGATAAAGTACACTATATGCTTTGGGGCGTGGCTGACAGGTCACCTGACAGGTCACCTGTCCAACGCTTGTGGACCAATAGCATGCAGTGCTGTGGGAAAGCCCTAGTCTGTCTCACACTCTGCTTCTGGCTCCAAATTTATACCAAGATGGCGACGGTCAAAATGCCAAACTCAAGGCACAAACCAGTGGGTGACGTCATGGTGACGTCATGGTGGCTATGGTCTATGATGTGAAGTCCTGTTCTTTTCCTCTGCGTACTGTGAAACTCAATTGACAATTATGTCACCAAGAGAAATGCCTGTACAATATGTACAATACAATAATGGTACCACTTATTTATTGACCCCATAATGAATCTGTCCTGTTTGTATATAGACAGACTCTTTTCCATATGGCTTTTATAATCAAAGCTAGTTGGCCCTCAAACTGCAGGGCCTTCTCCCCTGCATGTAATCCAGATAACACTGCCAAGGCCGTTATAGTTCTAACCTGAGCAGAGATAACCTCACCTGGCATCACGTCAGTGGAGGTGATGGCTGGAGGTTCTAACCTGAGCAGAGATAACCTCACCTGGCATCACGTCAGTGGAGGTGATGGCTGAAGGTGAGGTTATCACCACTAATAATGATCGCCCATGGGACTGGGATACCTGGGACACTGTGGATAACCTGGTCTCTGTAATCTGTTATGGTGTAGCTACATGTAGCCTCTAATCGCTGCTCTCTCTCTCTCCCTGACTCCAGCCAGTCTGTGTGTAGCTTGATCTCTCACCCCGTCACCGTGTCTGTAGAACTTGCTGCCTTACTGTGCCAGTATGAATTTGCTGCTCATTCTGGGTTTATTACAGTGGTGACCTAAAGGTTAGAGAACCAAGCTTGTGACCGCAAGCTAACTAGCCTACCTAGAAAGCTATAGGCTATAGTATGACTAGTTTGAACTTGGAAGGTCCACTACTACTAGCTCACCTAGCTAGATTGGTCTATTTAGTAGGCTATGGCTCAATTACATTTTTCAGTTAGTAGAAGAACACTATAGGCTCCATAATGTTTCCTCCTTTCACCTCTTACCCTTTTCACTGGACTTCAGTATCAGTTAGCCAATGAGACTGGTTCTTTGGCTCCACCCACTGAGGTTTCATGCTGCATTCACATGCTCCTCGGATTGTCCCATTTCCCAAGCTGGGAGGTCGGTCTTCCGACTTCGGTGTGTTCATGAGCTTTTAAGTCATAATGTGGAAACAACATGCACGCTACAAAGAAGATGTGTTGTACTTGAGTCTGGGTGATGGGTTGTACTTGAGTCTGGGTGATGGGTTGTACTTTAGTCTGGGTGATGGGTTGTGTTGTTCTTTAGTCTGGGTGATGGGTTGTACTTTAGTCTGGGTGATGTGTTGTACTTTAGTCTGGGTGATGGGTTGTACTTGAGTCTGGGTGATGGGTTGTACTTGAGTCTGGGTGATGGGTTGTACTTTAGTCTGGGTGATGGGTTGTACTTTAGTCTGGGTGATGGGTTGTACTTTAGTCTGGGTGATGTGTTGTACTTTAGTCTGGGTGATGGGTTGTACTTTAGTCTGGGTGATGGGTTGTACTTTAGTCTGGGTGATGGGTTGTACTTTAGTCTGGGTGATGGGTTGTACTTTAGTCTGGGTGATGGGTTGTACTTTATTCTGGGTGATGTGTTGTACTTTAGTCTGGGTGATGTGTTGTTCTTTAGTCTGGGTGATGGGTTGTGTTGTTCTTTAGTCTGGGTGATGGGTTGTACTTTAGTCTGGGTGATGGGTTGTACTTGAGTCTGGGTGATGGGTTGTACTTTAGTCTGGGTGATGGGTTGTACTTTAGTCTGGGTGATGGGTTGTACTTTAGTCTGGGTGATGTGTTGTTCTTTAGTCTGGGTGATGGGTTGTACTTTAGTCTGGGTGATGGGTTGTGTTGTTCTTTAGTCTGGGTGATGGGTTGTACTTTAGTCTGGGTGATGGGTTGTACTTTAGTCTGGGTGATGTGTTGTTCTTTAGTCTGGGTGATGGGTTGTACTTTAGTCTGGGTGATGGGTTGTGTTGTTCTTTAGTCTGGGTGATGGGTTGTACTTTAGTCTGGGTGATGGGTTGTACTTGAGTCTGGGTGATGGGTTGTACTTTAGTCTGGGTGATGGGTTGTACTTTAGTCTGGGTGATGGGTTGTACTTTAGTCTGGGTGATGTGTTGTTCTTTAGTCTGGGTGATGGGTTGTACTTTAGTCTGGGTGATGTGTTGTTCTTTAGTCTGGGTGATGGGTTGTACTTTAGTCTGGGTGATGTGTTGTACTTTAGTCTGGGTGATGGGTTGTACTTTAGTCTGGGTGATGGGTTGTTCTTTAGTCTGGGTGATGGGTTGTTCTTTAGTCTGGGTGATGGGTTGTACTTTAGTCTGGGTGATGGGTTGTACTTTAGTCTGGGTGATGTGTTGTTCTTTAGTCTGGGTGATGGGTTGTACTTTAGTCTGGGTGATGTGTTGTTCTTTAGTCTGGGTGATGGGTTGTGTTGTACTTTAGTCTGGGTGATGGGTTGTACTTTAGTCTGGGTGATGTGTTGTACTTTAGTCTGGGTGATGGGTTGTACTTTAGTCTGGGTGATGGGTTGTACTTTAGTCTGGGTGATGGGTTGTACTTGAGTCTGGGTGATGGGTTGTACTTTAGTCTGGGTGATGGGTTGTGTTGTACTTGAGTCTGGGTGATGGGTTGGCTAAGGTCCCAGTGAAGATTCATGTTGCCATCCAACTTAGGGCTGTGCGATTAATCGATTTTGAATCGTAATCGAATTAATTAGTTAGGACGATGTTAAAAAAATGAAAATCGTAAAATCGTTTATTTTTTTTATTTTATTTTTTTATTATTATTAAAAATTTTAATTTTAAATTTAATTTTCACTTTAACTAGGGTAAGTACGTTACGCGGGGCGGCTCTCTCTCATGTACGCATGCTGCTACTTGTCCATTCTCCCCGCTGTAAAGTCTCTCTAGAGGCTGTGATACTGGCTACTAAAAACAGCAGCGCAATGGACTTATTTCAACACCTCCAACCAAAAAGCACAGAGTGAGCACTGAGCGCAGCTTGTTGCACTGCGGGCTGTAGCCTACAAGATAACGATTGCCACAACACACTCACGCGCGCACACGAACACAGACGTTATCACCGGACGATGAAACGTTGCCTTTACAGTTCACATAATAACAAAACAACACGTGAGGCCACCGAGTACTGATAGATTGGCTGTATTCATGGCTGTAAGTTAGCAGCCTCAGCTGACTCACCTGTCCCAGTGTGTCTGAATTTCCCCCTAACTGCTATCGCAGTTCCACACATTCCTGTTGTGATTTTGTGTTATTCTAGTACAGATATAACTCCGAGCACGGGTGGTCGATTAGACACTAATATAATTATCTCACGGAGGAACACGCAAATCCACCAGTGTCAAGTTAGCAAGCAACAGTTAAGCATAGCAGCAGCAAGCTAAAACAGGAAGTTGAGTTGTTCTACCTTCAGAGTAAAAGCGTAAATTGTCAATTATGGAAAAAAGGGGGGAAAAGAGCTCTGCAGGGCAACAAATGTTTAGAGAAGTATAATAGTATAAGAAATCGAAATCGAAATCGAAAATCGAGTTTTGAGGGAAAAAATCGTCAATTTTAGTTTTAGGCAAAATCGCACAGCCCTAATCCAAGTATGCTGAAACATACTCTATGCTTTGTATTAGTCCTTTGATCCCACTTGTTGCTGCACCAATTCATCCCCTACAACCTTTTTTTTGTTACCTGCCTTGTTATCAGGGTTAAGGCTAATAAATAACTTGTCTAGCTAATCTAGGTCACGTGGACAACAACTAACAGTATATTTCAAATTATGTGAGCAAGAAGTTGATATGCAATATGTGGATTAATGAGTTACCTCAGACTCACACTGGACGATAAACTCAGTTTCGAACAGCACACAGGACATTCAGAAAAGGAGCCATCAAAGACTAGCAACCATCCGTAAAACTTAAAGGAACCCCACATTCTCCTACTGCTGTACCATCCAAGCCCATCCTGCTCTACTGCTCCACCTGTTTCTTTAACATGCTCACTACAAACCAGACTAAATTCACACGCATAACCAAAACTGCTGGGCAAAATAATAGGTATCCCCACTCCCAACCTGCCAGAGCTCAACTTTAAAGCCATCAAACGCATAGCAAATACAATAGCACAGGACATCACTCACCCACTCAACCAGCACTTCACCATACTGCCCTCTGGGTGCAGGTACAGCACCCTGAGGTGCAGAAGGGCTCTGACACTGTAGCAGCAAAGGAGGTGACTGGCTGAGTGAGGCCTGCTCTTATCTGCCTGTCTGTCACCATGATGTGTTAGTGTGCTACACCTCATGTCCTGCCTGTCACCATGATGTGTTAGTGTGCTACACCTCATGTCCTGCCTGTCACCATGATGTGCCAGTGTGCTACACCTCATGTCCTGCCTGTCACCATGATGTGCCAGTGTGCTACACCTCATGTCCTGCCTGTCACCATGATGTGTTAGTGTGCTACACCTCATGTCCTGTCTGTCACCATGATGTGCCAGTGTGCTACACCTCATGTCCTGCCTGTCACCATGATGTGCCAGTGTGCTACACCTCATGTCCTGCCTGTCACCATGATGTGCCAGTGTGCTACACCTCATGTCCTGCCTGTCACCATGATGTGTTAGTGTGCTACACCTCATGTCCTGCCTGTCACCATGATGTGCCAGTGTGCTACACCTCATGTCCTGTCTGTCACCATGATGTGTTAGTGTGCTACACCTCATGTCCTGCCTGTCACCATGATGTGTTAGTGTGCTACACCTCATGTCCTGCCTGTCACCATGATGTGTTAGTGTGCTACACCTCATGTCCTGCCTGTCACCATGATGTGCCAGTGTGCTACACCTCATGTCCTGCCTGTCACCATGATGTGCCAGTGTGCTACACCTCATGTCCTGCCTGTCACCATGATGTGTTAGTGTGCTACACCTCATGTCCTGCCTGTCACCATGATGTGTTAGTGTGCTACACCTCATGTCCTGTCTGTCACCATGATGTGCCAGTGTGCTACACCTCATGTCCTGCCTGTCACCATGATGTGCCAGTGTGCTACACCTCATGTCCTGTCTGTCACCATGATGTGTTAGTGTGCTACACCTCATGTCCTGCCTGTCACCATGATGTGTTAGTGTGCTACACCTCATGTCCTGCCTGTCACCATGATGTGTTAGTGTGCTACACCTCATGTCCTGCCTGTCACCATGATGTGTTAGTGTGCTACACCTCATGTCCTGCCTGTCACCATGATGTGTTAGTGTGCTACACCTCATGTCCTGTCTGTCACCATGATGTGCCAGTGTGCTACACCTCATGTCCTGCCTGTCACCATGATGTGCCAGTGTGCTACACCTCATGTCCTGCCTGTCACCATGATGTGCCAGTGTGCTACACCTCATGTCCTGTACAGTGTGTCTGCTGCTGCTGTGTGTTTCTCCTCGTCATGGACATTTACTGTCTGCTATTGTCTGTGGGTTTGTGTATTAGCTGGCCCTATGTACAGTGTAAAGAGCCCTTGAGGACAATAAACAAATTACCTATATCAAGAAAGAAAGAAAGAAAGAAAGAAAGAAAGAAAGAAAGAAAGAATAAATGAATAAATGTGTTTTACCATCAAAACATTTACTTTCGTTCGGAATGTTTCTGCGTATAAGTCAGCAAGTTGTGTACAAAACTTTCTGATGACTTTCCGAGTTGTTTCCGATTTGAGGGTGAATTCACGTGAATTTTCCCAGTCAGGAACTCATTCTTCAGATTATTCCGACACCACATGAATGCAGCATAACTCGACCAATGAGATTATCTCTGCTTCCTGTGCAAATGCTTTGAGCAAAACACTGCCCTCCCACTTGTTCACTTATTATAAGTTACTCTGGAATAGGAATATTAGCTAAGAGAATAAGAATGAGTATATTTTTCCAACATGTAGATGGTGGGTTTGAGCTGTATTGTAAACCTGTGGTTTTGCCTCTTGAGAAGTTTTTTGAGTTAAAATAACAATATCAACAAACCAGGATGTAATTCTTTTTTTTTTTTAGGTCATGGAAGCACTCCTACTTATTTAAGGAAAGTCATTGGAAGTTTACATTGGGACCAAGGTGGGAACCCTGTTTTCCCACCTGGACCTGGGAGCTTGTAGGGAGCGGAATGGGATTTCCATCCGGCACCGACTGAAACGGTCGGCAGCCAATGGGAGAGCTAAGTCCACCATGCTGCTTCAACCCAGTCAGACTAGCCTAATCCTCCTAACCCACAGATGGTTTGGATGCTTTTGTAGTGGGCAACATAATCTTCCCACAGGCTCTCAACATGTACAGTAATCTGTGTTAAAGACGGCTCATTTCAACAACAAAAATCATGATGAGACGGTGTTGGTTTCTCCAGCCTCCAGGCTATTTATGCTCCCTTTATCCAGCATGTTCACACATGGTGTGGTTTATAGAAAGTATTTCTCCACATATCCCTCCAAGTCACACTACTATATATACTGTACGTTTCACCTCGGCAAATTATACACCTAAGTTGTTCAGAGCTTGTTCTTTTCCCTCTGGGTGGTAAAGTCTTGTGCAGTTGCTTTTCCCCTGGAGCACGGCTGCCTGTCACTTCCTACACAGAACAGCTCATACTGGCTCAGCCTTTGATGTGGGAGTGCTGACTCATGTTCCACCTCCGCCTCCGCTGGTGTATATCTGCACTGCATGTACAGCCAGTGAGCACATATACATCCTGACTGGGCGACTGTGTCAACAATTTACATCTTTAGCCTTGATCACCTCACACCCCCTCTCGGACCGCCCGTCACCTCGCTCGCTCGCTCCGCGCTTCATTAAAATCGGTCTTTTTTTCTCTCTCCAAGCATCACCTGCCGGTTCTGAGAAATGAAGCCAATGCAGAAATAGGCTACCAAAAACTGCAGTTCCTCGAATGGCCACTTGAGGGTGGCGTCAAAAGCGAGTCTTCATTAGCCCATTAGACCCCCATGTTAAATGCCCAACTTTACCCCAGGAATAAAGAGCCTGGTTCATGGCAACTGTATGGGCAGTGGATGTTTATATAACTCACCTGTTTCAGTGTTGTAAAAAGAAGTCTGATTCTATAGGAGTAAATGGGGGAATGTCCCTACTGATTTATTACCTCAAACACTTTCCTAATGGCTTTATGGTCTCAATGCTCGTTTCAAGCCTTCTTCAATACAGCATAATGCGTTGGGGCATGATTGACAGGTTGCCTGTCCAGTGATCATGCAGCTCGTCCATCACAGAGCAGTCTCTGTCTGACTAAAAACAACAACAACAACAACAACAACAACAACAACAACAACAACAACAACAACAACAACAACAAGAAGATGGCGACGGTCACAATGCAAACCTCAAGGCTTTCAAAACGGGAGTCACAAACCACTGGGTGAGGTCACAGGGGGGCTACCACATCATGATTATCGTGAGCAAAATTATCACGGTTATCGTATTATCACGGTATTCATAAAAAATAGCTGAAAATGTTCAAAAAGTACTGAGAAGACTCACTTAAAATCATTTTACAACGTTTTATATTGAAAACATAGACCCAAAAAGGATTGACACACTCCCTGAAATAATTTCTCGAAGGCCGCACGTTTGCATCTGGGAGACGGTTGCCAACGTTGGTTGATGATGGACAGTATTTACCATGTTTTTCAAAGCACTGTAATAATCACGGTAACACGGTAATCATGATACCACGGTTTTAATGATAATGAAAATGTGAAGCGGAAAATGTGTACGGTTATCGTAAAGGAATTTGATCACGGTTATCATTAAAACCGGTTATCGTTACATCCCTACCTACGTCCATACATAGTTTTTCATACAGTGTAGGATCTTTCCCTAATTCCATTGCTGGGGGGATAAAGAGGGCGATCTGAGGGCGGTTTACTTGACGGTGTCGGCAAGAGGAGTTCCTCAGCAACGAGGAGGAGGGGGAGCCGATTATCTCTGTCAGCTTTGCTTAATGACAACAATATTCAAATCCTAGCCTACTTCCCCAACTGCTTTGTGAGTAGCACTGTAGCAAGAGAAGAGGATTACTGCATAGCGACAGCAAAGGTAGACTGCGCGCTAATTAGCAGGTGATGAACAGACTTTCCCTCTCTCTCTCTCTCTCTCTCTTCTCTCTCGTTCCCCCGTGCTGCGCAGATAGGGGGGGGGGATATAATGGCTTTGCTCGCTTTTCATGTGGTTTCAGGAAGAAAATGTGAAGTGCCTTCCTCTCCCCTCGGGCTGCGAGGCTGGCAGAGACTGACAGCGACGGGTGAAGCTCCACACCCACATCCACTAGCTTTATTTCCATGAATTGTGCGCACATGGCAAGCTGGAGCTAAATTTAAACACGCTGCTCGCTGACAGCTCCTCACAGCAGTCGCATTATCCAGGATGTGCTCAGGCACTGGAGGCGGAACCCGGCAAAGAGTTGTACCTTCACTTTTTCCGCCTTACACCCACCCAACCACCTGCATACCCCCCCCCCCCACACACACACACATACACACACACACACACACACACACACACACACACACACACATGTTCCTCCTCATTTTTGTTGTTTACGTTTACACTTTCGGCTCTTCCACCTCCACCCCAAAAATAGAAAACTAACGCCGTTAGTGGCCCTCCCATCAACCTTGTTATCTCTTTCTATCTCTCTCTCTCTCACTCCCTGACACGCACGCATGCACGTGCACGCACACGCACACACACACACACACGTTCTTTTCCTCACAGGCTGCTGGGGGAAATAAAAAGTCTTCCTCTGCATTGAGCTGTGGCTGTGTGGGACGTCTGAGGATGGGAATGTATGATAAGAGGAAGAAAGGCTCTGGGGAGCACAGGCAGCTCTCACTTTCACAGGAAATGGCATTTTCAGATCTCCTCTGGGCGGCGGCGTGCGGCTGTTTGCTGGGAGAACGTGACCCCGCTGTACTAGAGGCGCTGTAGCTGTTTGCATCCGTGTGATGTTCCCAACAACTGATTTGAAGACTCACAAACAGGCTGATGGAGGGGTTACTTAGTTTGGCCGCAGATGCAAATCCTACCTCACCACTGTTTTAGAGAATAGCTTAGCGCAGTGATACTCAACTGGCACGCGCCGCCCCTGTGTGGCCCGCGATGGAATTGCAAACAAAAAAAAAAAAAAAAAAAAAAAAGATTACAGTGCACCTGAACGCAACATGCAAGATACCCGCTGAATAAGGCCATGTTCAGACTAGGAGGCCAAATCTGATTTGTGAACTTTAGTGACCTATTAATGACTTTATCCAGATTGGTTTTATGAGTCTGGACGCTCCAAGTCTGATTTGTGTCACTTGTCCCAAACCACATATGGAGGTTGTTTCCAATCTGCTTTCGACTGATGTGACTTCAGTGCGGACACGCAGATCCACCAAATCTGATTTGAACGTCAGTCGCAACTCGTCATCAAATGCTTCTGTGCAGGAAAACCACGTCACAAACGTACGTATTTACTGACGCCCACGTCGTTACCATAGCAACCCATGCAGATAGGCTGTTTAGGTCTGGACACACAGATCTGACTTGAGAATCAGATTTGTGGCAGTGCGGCCACACTCCCAAATCAGATTTGGGAAACCAATCAAGATAATGATGATTAATGACTTCATCAGCAAATCGGATTTGCCTATAATGTGAACATGGCCTAAGTGTCCAAATGTTCATGCCATTCTGGCCAATACTCCACTTCTGTTATAGCATTTCAGTCTGGAATATGGAATATCTTTCAATAATCTATGATTTAGCGGCTAAATTGTCAAATACCGCCATCTGCTCGCTACCCAGGCACTTATGTATGTACTTAACCTAACTATCCGGTGTGCACAACATTGTCAGACTATACTCTGGCTGACACCCCAAAAACCTACAATCCGCTACAGAAAAATGTATATTGTTTGTTTATTAACTCATTGAGTGCCAGCCACTTTTGGAGAACGGACGCTCCCAGTGCCAGAGTTTCAGAGCTTTTTTCAGTGATTTCTCGAGGCCCACAGAATATTGTGTGATATTACTATGTAAACACCGAACACGCAAAAAGAACGATGAGACTCTTTTCTATCATCAGCAAAAACAGGTTTATTGATATCATTTTCCGTTCTTTAGTTATCAGCCGGAGAAGATAGCTTGATTTAACCAAAAACAGACGTTTTTTTCTAGAAGCTGAGATAATGAGCCTTTTGTGAAATTAAACATTTCAAGCACATCACTGACTCTGAAGCTAATTTTCTGATGTAGTCACACCTCAAAAATAATTTCCTTCAATAAAACAGTGAAGGCCAGGGAATTTTGTTTGGCAGAATAATATTTTTTAGCTGCAACCAGCAGCGCTGGCCCCTGCGTGCGCTGCTGGTTGCAGCTTCTTGCTGGTCTTGATTTGCTGCTGGTGGGCATCGGATATTCTGGTTGCGTTTGCCAATCCTCTCCTGCTGTCTGGGTCAGTGTTGTGTGCTGCTCTGCGTGCCCCCCCCCCCCCTATCCCTCAACTGCAAACCCCTCCTCCAGTCTGTGGGAGTGTCTCTGGTGGCTTTCTACTGCGTTTGCTGTGCACAGTGAAGGGTGCGCGACATCCAGCTTTTTTACAGCGTTCCACGTGTGTTTGTCACCCGCTCCCATGCTTCCAGTTGAGAATAATAACAACTCCACGGCTGATCATGCGGATGGGCTGTCGCAGCGGACACGGAGGAGCTCAATTGTGGGAGCAGATTGGCTGCTGCAGGCACAGCTAACGTTATGCTTCATGCATATCGATGCATACGGATGCGATGCGATGCGACTTCTTCTCTGTTTTTCTCTGCCTTTCTGTAATCTGGAGAGCACTGTCGCCACCTAAGGGTTCTGTAAAATAGGTTATAGACCTCCAATAGCTATAATATTTGTACAGGAGATGTATCGGGCATTGATCCACGTCCCACCGTCAAAAAACGCAATTGACGACAATCGTCGTCTTTGGCACTCTACGTTACTAATCGAATTGACGACGATTATCGTCATTGGCACTCAATGAGTTAACTGGCCCCTGGCCTTCCATCATTTCACGAAAGTGGCCACCGGGCAAAGCAAGTTGAGTATCCCTGGCTTAGCGACTGCGGCGGCTCGACCGCGGTTTGTACAGTAGCAGCTATTCCGAGAGACTGATTGCCTTTGCAAAGCAGACTGTTAACAACATGCATGTTTAATAGACTGTACAGAACATGCTTTATGCGTTAAAGGGAACAGCGAACACATATTCCCCCTCAGATCATGATTAAATAAATCAAAGAGAGCGAAGAGCATCGCCAAACCACAAGTGGAACCAAGCCGTCTTTCCCTCCAAATCCCAACACAATCCTGCTTTGAAACTGGTGAAAGAGTAGCTACGCCTAATGAGGCGTGTATGTATAATATTCAAATGAATTTCTGCTGAGAAAATGACGCTTTTGACCATGGACACAGTGACTCACTCGATCAGGTGGAAATCTTCAAGCTTCCAGGTGGCTTTAATACAGGGAAATTACACTGGAAGCAAGTGGTTAGGAATACCATGTACATATTCATGATTGTGTAAAATCCCTTGATGCTTGCAATTAACAAACTTTACCTATTTTTTTAATGTATGCATACACACACTTCCTATTCTATTTACTTTTAATGATGTTTCGCTCTTAATTTAAGCGTTACTCTGATCTCACCCATTTAACTCTTGACTGCTGAAAACAAAGTGATGCCCATGACCGCTCTAGGAAAATTTTTGACCTCTGACCCATGACCGCTCTATTAAAAGCAGGCAAAATGTTGACCTTTGCCACTATATTATTGTTTATCATTTATTTGTTTTGATTCATTAATGGAGGAAGCAGCCTGCAAAATCATTCACTTGTAGTAAAAAAGTAAAAAGGCATTTTGTCACAGATTAAATATGATAGTAAATCTGCCCATTAGAAATATATATATTTTTCTATAAATTATCTCGACAGCCCCCGAGGATTTCCAGTACAAACACGCATGCATGCACGCACCCACCCATGCACGTGCGCACACTAGAGATGCGCGGATGAGCTTTTATGACTCCCTAATCCACGTGTATGCATGAACCGTCCACCCGTCATAAATCCGCGCAAATTATTTCGTACTATTTATAGATCCGCGCCCGCCATGCACCCGACATTTCACAACGCTATAAATGAGCGTTTTGGGTAGATGAATTTACTGTTTTTGCTGCCATCGGTGCGATTGCTGCAGGCGACTCCAAATAAACTTCCATGCTGTATTATAATCCAGTCCAGCACTTGCCCAGGTAGCATACTAGGCTAACGCTATAGCTTTAAATTCAGATCAAGACTGGATTGACCTGTATGGGAAAATAATACGAGCGCGTCTTCTCTTTGACGTTCTGGTGACATCATTGACCATAGAAGGTATAAGAGCGGGCATATCCCCATCGAACATTGACACATGGCTATTTGTTTACACTGCTTTGGGTCCTTCGGGGGTACTTGTTTTCTAACTATATAGGCGGCTAACATGTGCCTGATGAAAAATCAAGCTTAAAATACGTTCATACTAGATAACATAATTAATATTAATGTTCCTCATTAATGATACATCATTTCACCCGTCCGCAATCCATCTGCTATTAATCAGAATGTTTATTTTTATGATCTCCGATATATATCCGCGGTCAGCGCGGTTATAACTGCAGCCCATGCATCACTAGCGCACACACACTCACACACTCTCTCACACACACACACACACACACACACACACACACACACACACACACACACACACACACACACACACACACACACACACACACACACACACACACACACACACTTTGTCAACCACTGTTTATGCATTTCAGCTGTACATTTAATCCATCAAACAAATTAATTCTCTTTTGCATACAGTACGAGTTTGGGAAAAGTAGTAAGGCGAATGAATGGCTGCTCACTCAGGAAATTGCTTTGGCTGAGAGCGTCAATGAAATGCCTCAAATGTGAAAGGTACTGAATGGGCTGATGAGGCAACTCTTGCAACTTTCCACATGACTCACAGTTTGTACGAGTGGCAACGCTCCTTTATGAAAGCTGTTGGAATTCCTCTCTTTATATATTTAGAAGTCAAATGTGTCTGCGCTCTCGCAGGTTTCTTTTTTTAACCTTTCCCAGCAAGCAGCTGACAGTCGGAGAGGTGCAGGAGGAGGCCAAGTTCAGCGTCAAGCCAAAAGTGAAAATTCTCACAATATGATATGGCACGGTAGAAATTCTTATTGAAAAAAACTTTGGAAACGGTTTTTGAGCTGGATAGCATAAAGTTATGTATTTGCTATTGGAAAACAGGTCTCCTTTAATTTTGACCTAATGCTGCACTAGGAGTAAAAATAGATATACCTGCACAGTGGTTGTATGAATGTTGCAGTATGTAATGTAGATACATTGTAGCAGTCCTACTGTTCACGGACAACCCTCTACTGCTGCACTAATGCTCATATTGCTCCCACCACTGTATTTGTTCGGTAAATTGAAATTGTGTTGCATTTTCAGCCATCAGAACGTACAAGGCATGCTCTGGCAACCTATTAATCATATTTTATTGCAGTATTCAGTATTTTATCTTCTTCTACTGACTGATATTCAACACAGTAACTCACAGTAGTAATGTGTGATGCAGGATGCTGTATGTCAGTGGGAGTTCAGCTGTGGTCCATGTGAATCACGTTAGGTCAGAGCAGTCTGTGTGTTTGGGGAACAGACGCGTGAGCGGTTACCAATGGACACCCCACCAAGTGCAGACTTCCTCCCTGCTGTTCTCCCCATCTTACAGTTTGACTGCATTCACACAAAACAATCATTTGTTTCCACAGGAGGAAGAGGTGATGTTCATCTTCTCACTTGTTGTCACTGCTCCACCGTGGAGGTATGTCCCCTGTAAACACAGGTAAGCACTCTCCAAACGCTCGCTGGCAGGCCTCTGTTGGCACTTCATCAGATCAGATGGGAAAGGGGGGGGGGGGGGCGTGTTGTCAGCTGGCTCAGTCAGAAGTGTCTCCTCAGCAGATGTGACGTGGGCCTGGGTGGGAAGCTGCAGCTCCCTCTCAATGTGAAAAGATCTGAATGGCAGGTCCTGATTGGGCGCCAGAAACCCCTGCCAAGCTTCTTTCACTCACAGGATTGAAATGTGCTTGACTCCCTGTGTGTGTGTGTGTGTGTGTGTGTGTGTGTGTGTGTGTGTGTGTGTGTGTGTGTGTGTGTGTGTGTGCGTGTGTTGGGGGGGGGGGGGGGACTTAGAACATGCTGTTCATTCCTTCACTCAATATTTGTGTCCAACTAAGCCATTCCGAAATCAAACTGAGCTGAATGATGACAAAGAATTGAGCAGATAAAGAGGACATTCAATTTAGGGCTTCATATCAAGTGTGCTTGGTGCTGTTTATTCCTGTTTTTCTGTATGGGCAGATGAGAACATCCCATTCAAACTCTGTGGCAGCAAATAATGGCAATGAGGTGCAAATATCGGTCCTCTTCCAAGAGAACTAGGCTGTGACTGGTTAGGGTAAGAACCTAACTTATTTACACCGAATTTATCCCGGGTTATTGGCAGATCTGAGTGACCCAGGGTTCTGTGTAAATATGTCAGGTAGGTGGGGGAGAAGAGGGGTTAATGTCAAAAACAAGTTTTTCCTCTTGTTCCTGCAGTTGGATGTTGTTCTCTTCACTGTGACATCGTGCAGAGTGTCACACTAGAAGCTGTTTTCACAATCATCTGCTGAAAGTGGAAAGTTTCTCTGAGCTCACTGAAAAAGCGATCATGAGTCGTGACATCACGAATACTGGAGCCAATCCCTGTCCAGGATTCAGCAGTCAAACTCCTTAAGTTAAGATTTTAACTGAACTTTTTAACATAGATAAGGAAGTAGGAAAGATAGCTAAAGACAATCACAATGTTGCAAGTGCAATCAAGTAAAATATACAATATGCACATAAGTGTTCTGTGGATATTAAATATTAATTTGCATTGCGAGTTAAATAGGCAGTGAATTTACATGAAATTTACAGTCTGAGTTAAATAGGCGTGAAATACTGTAGGCAGAGAGGTGCTAAAGGAGGGTGCTTTGTGCAACCGGCCACTGATACTGTAGGATGAAAATAAGTATAGGCTTTTATTCCAAAATCCTATGTATTTACTATGTTCTATGTTGCTGTTGAAATTCCCCAGTCAATATTTCATGACTATCATAAAAAAAATAGAACTACTCCATAATGTCCTGTACGTTCATACTAACCGTCATTTGACATGAGAAGGTGTCTTTTTCTTTCTGAATATCTCATTTTGGAAATTGAAATTGTTCAGTTAGTTCTTGGCAACCCTGCACTGAACCTAGCAGAGCTTTTTTAACCCTCGTCCTCAACCCTCTGCCTTGGACTGCAGCGGTGAAGGAGCCGTGACGGTGTCGGCGAGGGAGATGATTAAGGCGGTATTGGAGGGGGTATTCACTCCGTCTTATCTCATCCCCGAGCTAAATCGCTCTCTTTTTCCAGGGCTGTGAATGCTTGAGTGCTGCCGTATTATGTGAGATGTCCCCCAAACGCTCAATTATTTATTCATGCTCTTTTTATTTCTGTTTGGGAGAAAAAAGGGAGAAAAAGAACAAGGTTTTCTGTTAATTCTGTGCTTTATTTATATGGTGATGATCACCTGTTAGAGTTTACTTGACTTTGAATGAACTTTGTATTCTTCCTCGGCAATGTTTCCTAAAGATATTCCTGTACCGAGGCCCATTTTCTCGCTCGGAAATCATCGACTTTTTCCAGTGAGAATCACTTAGAGAGGTTGCCTCTTCAGCACCTCAAAAGAAACAAAAGAGTGCTAATAGAAATTAGAGTTAAGCTCCCGTCCTTAAACCCGCAGCATTAAGCAGCAGAAATGATTCTCAACACAGTGGTTGACAAATGGTAATTAAAAGATTTGTTAATGTCGAGTGATTAAAAACACTGCAGGCATTTCACAGGGAAATTCAGCGTGCAAATTGTTTTCTCAGCGCCTGCCGGTCCTACCCGGTTTGTTGCAAGAAAACACTTTTTTTTACCCCGCTGTTATAATATTAAAGAGCTGTCACTTCTCCTGTAATGGAATGCACAATGTGAAGAATTAGCATTTTTCGCCAGCTATCTTGTTTGTGCCAGGATGAGCAATTATTGGCTAGATTCAACCTCCCCCCCAATCCCGCAACCCGAGTGTCAACACGTCCTCATACCGAAACGACAGAATAAGTCGATTTCCAATGACTTCCATATATGAGCGAATCCGTGCGTTCAGGTGACACGTTTCTGTTTCAGTTTTGTCACGGGGAGGACGGCCCGGTCGTGACCGCGGGGGACGCTTGGTGTTAGCGCTTTGGTGCCGGGGGTGCATGGAGGCGTAAAACGGGCTCGGTGGAATTAGTAGCGCCACGTTTCCTGGTTGGTTATGTTTAAGCAACTAAAACAGGTTGGTTAAGGTTAGGCAACTAAAACAACTTGGTTAAGGTAAGGGTTATGGTTTGGGTTACGGTTAAAGATGGAACACGGGTGCCACATCTATGTGCCGACAGGCCGCAATGCCGATAGCCCACAAGCAGAACCAGCTCATGAGCGAGGCGACGTGCAGCGTGTCGGTGGACCGGCTGGAGCTAACCTCTCCCACCCCCCACGCCTAAACCTAACCTCCCCCAGACCCTAACCCAAAACCTAACCTCTCCCCCCCCACGCCTAAACCTAACCTCCCCCAGACCCTAACCCAAAACCTAACCTCTCCCACCCCCCACGCCTAAACCTAACCTCCCCCAGACCCTAACCCAAAACCTAACCTCTCCCACCCCCCACGCCTAAACCTAACCTCCCCCAGACCCTAACCCAAAACCTAACCTCTCCCACCCCCCACGCCTAAACCTAAGGTCGGCATAGCGGGTGGACACCGGAACACGTGAGGAGGCGAACCGGGTCTCTCGTGACGAGCAAGTTGAAAGACGGGGAGATGACCAATCCCACCCTTCTCGGTTGGGTGTCAGCAAGCTATTTCAATATCAGACTGTCGTTATGTTAAAGACCACCAGAGGCCACTGCTACTTCCTGGTTACAGCTCCCGACTCTGCCGCATGCACTTACTCACACGACACGACCTTCGGTAATTTTAACCACCTTGAAAATCGACCAATGTTGTCTGCGAGTGTGGTTTATGTGTGTGTGTGTGTGTGTGTGTGTGTGTGTGTGTGTGTGTGTGTGTGTGCACGTGCATGCTGTACGTGTTGTTTGTCAGATTTGTGTGGGATAACGGTATGCACTGCGACTCTTCTGACAGGCTTTAATCATTCACTTTCCCCTCCCCTTCACGGCGGGCTGCAGCGCCCCGCTCACCACAGGCAGGTATGAGGGATCAGTGGTGCCACTCACCATAGGCAGGTATGAGGGATCAGTGGCACCGCTCACCATAGGCAGGTATGAGGGATCAGTGGCGCCGCTCTCCATAGGCAGGTATGAGGGATCAGTGGTGCCGCTCACCATAGGCAGGTATGAGGGATCAGTGGCACCGCTCACCATAGGCAGGTATGAGGGATCAGTGGTGCCGCTCACCATAGGCAGGTATAAGGGATGAGCAGCGTCGCTCAGCGCAGGCAGGTATGAGGGATCAGTGGCGGTGGAGTTGCACGTGAACATCAAACGGTACTGTATAGAATCAAATGACACCCCAGGGGAAAGCGTCCGCATGATGGAGTAGTATACCCAACTAAATCCTCATTGGTGTTGTCTTCGCTGAGCATTTCAGGATTAATTCAGCGCTCTACGGGTTAATACCTTGTGCGTCCTGCGTTATCAAATACAGATATTCCCAGAAAAGACTCTCTTTAATAACTGCATTACAAGCTCTCCGTTGACTTTGATGGATTAACATAAAACTCTGTGTAATTACTGATGATTTGTTTTGACTCATATTGTTGTCATATGAGCTGGCTCATAATGGCATTTTGCAAATAGGTGATAATGCACTCTGCTTACAACTAGGGACACTATTAAGAAGGAAAAAAATGTGTGTGTGTGCGCGCGTGCGTGTGTGTGTGTATGCGTGCGCGCGTGCGTGTGTGTGTGTGTGTGCGTGCACGCGCCATGTAGGCTAAGATGCTGCCTGGAGCTCTCATGAACGTAGCTCCTGCATACACAGGCCCCAAATCTCAAATCTTAATATTTGCGATGTCCTTCTACGCTCATTTTTATTGATGTCCTTGGTTTCCCTGTTAAGCCCTTTGTGATAAACCTGTTTGTTTCAAATGCTTCATCAATAAATGCCTTCACTGCAGAGGCAGATCTCTGCAAAGTGACAGTGAGCAGATGTGCTGCATTAAGAGCCTTTGATGTAAACTGAGATTTCTTATCAAATAAAATAAACTTTTCGCAAGACCTCCCATAAACCTTTACAGGAGCAGCAGTCTAAAGATAACAGTCCTACAGTCTTACCATAGCATTCTTTATAGGATAACAATGTATAATGCCTGTGATACGGTTGGCGATATAAATGAGACGAGACAGGCTGTGTTTTGTGGGGCAGGGTGGCCAAGCGGACGGTGAGACTGTCCCGTACAGTAAGGACAAGGTCACAAGCTCAACTCCTGCAGCAGGCAATGTGTCCGTCAGCAGCTGTGTGTGTCCTTGAGAAAAACACTAAACACACTCTCACTCAGGTGAAGTTGCTCTGGTCTGGGTGAGAACATGAAAAGGGCAATTCTGTTACTGGCTTGTAAATGTGTAATTTGTGGTTTTATGTGCATATAAAAAGTGTGTAAAAAGTGTATGAACTGAATTGCATTCCAAATGTGATCGCATCTATCAACTAGAGAGCATCTTGCAATGGGATCACACTCGGGGTTGCATGAGCTAGTCGACGGCCCGCGGTGCGGTCCCCCACGCACACACACACACACACACACACACACACACACACACACACACACACACACACACACACACACACACACACACAAGGTGGAAACAATACCAGCCACCTGCTGTCAACTTAATTCTGACATTAAATTCGAACTTTATTTTCAGAAGGAATTCCGACTTTATTCTCATAATTTTGACACTCAGAACTCAAATACATTTTTCACGTGACCACTAAGGACATTTCAGGCAACCCCATGTGAATTCCAGGGTTGGGAAGCACTGCTTTACTGACTGCAAGGCCTCCTGAGAAGGCTTTTGAAATGCAGTCACTTTGCCTTCACACTGCCATTGTGCTCCATCATGGCATGTTTAATTGGAAACAGTGAGATGAGCGGTGATGACCTTCCTCCTCCTGTCCTCCTGCTTTCTCCTCCTCCTGTCCTCCTGCTTTCTCCTCCTCCTGTCCTCCTGCTTTCTCCTCCTCCTGTCCTCCTGCTTTCTCCTCCTGTCCTCCTGCTTTCTCCTCCTCCTGTCCTCCTGCTTTCTCCTCCTGTCCTCCTGCTTTCTCCTCCTCCTGTCCTCCTGCTTTCTCCTCCTCCTGTCCTCCTGCTTTCTCCTCCTCCTGTCCTCCTGCTTTCTCCTCCTCCTGTCCTCCTGCTTTCTCCTCCTGTCCCCCTGCTTTCTCCTCCTCCTGTCCTCCTGCTTTCTCCTCCTGTCCTCCTGCTTTCTCCTCCTCCTGTCCTCCTGCTTTCTCCTCCTCCTGTCCTCCTGCTTTCTCCTCCTCCTGTCCCCCTGCTTTCTCCTCCTCCTGTCCTCCTGCTTTCTCCTCCTCCTGTCCTCCTGCTTTCTCCTCCTGTCCTCCTGCTTTCTCCTCCTCCCGTCCTCCTGCTTTCTCCTCCTGTCCTCCTGCTTTCTCCTCCTCCTGTCTTCCTGCTTTCTCCTCCTCCTGTCCTCCTGCTTTCTCCTCCTCCTGTCCTCCTGCTTTCTCCTCCTGTCCTCCTGCTTTCTCCTCCTCCTGTCCTCCTGCTTTCTCCTCCTCCTGTCCTCCTGCTTTCTCCTCCTCCTGTCATCCTGCTTTCTCCTCCTCCTGTCCTCCTGCTTTCTCCTCCTCCTGTCCTGCTTTGTCCTCCTCCTGTCCTCCTGCTTTCTCCTCCTCCTGTCCTCCTGCTTTCTCCTCCTCCCGTCCTCCTGCTTTCTCCTCCTCCTGTCCTGCTTTGTCCTCCTCCTGTCCTCCTGCTTTCTCCTCCTCCTGCTTTCTCCTCCTCCTGTCCTCCTGCTTTCTCCTCCTCCTGTCCTCCTGCTTTCTCCTCCTCCTGTCCTCCTGCTTTCTCCTCCTCCTGTCCTCCTGCTTTCTCCTCCTCCTGTCCTCCTGCTTTCTCCTCCTCCTGCTTTCTCCTCCTCCTGTCCTCCTGCTTTCTCCTCCTCCTGTCCTCCTGCTTTCTCCTCCTCCTGTCCTCCTGCTTTCTCCTCCTGTCCTCCTGCTTTCTCCTCCTCCCGTCCTCCTGCTTTCTCCTCCTCCTGTCCTCCTGCTTTCTCCTCCTCCTGTCCTCCTGCTTTCTCCTCCTCCTGTCCTCCTGCTTTCTCCTCCTCCTGTCCTCCTGCTTTCTCCTCCTGTCCTCCTGCTTTCTCCTCCTCCTGTCCTCCTGCTTTCTCCTCCTCCTGTCATCCTGCTTTCTCCTCCTCCTGTCCTCCTGCTTTCTCCTCCTCCTGTCCTGCTTTGTCCTCCTCCTGTCCTCCTGCTTTCTCCTCCTCCTGTCCTCCTGCTTTCTCCTCCTCCCGTCCTCCTGCTTTCTCCTCCTCCTGTCCTGCTTTGTCCTCCTCCTGTCCTCCTGCTTTCTCCTCCTCCTGCTTTCTCCTCCTCCTGTCCTCCTGCTTTCTCCTCCTCCTGTCCTCCTGCTTTCTCCTCCTCCCGTCCTCCTGCTTTCTCCTCCTCCTGTCCTCCTGCTTTCTCCTCCTCCCGTCCTCCTGCTTTGTCCTCTCAAAGTAAGAGCAAAGTCTATTGAAGCAACATGTTCAGCACGGAGCTGCCATGCGCTCCCATATGGTGCAGAGTGTTCAAAAGACACCGATGGCAGGAAATAGAACATGCCAGCTTGCCTGTAGAGCCGCTCTGTCCCATGTGACTTTTAATTTGATCTATAATCCAAGATCTCACTCCACATTTTACATATATACCACCTGTAAAGGCCTACATTAACACGTTGAGTGCCAAGGACGAGATATCTCGGCTTACATAATCCAACCGTTGAGTGCCAAGGACGAGATATCTCGGCTTACATAAACATTTTTTTTTTTTGACGGTGGGACATCGATCAACCCCTTTTACGTCTCCTACACCAGAATTGGAGGTATTGAATGTGTATAATCTATTTTACCGACCCACTGAGTGTCGACATGTCTCTCCACAGTAGAAAGAGGCGACCCAAAACTGGACGGAAAAGCGCGAGGAAGCCGTTCTCATACTGTAAAATTGATGGCGAAAACGCTTTCACTTTCGCGCTGATGCACAGCGGTGGCAACGGTGGGGGGTTCCAAGAATAGATTGGATGCACACTTTGAAACACGCAGCATAAATATGACCAGAATCGCATCAAAGCTCTCAACCAAAACTCCACGAAACGAGCGAGTCCACCCAGACTTCCTCAAACAGCGGCCGCGCAAACAGGCAGCAGCAACGCCCGCTGGAGAGCCAGGGAGGCAGGAGGAGAACACACACGGAGGGAGGAGTTGGAAGCAGAGGGGGGTTTCCTGCTGTTATGGAGGAAATTACTGTTCAAAACTATTGTTTAGATGTCTGACTCTTACTGATGCCAAAAATGAATGGTTAAAGTGACTGTTCTATCGAATTTCACAAAAAGCCGTTTATCTCTGAATAATTTTTCTGACGCTGAAACCATGCTGTATTCAACTGCTAATGCTTACATAACTACTAACTCTACAAACTAACTCTTTTAGACAGAGAAAGCACACATTCTATTAGTTCTTTTTAGATGATTGGTGTTCACGAAGTCTTAACAGAAAAGAATCCTCGGCTCTTGTAAAATGAGCCAGAATCCTCAAAAAAAAAACTGGCAGAACCTACCTACAGCATTGAAAAAAGGGCTGGCAGTCAATGTGTTAAAATAAAAATAAGTCATATGAAGGTCTGGGTAATTTGAGCAGTGAGTGTGGGTGGCGCTAATGCACATTTTAATTTGTTTACCAGCCGCCATTAAACAAAACAGTAGAAGAAGTAAAAGAGCAGTGAGTCCTGACTGCACTTGCCTCTCGCCTCAGTCGCCTGCTTTCCAGGCGAGGCAGCAGTCAACTCAAACAAGCCCACTGGGTGACTGACTTTTTCAACTGGAGGCATTCGGGTAACCTGACTGACACTGCCAGTTGGTTTGTTTTCACATAACCATCTGGGAACGAGTCGCTCTGGAAACCGTCTCAAAGGGCCAAGAAAGTTATTCAATATATAAAGAAAGTAACTGAAGATATAAATGGGCAAGTAAAGTTTCAATTCAAGTAAAGGGGAAACATATCAGCGGCAGAATGATCCTTATCCCTAGGTAGCTCATCACAGAGCTCGAGTCCCCAGACACCTTAACACATTGAGTGCCACAATGTGTTATGTAATGAAACATTGAACACTCCTGCTTCTTCCAAAGAAGAAATTTTGTTTCTAGACAGTTCCATTATGAAATGACAGCCTCTCAAAAAAGTGCACTTTCAAGGGTTTTCTGTCGTTTTTTTTTACTTTCCAAGATATAGTCCCTTTTATGAATACCTTTTGCACTCTAATTTCGAGCACATTCACTGACTCTGGCTGGTGTTTTCTGATGTGGTGGCGTAGTGTGGTTTCTGTGCAGCCTGCCACACACCCCTCTCCCCCCCCCCCCCCCCCCCCCTCCCCTCTCCACCCCCTCTCCACCTCTGAGCTGCGGGCTCCTCCCCACATGCACAGAGTTCGACTCCGTTTTTGCCCCGGACAGATCCCAGCGCCCATCAAGGAAATGATGCGCGCTGGCAAACGCGACTGAAGGAAAAGGCTTGGCCGTTCGGCTTCGGATGCTGGCTTTCTAGGAAATCGTGTGGAGATAGATAGAAGCATAAGAGCTCAGTTGTGAGCGCGGATGCAGCCGAGCCCACTCTCCGCTGTAGACAGCAATATATACGGCTCTGGCAGAAAGCATGCATCGGTTTCCACTTTGATCACGGGTTTCTCCGCTGTCTCCTGTACAAAGTAAAGGATCTGAGGTGGGTGGAGCAGCTCCTGTGACGATGTTTAAGGTGGCGCCGTGTGATCCCTTGAAGGGATTCATGCTCACTGGCTAGGTACGACCTTAAACAGCAGAATTATGGAATAATATGAATTATGATTTTAGGACGTCCACAGACGTCCTTGGCACTCCTCGTTACTTTTTTTTAGGACGTCCACAGACGTCCTTGGCACTCAATGTGTTAAAATAAGTGCCAATTATGGCAGTGACAGTGCAGGCTCTGGGGAGGGTCCAGGACCAGCACAAGGTGTTTGTTGCAGGCTCTGGGGAGGGTCCAGGACCAGCACAATGTGTTTGTTGCAGGCTCTGGGGAGGGTCCAGGACCAGCACAAGGTGTTGGGATGATGAGGAAGACGACGGCCTACGTATAACTCAACACTGTAACACTGTGTGACAGATACTGGGCAATACATTGATGTGATGTTAGATCATCTGGTCCTTCATCTTGAGGACTAAATCTTACTAGGTACCAGCTTGGTTTGTGATGTGACAGTGGGAGCAATTGCTGCATGTGTTTTGCAAGTGGACTGAGCAGAGGATTAACTAAATACACAACCAATTCCTGCATCCTAAACAAAAGTCAACAAAATATTATTTTCATTCATACTTAAAACTTGATTTACACACAAGTCTATACTGTATGTGCGTTTTCAGTTTGCTCGTTGATTGAGATTATCTTTACTTTCTGAATCTGCCTCTCTGGACGTGTTTCTGTTTCTGTTTCGAACTCAGACTCAGACTTATGCTATAATTATTGTCTCTCCAATGGCACAAGCCTGCATGCAGGCTGCATGCAGGCTGCAGACTTTGAAGACTGCATCCTTGTAATTGTCTTCAGGTTTGCTTGGCCTCACTATTTTGTTGCAGCAGTCTTTAATTACAATGTCTTCCCAATTCAATTTCAGGTGAATTCATGTCCGCAGCCCAGCAGGGGAAGTGAATAGGCTCGAATTGGTTTGTGTTTTCTTTACCCACAGGAGCTGATGATTCAAAGGGTTATTTCACTGGGCTGAGACTTTTTGGCTTTTATCACAGCCAGTATTTACAGCCAATAATTGCACGCCACCGCTTCTTGGAATTCAATTGCTCAAGCCTACGAGGATGAAAAATGGACACCTTTTAAATGCTAATCACTGTGGGGAGTGTTGATTTATCTGCATGTTGCAGTGCTGCAGTGCTTTTTTCAAACACTTTCAAACACGTCATCTAATTCTGTCCTACGCTGTTTGCGTAAGCTACAATGGCCGGTTCGTATGAAACAGTATTCGCAGACATTCCTTTGGATCCGATTGGATCAGAGGGGCGGGTGCACCATGAACCGCAGGCATCGGACCTCTGACCCTTCCTTTCCAGAACAGTCTCTTGAACCATCACACCATCCATCTGCCCAGGTTTGACTGCAGCTCAGCTTGATCTTCCATTCACGTTCTCTCTAAGCCCTCCAATCCTCAGATGTCTCTCCTCTCACCCACCTGCTTTTGGCTAAAACAGTATTTACTTTGACAGCAGCCGACTTTAAAAAATTTGCCGCAGTGATTTGTGAAAGCTATACCTGGAACGCAGCGGGGGGGAAGAGATTTTTCGCAGGTGCCTCAGCCCCGGCAGCCATGTCATTGTTCCGAGAGAGAGAGAGAGAGAGAGAGAGAGAGAGAGAGAGAGAGAGAGAGAGAGAGAGAGAGAGAGAGAGAGAGAGAGAGAGAGAGAGAGAGAGAGAGAGAGAGAGAGAGAGAGAGAGAGAGAGAGAGAGAGAGAGAGAGAAAAAAACACCACGGATTTGAATACTTGATAATCAAATTAAGTGTCCCAGAGTGCCTTGGAACACCTGCGCGGCACTGATAAGATAAAGAGCAGAACAATCGGTGAAAGAATAATCAGAAGAGAAAGGAAACTCGTAAAAGACGAGGTGGGGGGATAAGCAATGAATAATGTAATGAACTTGTAACAGCTCAGGAGTGATCTCTTTCTCCTTTGGTCTCTCGTTTTCTCCATCTCCCTCTCTCTCTCTCTTTCTCTTCCTCTCTCTCTCTCTTTCTCTTCCTCTCTCTCTCTCTTTCTCTTCCTCTCTCTCTCATTTTCTCTCTCTCTCATTCTCACGCTTGCATTTTTTCCTCCCAAACTTATTATGGGGAACATCACAGGAGAACGGCCTTCAAGGATTTAAACATTGAGCGAAATTATTGCCTCGATCCTCCTCAATACCCAACTCTCTCTCACTAAGAGGGAGTGGAACCTCTACAAGTTCACTGAGAGGGAGTGGAACCTCTACAAGGTCACTGAGAGGGAGTGGAACCTCTACCAGGTCACTGGGAGGGAGTGGAACCTCTACCAGGTCACTGGGAGGGAGTGGAACCTCTACAAGGTCACCGGGAGAGAGTGGAACCTCTACCAGGTCACTGGGAGGGAGTGGAACCTCTACAAGGTCACTGAGAGAGAGTGGAACCTCTACCAGGTCACTGGGAGGGAGTGGAACCTCTACAAGGTCACTGAGAGAGAGTGGAACCTCTACAAGGTCACCGGGAGAAAGTGGAACCTCTACCAGGTCACTGAGAGAGAGTGGAACCTCTACCAGGTCACTGAGAGAGAGTGGAACCTCTACCAGGTCACTGGGAGGGAGTGGAACCTCTACAAGGTCACTGAGAGAGAGTGGAACCTCTACCAGGTCACTGAGAGGGAGTGGAACCTCTACCAGGTCACAGAGAGTGGAACCTCTACAAGGTCACTGAGAGGGAGTGGAACCTCTACAAGGTCACTGAGAGGGAGTGGAACCTCTACCACGTCACTGAGAGAGAGTGGAACCTCTACAAGGTCACTGGGAGGGAGTGGAACCTCTACAAGGTCACTGAGAGGGAGTGGAACCTCTACCAGGTCACAGAGAGAGAGAGAGTGGAACCTCTACCAGGTCACTGAGAGAGAGTGGAACCTCTACAAGGTCACTGAGAGAGTGGAACATCTACAAGGTCACTGAGAGGGAATGGAACCTCTAAAAGGTCACTGAGAGGGAGTGGAACCTCTACAAGGTCACTGAGAGGGAGTGGAACCTCTACCAGGTCACTGGGAGGGAGTGGAACCTCTACAAGGTCACTGAGAGGGAGTGGAACCTCTACCAGGTCACAGAGAGAGAGTGGAACCTCTACAAGGTCACTGAGAGGGAGTGGAACCTCTACAAGGTCACTGATAGAGAGTGGAACCTCTACCAGGTCGCTGAGAGGGAGTGGAACCTCTACCAGGTCACTGAGAGGGAGTGGAACCTCTACCAGGTCACTGAGAGAGAGTGGAACCTCTACAAGGTCACAGATAGAGTGGAACCTCTACCAGGTCACTGAGAGAGAGTGGAACCTCTACAAGGTCACCGATAGAGAGTGGAACCTCTACCAGGTCACTGAGAGGGAGTGGAACTTATATTGGCAAATTGAACTTAATTTTTAAAGTACCTCCTGACAAAGCCATTGTTCATAATTGCACACATTCCCCGTCTGCAGTTCTTGAAACACCAAACTCTTTCTCTCATCGCAGGACCAATGAGGTGGCAGCAGCATAATGGCTAGAAAAGCAATTTCCTTGATCCCATCTCCCTTCTTCACGATGAATACTGTGAATAACAAGACATGAAAGCTCCTCATGTTCTTACATTCCTCTGAAATCTTCAGGGGGGTTGATGGAACCGTAATTGTTTGAGATGCAACTTTGTGACAGAAGAATTGCTGATTCAAATCTGGCTTGTAGAAATCTGCTTGGTGGAAGTGAAGGAAACATCCTTCCTTAAATCCTACAGAGGTTCCCTTGTGCAAGGCAGTTACAGGTCATGCTTAGCTGCTGATCATGAAAGCAGAAGATTGAGGTTGCACTGGGCAGCTCCCAGGTGTGAATATGTGTGAGCAAGTGTGAAAGAGAGGTTGCTTAAAAGAGGGGCGCATGCTTATAACATGGCGTACATAGTGTCATTTATTGAAAGAGATTGTTTGCCAGTGTAGCCCCCATATTGGTATTGCATTATGAGTTGCATCCTAGAATAGATATGGACAATAGGTCATCCAAATAAATTCAGAAGTGAAATCACAAATGAATGAATGAAGGCCAAAACAAAACCAAGGCATCCTTGAGTGCTTGAACCTCCACCTGCTGACTGCTGTACGTCTCTCTGGATAAGAAGAGCATTGACTAAATGCTTAAAGCAGCTACGGGGATTGTGTTGATTGTAGCGGCACAAAAAGCAGACAAAACCCCCCCAAAAAAACACTGTTTGCTTGAAGCGAAAACTGCATTTCCTGAACACCAAGGCTCCTCCCGCTGTCTCCTCCACCGGGCTGTCCGAGCCGTGGCAGCAAGCCTCCCCCCGATGTTTTATTATTTATTAATGTTAATGTTATTGCTTCATTCGCCGGGCGGAACAAAAATTACAACCAATTCCCTCGGACATGACAGACGCTGTGCCCGGTCAGCGCACCTGTAGGCATTTAGAAAAACGGTATCCACCTTATTTTTGAATGCCCCACTGTAAAAAAGAATCGTGGGTACAAGGTCCGGTTTAACGTGACTCATTGTTGCCGCTTGCCATTTCCTTTGTTATACTCTGGCTGCAGACCCGAATTAACTCATTCACCGCCAATGACGTCTTTGACGTGTTATCAGCAATGGCCTTCCCCGCCAAGGACGTGTTTGACGTGTTTTTGTTTTTATTGGTGCAGCGCCTGCAGCAAACACTTGCCCAGCCTGTGACACAGACACAGGTCCCTGCCTTCAAAGGGTAGCCGACAGCACGCGATCAAACACATACCGCAGCTGTTGTTTTGAAATTGAGCAAGAGGAAAAGCAGAGAACGGGTAACGCTTCCTTGTGCAGACAGGAGAAACGCCATTGAAACGCCCTCGGCGCGCTGCACGAGCTGGAGTCGCCTTCCTCTGTGCCAGCCAGGAGAAAACGGGAGAAAGTAATCAAGAGATGTGTTTGATCATCGGAGGAATGAGGAAATGATCGATCAGTTTGCGAGGGCGGTGAGGACGTGTTGAATAGCCGAGGGGAAAACGGGAACGATCAAATAGCAGAGTTGATATGACAGGGAGACATGGACGAAGACGGGTGTACCAGAACAAATCAAAAATAAACACAGGAACAGCTAGGCAGCAGCGGGCAGAAGGCACTCACAGCAGCCCGCTGTCCTTCTCAAGAGCTCTTCAGTTGGTTCATGAAATCGCTGGGCTGCGTGCCCTCCAGTGTTGCTCCTGGCCAATCCCAGCGCCACAGGGCGTGGTTATTGCTTATCCTATGTTGGGTTAGAAATCTAAAAGGGGGATCGTGTGTGTGTGTGTGTGTGTGTGTGTGTGTGTGTGTGTGTGTGTGTGTCTGTCTGTCTGTCTGTCTGTCTGTCTGTCTGTCTGTCTGTCTGTCTGTCTGTCGGTGTGTCTGTCTGTCTGTCTGTCTGTCTGTCTGTCTGCACACTCACACCGAGTAAACTGTATTGTTGAATGTAAAAAAAAAGCACTTCATGTGTGTATATATATATATATATATATTTTTTTTTTTTGTCATTTGTGTCCTAACGAATAATATTTACATGTCTGATGTCAATACAGTTCAAAATAAAAGAATTGAGAGTGAGTTATGCCTGAGATTGTGCCCTTTTACAAAAATGCTTTTTTCTCCCTTTTCTCTTCCCAGACAGGCTTTTTTGGTGAACATGGGGTGTATAAAAAGGGTTATAAGTAGAGTACAGAACATGCTAAAAGCTAACTTTCTTTTTGGGGGTGAAAGTAGAGACTTAGATCTTCATTTCGAGGTATTGGACATCACTGTAGTCCTAGTACAGAATTTACTGTGGGTCTTGAAAGATGACCAAACATTATGGAAATACTTGGCCTGTGCCAAAAATGCCAGTCAGATATTGGCAGTGAATGAGTTAATAAACCGGAAGCTGGAGTCCGTTATAAAAGTTATAAATATAGTCACGTTATAAACAACTAACCAACGCTGGAGGTCCGTATGGAAACTCGAAATGTGTGTTACTCGAAATGGTTAAAAGTTAAATCAATTTGGTGGCGTTTTACTGCCATGTAACATAGCTAGCTAGCCGCTAACATTAGCCACAGTTAGTAGCCGACTACCCACAATGCATTACGTTATCCCAGCACCCGAACGACACGGCTGTAGAGCAGAATGGCTCTGCTGTAAAAGGGTAAAATCCTCATAGACGTTTTTTTTGTCGGGGGCTGGGGGGTTATCTAAATTGGTTACACCGGAAATAGAACCCATAGTTAACGTAAGGCAAAATGGCCGCCAAAAATAAGGTGGATAGAAACCGCCGATCTCCTCGCTGATAGTCTCATTTGCTAATGTACTGTAGGTAAGATGTGATGCATCAGTATTACATTTAGAATATTTCATAACGTTGAAAGTTCCTCACTGACATTGAAATAAGACACTTTCTCCTAAGCACTGCCTTGCTGTCTGTCGCCGGGCACCACTCCTCTTCTGATGGCTCTACTACGGTGCCACTGCATGGCACTCCAGCTCCATGGCACTCCAGCTCCAGCCATCTGCTCAGCCTGTCTGCTCCTCTGCTGTCACTCACTGCTGCCCCCTCAAGTGTCGCTCAGCAGCCTGCTGGGCGCTGTGCTGTGGTTGTGAAGCAGCGAGAGAACATTAGCTTCATAAACTCTAATTATTGAGGTTCAGTTGACAGTTGCAGTGCAAATACTTCAAGGGTCCTCAAGTTAACCTGTGTTCCACCAGGCAGTCTCTCTCTATTTACAGGTGCACTACTAGGCGACTATGCACACTGGCGCTTACAAGTGGAAGTGAGAGGTAAAAAAAAAAAAAAAACTCTTTGAACTTCAATATCCAGAAATCCTGCAACTGATTCATGACAGATACTGGTCATTGTGACATCATCAGTGATGTCATAAATGCTTCCCTGCAGAGGCTATAAGTAGGATCCGGCAAACATTCTTTCAAAGTTGGATCAACAGTGTTTGAGCAAAGACAGGGAAGAAAACGTGGTCACCAAAATGCAGATAACTTTGAAAACATTAGAACAGCAAGCGTTTAAAATCAACATTGATGCAGAGGAGACGGTAAAGACATTAAAAGAAAAGATTGAACATGAGAAGGGGAAGGACAGTTTTCCAACCACCAGACAGAAACTGATATATGCTGGTAAACTTCTCGACGATGACACGGCCCTCAAGGAATACAGAATCAACGAGAAGAACTTTGTGGTCATCGTCGTGGCAAAGCCTAAAGTGGCCCCAGCTTCTCCCCAGCCTTCACCTGCCTCTTTGGCCTCCAGCACTACAGGTCCCACAGCAGCCGCTGCCTCAGTGTTGTTCCGGACACCCCACCAGAGGTTGCACCCACCGAGTACAAACCACGGCAGAGGCACCCATCCACTGCTGAACCGACTGCTGAACCGACTTCCGCGCCTATCGGAACCAGTGAGGCCTCAACAAACACAAATGAATGAAGTGATTTCGGGCCAGCCGTATGACGCCATAGTGACAGAGATGATGCTGATGGGCTTCGAGAGAGAGCAGGCGGTAGCTGCCCTCGGAGCCAGCTTCAACAACCCGGACAGGGCTGTGGAGTACCTGCTCACGGGCATCCCAGCCAGGCAGGACGGCCACACGGGAGGGCATGACCCTGTGGCACCTCCAGTGGGTGGAGTGCCAGCTGTGCCCACAGCCGGTATAAGCACCCCGGTCAACACTGGCTCGTCACAAAGTGGCAACGCTCTGAGCTTCCTAAGAAACCTCCAGTTCCAGGTGATAAGACAGATGCAGCAGATCATCCAGGCGCTGAATGGCCCCACTCCCGTTGCAGTTGGTGGAGGTGTGGAGACAGGGGGAGCAGGAGGGGTAGCAGCTGATGCACCCAGTGGAAGTCACATCAACTATATCCAGCTCACGCCGCAGGAGGAGGCGGCCATTGAGAGGCTAAAAGCTTTAGGATTCCCGGAGAGACTTGTTATACAAGCCTACTTTGCTTGTGAGAAGAATGAGGACTTGGCTGCAAACTTCCTTTTACAAGACTAGGTAGCGTGCGAGATTTTTCCATTTCTAACGCACGCTCAATTTCTAGTGTGTGTAGACTCTGGAGACGATGTGGCAGGGGCGCAACATGTTGTCTGATTTATGACATCACTGATGATGTCTTGATTTGCGTCACAAATCACTGATGATTTTACTGATGATGTCACAATTTGCGTCGTGACACAAAACTTGACTAACACCGCAAAATCGTGACTTACACCGCTAGGCAATTTGAATGAGGATGATGATGATAACTTTGACGATGATTAAGAGTTGACATCAGTGGACATAAACCACATGTACAGGTTTGAGCAAGGAGAGCCTGTGATAATAAATTATTATCGACTCTGATTGCTTATGATATGGCAAGGCATTTCAGCAATTTTTCTATTACAAGCCACACTCACGTGGCTTGCAAGGGACTATGGGGATACGGGTGGGTGGGGTTATTGCCACGTTCTGGCTCAGGGGAAGTCAGTCTATCTCGCGACGTGACAGTAACTGCAAGCGAGAGATGTAACGTAAGAGTACTTTGGAATAAAGGGCTCCTTTATTTTTTTTAAAGAGAAGTGACTTGTCTCTCCGCTATGGAGGACCAGGAGAGTCTTACGCTAATGAATAGAGTGTCCCCTAGTCTTCCTGTACTGGGGTCCAAGACAATATACATTACATAACAGACAATGAAATAGAATACACACAAAATGTATGACATCTATCTATTATCTATCTATATATCACTGATGACATCATAGTGACATCGCTGATGATGTCATCCGTGATGTCATAAATCACTGATGATGCCAGACAGGGAGCATGTGGGCAATGTTTCTCTTGTTTGTTTGTTTCCATTTTTATCACACACACACACGCACACACCCAAGGAGGCATTGTGACATCACTGATCATGTCATCAGTGATGTCACTGCCTCCGTGTGTGTGTGTGTGTGTGTGTGTGACAAAAGTTGAAACAAACAAACAGAAACAGAGAAACATTGCCCACATGCTCCCTTTTATATATAATCACTGATGATGTCATTAGTGATGTCATAAGATGTGAGCTTACACAGCGGTTGAGGCTTATTGCTGCTTTAACAAGTTATGTTTATTTCACATTTATGCATGCCATCAGGTTGAAGTCACAGGTGTCTTAATGGCCCATTCAAAAACAAAAGCAGGCCAGCAGCTGTATTTGGGCCCCAGGCAGAGGGAGCAGGGCCTGCCGGCTGCTCAGGCAGAGGGAGCAGGGCCTGCCGGCTGCTCGCACAGATGAGTGTGATCTTAAATCCAACTGTTAGCCCCTGAAGGCAGCTGCTCAGCTCCCTGCAGAGCTCCTAACCACGACCAAATCCATCCACTAACAAAGCAAGTGTGACTGTTTACACACTGCGCTTGTTAACACTCGTCTTCTCTCAGTCTCTGGCACGTACACACCTACTAGTACACTATATCTGGAACACTTGCAAACACGGGCCTGTACATGCAGTCACGTGTAGGCTATCTATACCGTATCTAAATTCTCTGAAGCCCTTGAGAACATGCACTCGCACACGCAAACCCTCTCCAAGATACACACACCTAAGTACAAACAGTCCTTATGCAGTCTCTCCTCTTATCCATCTGTCCTCTTTATCTGCCGATTTCCCGCATCTCAATTTTTCTCCCCGATTCCATCTCCCCGCCATCTTCCTCTTTGTCTCCTCTATCTCCTCTGTCTCCATGCTTTCATATCCTCGCCCTCCTTCTCTTTATCTCCCCTTTCTTTGCAGCTTCATCAGTAAGTCAGAGGGGGGAGGGGGGGTGAGAGTGAGCGAGGGAGCTATGGTTAAAGCTGTGTTTACTCCAGTGGCTATGCTTTTCATCAATACCCTATGGCTGAAATACACATGGGGGGTGGGGAGGAAAGAGATGAGAAGTGTGTGTGTGTGTGTGTGTGTGTGTGTGTGTGTGTGTGTGTGTGTGTGTGTGTGTGTGTGTGTGTGTCAGCATGCATGTGCTTGCAATGCATGGCTATTTTATAGTGAGGACCAATTTGAGTGTTATACCTACAGTAGGGAGTGAGGACAGTTTAGCAAACGTGAGGAGATTTTGGCCGCTCCTCACGTTCTCACACACCTTCAAAGGCCTGTGTGAAGGTTAAGAGTTGGTTTTAAAGGTTAGGCTAGAATTGGGTTTAGGTTAGGGGAATGGATAGGTTTATAGGCATTTAGTTGTGCAAGGTTAGGGTCTAGGGAAGATAGCTATACTGATTTGTGTGTGTGTGTGTGTGTGTGTGTGTGTGAGTGTGAAAGTGTGCGCGTGAGTGTGAGAGTGTGCGCACCCATCTGTGTATCCTGGGTCTATTTCCCCCATCTGTCCCGTCTCCTCTAACGTCCAAACACTCTTTTAATGCGCTGTCCAATAACGATTATCATATCGGCGCAATATTAGCTTCTATCACTGCTGGCTGAGGATGACTGAGGGTAACTGCTGTCAGTGTGGAGGAAACGGGAAAGGAAATGACATCTGCCTATGCAAAGAGATCGTTTCCTTGTTGGTCCTAAGGGACTGTTATGACCCTACGTGTGTGTGTGTGTGTGTGTGTGTGTGTGTGTGTGTGTGTGTGTGTGTGTGTGCGCGCGCGCGCCTGTGCATGTGCATGTGCATGTGTTTGTATTTTATAATGGAGCCTCTGTGTGCAGATGGGTCTGGCTGTAATATCAGAGTTGTATTAGAGGGAAAGATGAGGACAAGGCTGATGTAGGCTATAGCCGAGGTGTTTACTGTCGGGCCCACGAGCGAGGTCAGACCTTCACTTCCACAGGAAGTGGGGGAAAAATAAGTTCTGGTGATGTTTCATAACAGCAGGCCTCAAGTCAGCAGTAGAAAACTGTAGAATCAACTACAAGCTGCCAACACTCCCGCTCTTCACCTAAGTTAACCTTTGAACTTTTTCTCCCTACTGTGAGCCTGATTGGTAATTTCTCCATGATCTCCCGAGTTCATATATTTCAGACGCTGTAGCGGGCTTAGTTTCATATGCAACTAGATTTATTTTTATTTTTATTATTATTATGCTATTACAGATACAGGCTGTAACTACTGTAAACTAAACTACTGTACTGAACTACTGTAAGGCATCCATTGATGCCAACCATGTCATGCTAGCTTGTAAGAGGGCTCAACATTTAGGCTAAATTTTAGTGAGGGAAAAGCGCAGAGGCAAGAGTTTAAAGTAAAAAATAAGTTACATCTCTCAAAGGCAGAGTTTAAAGTAAAAAAAAAAGTTACATCTCTCAGAGGCAGAGTTTAAAGCCCCAATCAGTAAGATTTTTGACATTTTTTACTGAAATATAACAGCTTTTTAGTCACAGGACATGGTAGATTGACTTGGAATAGGGAGACCCTCGTCTTTATTTATCCCACACCGCCCTCCATTGGCCAGCACTGGGACTAAGCAGTTTGTCTGCCACGTCCCGTAACAAGAAAAAAGAAAAAAGAAAACCATGCGCGCGCATGCGCTGTACAGCGGAAGCGCTGTGTTCATGAAAACAAGGAAGTAACTCGATTCGGATTTGCTACGAAAATGATGTTTCACGGAACTATGGATTATTATTTCATCACGTGGTGAGTACCCGATGTCACAACATGTACATAGAGCTTTCTGGCGCTGTGTTTTGTTGACTTTGAACGGCGATATCGTTATCGATACTAATGCACGCAGAGGGCGCAGTTTCTCCAACAGTAAAACTGGGAAAACTTACTGAATGGGGCTTTAAAGTAAAAAAGTTACATCTCTCAGAGACAGAGTTTAAAGTAAAAAAAAAGTTACATCTCTCAAAGGCAGGCAGAGTTTAAAGTAAAAAAAAAAAAGTTACATCTCTCAGAGGCAGAGTAAAAAAAAAAAAGTTACATCTCTCAAAGGCACAGTTTAAAGTAAAAAAGTTACATCTCTCAAAGGCACAGTTTAAAGTAAAAAAGTTACATCTCTCAAAGGCAGAGTTTAAAGTAAAAAAGTTACATCTCTCAAAGGCAGAGTTTAAAGTAAAAAAAAAAAGTTACATCTCTCAAAGGCAGAGTTTAAAGTAAAAAAAGTTACATCTCTCAGAGGCAGAGTTTAAAGTAAAAAAAAAGTTACATCTCTCAAACGCAGAGTTTAAAGTAAAAAATTTTTTTTACATCTCTCAGAGGCAGAGTTTAAAGTAAAAAAGTTACATCTCTCAGAGGCAGAGTTTAAAGTAAAAAAGTTACATCTCTCAAAGGCAGAGTTTAAAGTAAAAAAAAAGTTACATCTCTCAAACGCAGAGTTTAAAGTAAAAAAAAAAAAGTTACATCTCTCAGAGGCAGAGTTTAAAGTAAAAAAGTTACATCTCTCAAAGGCAGAGTTTAAAGTAAAAAAAAAAGTTACATCTCTCAGAGGCAGAGTTTAAAGTAAAAAAGTGACATCTCTCAGAGGCAGAGTTTAAAGTAAAAAAGTTACATCTCTCAGAGGCAGAGTTTAAAGTAAAAAAGTTACATCTCTCAGAGGCAGAGTTTAAAGTAAAAAAGTGACATCTCTCAGAGGCAGAGTTTAAAGTAAAAAAGCGACATCTCTCAGAGGCAGAGTTTAAAGTAAAAAAGTTACATCTCTCAGAGGCAGAGTTTAAAGTAAAAAAGTTACACCTCTCAGAGGCAGAGTTTAAAGTAAAAAAGTGACATCTCTCAGAGGCAGAGTTTAAAGTAAAAAAGTTACATCTCTCAGAGGCAGAGTTTAAAGCAGCTACGAGCAACTTTTTCGATTGTTATTAAACAGTATAAATATCATATAAAAATATCAATGCATCACATCTTACCTCTAATAGTCGACGATACCAACGCAGAGTAGTCTCGCTTGAACCCCGAGTGAATCGGCCAGTGTTAGTGTGTCTGTAGCCAGGGCAGATCAGGAATTGAAATGAAACGGTTTGCAGCAGCCACTTCGGCCATAACCACAAAATAACTTCCAAAAAACCTGTTAGAATATAACGAGAGATGTTCCCGCGAGTATGCGTGGCGTTCACATTGTTTATGTTATGTTGCTAGGCAGCGCAAACGTCGTAAAAAGGCAGCTGCGTTTCACTTCCTGGTTTCACTTCCGCGTTTCACTTCCGGGTTACCCGGTCCGGTCGCTCTAGAGAGCCCCCTGTTGGCGCGAGTTTAGACAGACTATAGACTTAATAATCACCTAAGGGAGCAATCTCAGATACACACGGCTTTGGTCTCGTCGACTATTAGAGGTAAGATGTGATGCATTGATATTAAATTTATACTGTTTAATAACAATCGAAAAAGTTGCTCGTAGCTGCTTTAAAGTAAAAAAGTTACACCTCTCAGAGGCAGAGTTTAAAGTAAAAAAGTTACATCTCTCAGAGGCAGAGTTTAAAGTAAAAAAGTGACATCTCTCAGAGGCAGAGTTTAAAGTAAAAAAGTTACATCTCTCAGAGGCAGAGTTTAAATTAAAAAAGTGACATCTCTCAGAGGCAGAGTTTAAAGTAAAAAAGTGACATCTCTCAGAGGCAGAGTTTAAAGTAAAAAAGTGACATCTCTCAGAGGCAGAGTTTAAAGTAAAAAAGTGACATCTCTCAGAGGCAGAGTTTAAAGTAAAAAAAGTTACATCTCTCAGAGGCAGAGTTTAAAGTAAAAAAGTGACATCTCTCAGAGGCAGAGTTTAAAGTAAAAAAGTGACATCTCTCAAAGGCAGAGTTTAAAGTAAAAAAGTTACATCTCTCAGAGGCAGAGTTTAAAGTAAAAAAGTTACATCTCTCAGAGGCAGAGTTTGATGTTTTGGTTTGAGGTTGCTGCTAATAGGATTGTTTCTCAGACACAACAATGGAATCAAAGGCAGGAATCAAAGACTGTCATGAAACCAAAAATATGAAAAAATTACATCATCCATCTGTTTTCAGATGAATGATGTAATTGGATGACACAATCTTGACAGCTCCTCCCTTGATCAGGTCGCTCGTCAGCGTAGCTGAAAGTCCAGGTTGAATTTGTGGATGATGTGACCAACGGGGAGTATGTAGCAGATGAAGAGCAGGGGGGAGAGGATTGAGCCTTGGGGGTGGTGTGACCGGAGAGGGAGATGAACTGTTGTCTGTCAGAGAATGCGAGAATGTGGACTACTGTTTAATATATGTATGCCTACCTGTCGTAAACAAGATGTAGATCACATGCTGGCAGTGAAAACACACACAGTTGTGCACTCCTCAGAGGAGAGGAGGTGTGGGATGTTCCTCAGAGGAGAGGAGGTGTGGGATGTTCGCACTGCATATCATAAAGCTGTCTACAGGCTAAGGAAGCGTGTGCTGCAAAATATACACGTATCAATTCATCTCAACAGGTTATGTAAATAAGCGTGATTGTTAGACTAGTGTTTTTCTCTATAGTGGAGAGATCCTCACAAGAGGTGAGCTCATTTCACTTGTTCCCCATGCAGCTTCACTTTCTCTCTAATGAAGGAGATATTTACACTTGCGGCACCTGTATCAGTTGACTGTTTTTCTCTCACCCGAATTAAGAAAATAAGGCTCATTTACTTGTTATAATGCCCACATGGAGGAGAGGGGAGGCAGGGGGAGAGGAGAGGGGAGGCAGGGAGAGAGGAGAGGGGAGGCAGGGAGAGAGGAGAGGGGAGGCAGGGAGAGAGGAGAGGAGAGGGGAGGCAGGGAGAGAGGAGAGGAGAGGGGAGGCAGGGAGAGAGGAGAGGGGAGGCAGGGGGAGAGGAGAGGGGAGGCAGGGAGAGAGGAGAGGGGAGGCAGGGGGAGAGGAGAGGGGAGAGGGGAGGCAGGGAGAGAGGAGAGGGGAGGCAGGGAGAGAGGAGAGGAGAGGGGAGGCAGGGAGAGAGGAGAGGAGAGGGGAGGCAGGGAGAGAGGAGAGGGGAGGCAGGGGGAGAGGAGAGGGGAGGCAGGGAGAGAGGAGAGGAGAGGGGAGGCAGGGGGAGAGGAGAGGGGAGGCAGGGAGAGAGGAGAGGGGAGGCAGGGGGAGAGGAGAGGGGAGGCAGGGAGAGAGGAGAGGGGAGGCAGGGGGAGAGGAGAGGGGAGGCAGGGAGAGAGGAGAGGGGAGGCAGGGGGAGAGGAGAGGGGAGGCAGGGGGAGAGGAGAGGGGAGGCAGGGAGAGAGGAGAGGGGAGGCAGGGGGAGAGGAGAGGGGAGGCAGGGGGAGGGGAGGGGAGGCAGGGAGAGAGGAGAGGGGAGGCAGGGAGAGAGGAGAGGAGAGGCAGGGGGAGAGGAGAGGGGAGGCAGGGAGAGAGGAGAGGGGAGGCAGGGAGAGAGGAGAGGGGAGGCAGGGAGAGAGGAGAGGGGAGGCAGGGGGAGAGGAGAGGGGAGGCAGGGGGAGAGGAGATTGAGCCCAGCGCTCCTGCTGGGAGGTGAACTTATCCACAACATCCCGCTCTGTCTCCCCCCTCCCTCTCTCTCTCTTACATTTATATAGCCTCAGCTCCCCCTCTCCTGCTGATTGCAACAGGGCCATTTTGTGGGTCATTGCAGATATCACATTGTATCATGGCGCCAAAATGCTCACATCAAATCCTTCTCACTTTCTTGGGAAACACACACAGGTATCTGAGCACACACACACACACACACACACACACAGTATGCAAGAACCTACTTTACATATTTTCTCCTCTCCTTTTTTCTAGCTTTGCTGGCGACAGATGGGCCAAGGTCTGTGCTTGTGTGGAATTGTGTGATTGGTGAAGGACAGAGGGATGGAGGGAGGGTGGATAATGAGCTACAGTATGAAGCTGTGTGTGTGTGTGTGTGTGTGTGTGTGTGGGGGGGGGGGGTTAGATAGTTAGTGGTGTGACACATTTGTATTAAAATCATAAACAGAATTAGCCTGGTAAACCATCCTCACGTGAACTCACATTCTCGTTCTGTGCATCAGTCCGCCCCCAGCACTTTTCAGAGATTACAAAGTCCAACAGCCAATCAGGGACCTGCCTCGTAGTTGACAACATAACAAATAATGATGATGATGATGATGATGATGATGATTATTATTCTGATGTGATGTTGGAACGCCGGTGGGACTGAATAGTCGTATCATTAATGAGAAAACTACTGGATTCATTGAAACATGCCTGATGCCAGTGCCACAAACAAAATATTATTATAGCAGTGCAATGTAGTTTAGGAGGGAAATTAAGACTAATTTCATCCATCACATATCAAAGGAATACACTTGGACAGGTGGGTGGGACCGTTTTTTTCCCTAGCTGCAAACAGCTTCAATAGAATGAAATGTACTCATTAAATGTATTAATTATTCAGTCACTAAAGAAAAAGCAAATGATTTTTTTAAGCTTTTCTTGCCTCAAACTTGAAGAAAGAAATACAGCGAGCTGATTGTCTTCCCGTTCAGCTACGATTCAGCAGATGTGCACAAAGAGAAGCGACATTGCATTCAACATTTTGAATGCATTCTCATCTTACAGAATCTGGCAAGGTTAACCGATCTTCAATTTTAAGTTTCTTACCATTTCAATATAATATAAGCAGAAGTGCAGCATGACTGAAAAACATACTGATTAACATGTCAAATAATAGCACATACTGCACTACATCAATGCCATGTTCCTGTATACAGTGGAAGTTTTGTCCTGCCAGCTCATCCCAAGCAGCACCTGAGCAGCACCTGAGCAGCATCAACTCAGAAACATGTTGAAGTCGTACAGCCACTGAATTGACTGAATGTGGCTTCCCTTTAGATAGTGTGTCTGTGTCATAATTATGTTGTCTTCTTTGTGCAATGTCAGAATAAAGCTATATCCAACTAGTTATTACCATATTTCTATTCCCCCATATTTCTGATATCATAAAATAAATTGATATTGGTTACAATGTTCTTCCTGTCTTAGACACTTTGTGTGTGTGTGTGTGTGTGTTCGTAGAGGCAGAGTGTAGAGACAGGGTGAGAAGAGTGTATAGTGCAGCCCCCCATGTGACATTTGTGCCTGTGAATTTGCCCTTTGCATGTGAAATTAACTGTTCACGCGTGAAACAAATATTGTCATATGTGATGGCAGGTGAAAATGTGAAGACAAATGTTGACCTAATTTGAAATGTTCACATCTGAAATAAAGCAGGGATACGAGATGAAGGAAAAAAGTTTGCATATGAAACCCGACATGTGTCCAAAAGCACGTGTGCTTTGACTTCACATAGTTCATGTGACTTTTTTGTAAAGGCTGCTCTGCTTTGGAACATAAACTATACTAATATATATCAGTGCTATTGTTTATTATTGAATGAATACAATAATTTCAGTCAAATGAAACACACAGTGTCACATTATGTGACGTGAAGGGTTTTTTCTTCCACCCTTCAAACCCATGTATGTGTCTTAGGCTGTTTTTTCATACACAGGTCCATTATTGCTGCTCCCTCTGGAGCCCCTGAACATGGATAATTTCAGATGTACATCTTGATTACGCTTCAAGAGGAAATTGCTGTGTTGGTGGAACAACAACAACAACAGCAGCAGCAGCAGCGGAGAGTGGATTTGATTTATTCATCATCATAAAGCTTGGAAGCAGATCAGCAGAGGAGCTTGTAAAAGACCATTTCTTCATTAATTCACGGTCCATGTCGTATCCTGAATCCTATTTATGTGGTTGCTTGCAGGGAGGCGCCACGTTTTCTCGCTCACGAGCCTTGGAACAATCGCACGGCTTTAGAGCCAAGCAATCTGCCGGTGCTCCTCAGTTCTGGATGGCCGCTTAACGCCACTCGTCCTCCTGCAACCCAAACCACTTTTTAATCAAGTCAACATCGGCGCCGAACCGGCTCTTCTTTTGCTACGCCTGTTTGTAACCCTTTTATCAATATGTAATATTTATTACTATTTATTATGTGACTCCGGTTACACTAGGAGTGTGAAATAAATCTGGACCAGTCAGAAGAACTAGGACGGAAGGAGCCTGAGTTTGAATACCAATAATGATTTTATCAAAAACTAAGATATGGCAATTTAATACAAAACAGATATAAAATACATTGTATGAAAAATAACAAACTATAAATAATAAGGGTGTGCACACAAAATAAATGTCGGGCCCAATAAGGTGATGTGTGTGTGTGGGGGGTTGTCCCGGGCAAAGTCTTTTGAATGGACTGTGTGTGTGGGGGGGGTACTCGCGTATCTCCTACCGCACCAGATGTATGGGATTTTGTGTGTGTGAGTTCGTTCAGGTTCTCTGGGTATGGCTCGCCACCAGTCGACTGGAAGATCTGGGTGTCTCGTTCTGGAAGTGGATTGTCCTAAGGGCCAAAACCTGACCTATAAACAAGGCCACAGATTCCTAGGAATTACTTTTCAGTTCAGTTCAATTACTAGAATAAATAAATAAGCATAGTATCACAATACTACCTTAAATTCAAGTAAAGTTCAAAGTTCTCAGTTTAGTTGTACAACAAAATCTCAATTATCTTTTAGTTTTCCATTTCAAAGAACTATGAGTTATATTAATAACCATCAGGAAACAAAATACAATTGACAGCAAAATAACATAAGGCAAAAATAAATGTGTATAAAGTGCAATTCAATTGAATCCCCACAGAAAGGTGGCTACAGTAAATAACAAGAGGCATTAGGAAACGTGCGTTTTCATTTCTCTTTGTACCAGAGGCCTACAGGCACAATGGAGAAATGCACTAAAAATTAGCCCCAGCTATCATCACAAACCAGTGACTTAGCACAAGCACAATAAACATGACATTCAGGACCATACTCACTGACAAAACAATGTCAGTAAGTCAGTAACTCCATATACAAAAGCCTCCCTCCAAAACGAAATGCTAAAATCAATAAAAAGCTTCATAGTAGTCAAATAGATTCACTCTGTTAGCATTTTGGCTAGGCGGAGATTGTTTTTCCCATACAATTCAATGCAATTGCCCCGTTAGCTTGGCGGCTAACTAACGTTAGCATTAACGTTAGCCTATATAGGTGCTAACTCACCGGAGTTCAAGTTGTTTTCATAGTTTCAAGCGGCCTCATCAGCAACGCAGCGTCACCATTCAGTCTGTTTGATGTTACAACAAGTTAGGAATCATTGTTTATGATGGAATGACTTTGCATTAAGGTGAGATTGCTAAGTTCGTCTTTCCTCTTACCAAGTGGGCAAAAGAGCTGCGACTGCCCTGAGTGTCAACAGCAAGCAAAGGGGAGATCGCAATGAGTGGGGAACAGATAAACTGCGAGGGACCAGGAAGTGTCTACCTCTGCTAATCGGTCATTGGTTGCTGCGGCCTATCTAAGAGTTCACTGATTGAACAAATGAAATGCCAGTCAAACGAAAACAAATAAAATTAACCCCTTGTTCACTGACAGACAATATTGTGTTTGTATTATGTCAATCCATTTATGATGTAAATCTAGTGAAAGGGATTTCTATGTTAAGTCATTATTTATCCAAGCTGTTGTATTGATGGATTATATACCTGGGTTACATGTTGTTCTCCCTCATCTCCTCTCTACCAAACACACACACACACACACACACACACACACACACACAGAGAGAGCAGCCCTCCTCTGCTTTGGGTTTGCTATATTACCCAGGCCCGCTGGAAAAGGCTCAATTGTTTTAGCTGAGGACAGGGCCCATAAAGTGCCATTAAAGATGTATCGCCAATGCAGATAATGTTTTCTTATCCGTCGTCGAAGCAGCACCTCCAGGACTGGGAGAATAACGGATTCTTTTCCGGGCCATTTGCGGTCCTCCACCTAACCTCCCTCTGCTCCCCGTCTGCCTCCGCCTCTTCCCTCTCCTCCTCCTAGGCCTCTTTGCTCCTGTGTTTTTGGGAGCTGTAACCAGGAAGTAGCGTACCAGGAAGTAGCGTACCAGGAAGTAGTGTGACATTGAAATGAGACCATATGTCAACCATAAGTCACATTTAACGTTTTTGTTATTCAAACCATAACCCGAACCTTAACCAAGTTGTCTAAACACAACCAAAGATGTTTTAGTTGCAGCCGTGTGCATATAAGTTATATTTAGGCCTACGCCATGGGGTGAGACCGAGTTGGAGAAAGAGAGAGAAAGAGTGACAACTCCAGAGAGAGATGGCGTGTAGTTCCGGTTCTGTAAATCTTCTCCGGGCATCTCTTCTTCATCTCTTCTTTTTTCAGGCCCTGACTGGACCTCGGCTGCAGAGAACAGGACATCTTCCTGACTACAGTGTTTCATCTCCAGGACACAGATGACAGATGCTGCGAATCATCCCTCACCCTGTGAGGCCTGCAGTCTGTGGGCCATGCACACACGTCATCCTCCACTATATTTAACAGCTCCAAACTAAATCATGGACTGAAGAGAGAGAGAGAGTGCAGCTGCCCAAGTTCTCTGCTCACAACTAGTCTCTTAAGCCAGTCTATAGAGACACTGCATGAAATAGGCCACGCCCATCACAGGGGAAAGCTCTCCATTCACTTCCATACACCAGCGTCATTTTCCTTGAATTAAACATAGCTAAAAGCTGTTGTGTGGTGGGCTGCGCAGACAACAAATGTAAAAGTTTTTCTGTACTCCCGAGCAAAACAAGGAAGCCACTGAGATTTGGCGAGAAGAAAAATGTGGATCTAGCTTACATTACATTACATTACGTCATTTGGCAGACGCTTTTATCCAAAGCGACTTACAATAACACATTTTTTGTCAGCAATAGAGCAATCAACTATGGAGCACAGTCTATGACAACTACAACTTCTGAAGGAACAGTGGTACAAGTTTAGGTTAGTGGTACAAGTTTAGGTTAGGTTTTTTTTTTTTTTTTTTTTTAACACGTTCAGTGCCAGCGACGCCATATGGCGCCATTAGAAATTTACCGTACAGTGCCAGCGACGCCAAATGGCGTCATAACTCCAAATTGTTTTTTTGACGGGGGGGTGTCGATCTAAGCTTCTTACGTCGCCTCTAACAATATTGTAGCTATTGGAGGTCGATAACCTATTTTACAAACCCATTAGGTGGCGACAGCACTCTCCTGATCAGAGAAAAAGGAGCCAAACACACAGAAATAGTCACTGGGCAAAATGAGGAAATCGCATCGCATCCGTCCGTATGCATCGACGTGCCTCCATAAACGAGCACAACGCCAGCTGTGCCCCCAGCAGCAGCATCCGCTGTCACAACTGAGCACTTCCATGTACGCTGCAACAGCACATTCACATAATCAGCATTATTATTCCGAACTGGAAGCATGCCAGCCCGTGACAAACACACGCGGAACCAAAAAGCTGAATGTCGCGCACCATTCACTGTGTGTGCGCAGCAAACTCAGCAGAGACTGAGAGCCACCAGACACATAAGACACACCCAGGAGGCGTGTGCAGTTGAGGGGGGGGGGGGGGGGGAGCACGGAGAGCAGCAGAGCAGCATACACTTCACCCAGACAGACCCAGACATCAGAAAATTCGCTTCAGAGTCAGAGATGTGCTTGAAATGTTTAATTTCACAAAAGGCTCATTATCTCAGCTCGTAGAAAAAAAGGTATGTTTTTCGTTCAATCAGGCTATCTTCTCCGGCTCATAACTAAAGAACGGAAAATGGGATCAATAAACTTTTTTTTGCAGGTGATAGAAGAGAGTCTCATCGTTATTTGTGCGTGTTCAGTGTTTACATAGTAATTATTAAAAAAATTATATGACTGTTTTAAAATGCATTGCGGCCTATGTGGCACAGCAAGCAACCTTTTGCCCAAGGGCCGTGGCACTGAAAGTGTTAATAAGGAAAGAGAGAGAACGAAGTTAGATCAAGAAGGGCCCAGATGGAGCCTGAAAAGGTGTGTCTTTAGTCTTTTCCGAAAGATCGGCAGTGATTCAGCTGTCCTGACCGAAGGTGGAAGCTCGTTCCACCATTGAGGTGCCAGGGACGAGAAGAGTCGAGATCGGGACGAGCGACTTTTGAGCCCCCGTAGCGAAGGAGGGGCGAGGCGACCTGCACTGGTGGAGGAGCTAAGGGAGCGCTGAGAGGTTTGGAACCTGACCATGGATTGCAGGTACAGGGGAGCTGACTGGTGTACTGCCCTGTAGGCCAGTACCAGTGTCTTGAATTTGATGCGGGCCGAGATGGGAAGCCAGTGGAGCTCCTGGAAGAGGGGAGTGACGTGAGAGAATTTGGGTTGGTTGAATACCAGATGGAATGCAGCGTTCTGAATGAGCTGAAGCAGTCGGATGTCGGTGGCAGGTAGGCCGGCCAGGAGCACGTTGCAGTAGTCCAGGCGGGAGGAGACAAGAGACTGGACCAGGAGTTGAGTCGCTTCTCTTGTTCTCACGGATTTTGCGGATGTTGTAGAGAGAGAACCTACAGGAGCGTGCTGTAGCAGCTATGTTGGCAGAGCAAGACAGCTGGTTGTCAAGGATCACCCCAAGGTTCTTAGCTGTTTGGGAGGGAAGTACAGTGGTGTTGTCAATGGAGATGGAGAGATCTGCGAGAGGGCAGTCTTTTCCTGGGAGGAAGAGTAGCTCTGTCTTACCAAGGTTGAGCTTGAGGTGGTGGGCAGACATCCAGTCGCCAATGTCTTTGAGGCATGCAGCGATGCGAGCCTCGATTTGAGTGTCGGAGGGGGGGAAGGAAAGGAAAAGCTGGGTGTCATCAGCATAGCAGTGATAAGAAAAGCCATGAGAAGAGATCACATAGGCAAGAGATCTGATATAGAGAAGGAAAAGTAAGGGGCCCAGGACTGAGCCCTGGGGGACACCGGTGGTAAGAGGACAGGATCTGGAGAGGGACCCTCTCCATGAGACCTGGTATGAGCGGTTCGAGAGGTAGGAAGCAAACCAGGAGAGTGCAGAACCTGAAATGCCGAGGTCAGACAGAGTGGAAAGAAGGATTTGGTGGTTGACTGTATCGAAGGCAGCAGACAGGTCAAGGAGGATAAGAACAGAGGAGAGGGATGAGGCCTTAGCAGTGTGTAGCTGTCAAGGAAGTAAGTTGGAGTGTTCATCTTCCATAAAGCCTAGATCATCTTTGTGTGCAACACGTGACATAGGAGAAGCCAGGATTGGGGGGAGTTTTTGTTTCCGCGCGTTTTGGGCGTGGTTTCTGAATGATGACGCGCTTTGCAGTGTCTCTATCTCTTCCACAATCTTACCAATGCTCTAGAGACAGTCTGTACTTCAATCCATAAAAAAGTTGGACAGAGGAAGTTGTCATCTTCCAAAGAAAAAATGTGTTTCAGACCGGAAGGAAGTTCGATGGTATTCGACCAATCACGCCACATGCTCATTAGGGCTGTCACGATTCCTCGAGTACCTCGAATAACTCGAATAATTAAAATGATCGAGGCCAAAATGATTCGCCTCGACACGGCATTTAGAGAGTAGAGACTGTTTCTCACGGACGCTTACTGGTGTGGCACAGCGCTCTTCCGGTGTAAACACGCGAGGACACATGATCGCAGACAGACCAGAGATGGACCCCGCAAAATGGAACGAGGCGGCGGAGAAAGCAGACAGGAGGAGCCGGGAAGGGAAGAACCAGGGCCGACAAAGCGACCGAAACTGTCTAAGTGTGGGACCATTTCACGCTGAAAAAGGACACAAACTCAGTGGTGTGCAAGACGACACTTGCATATCACAACAGTACCTCGTCAATGCTTCAGCACCTGAACCGTAAACATCCAGTCTACGCATCTACGTCGAGCGGAGCAAGGTAACGTTACTAACGTAACGTTAACTATACACAACGCTAATGTAAATGTATGCTAATGATTGCTACTTGATATTAAGACTAGTAGTAGTTGTGCTGCTGGCTTGCCACGTTGCCAATATGACTATTAGTAACTGCATTCACGCTGCATTTTTTTGATGTGGCTTGCCGTTTTCTGTGAGAAATACAAAGCTCAACCTAACGTTAACGTTAGCGGCTAATTTAACAGCGTTGTGTGTGTGTGTGTGTGTGTGATCACACTAGCCTGTTGGTGTGTGAGAGAGAAAGAGAGAGTGAGTGTGTGTGAGAGAGAAGTGTGTGTGTGGAGAATGTACATTTACACACCCTAGACCGGTCGACTCTTCTCATGATGATTGCAAACAACTATTTAATTGGTGCATTTTAGGCTCCAATTATTACACCACCTGACCTGTTATCTTGCTATTCTGATATTTGTGTCAATAATAGGCAACAGGTCTAGGGTGTGTAAATGCGCATTCTCCAGTTTTGTTATGAACTTACCTAATAAATATCAATATTAATTATTATTTCACCTCTTTTTCAGCGGATCACAGCGTACTATGGACAGCTTTGTAAGGACGGGTGAAAAAGATGAATGGTGCCACTGCCAGTTCTATGCAATTTAAAAATAAAAATGTTGTTTTTTCTAAGAAAGAAACTAATGTAGTTGTTTATTTGAAGAGATTTATCTTATTTTTTGGTGTATATTTACGATAAGCCTTTGAAAACACAAAAAAGGGTTCTTATCCGATTACTCGATTAATCGATGGATTATTCGGTAGAATACTCAATTACTAAAATAATCGATAGTTGCAGCACTAATGCTCATGAAAATGTATTCACCTCTGAAACGTAACCGAGGCGAATATCCTGTCCAATTTCCATTTCTGCTCAGTAGCTTGCTAGATATAGGATTCGACTAGTTTGTTTTCCATTCGGAGTCAGACTGCACAGGGGACACAGATGTGGGGAAATTATTTAGGCCAGATATCTTACATTATTTTTGACCAGATGTCCTGCCTTATTTTGACCAGATATCCTGCCTTATTTTGACCAGATGTCCTGCCTTATTTTTGACCAACTTTGAGAGCTCCTGAAATACAACAGACAGGTACAGGCGGGAGCCATTGTAAATTGCGGGAGTGAATTGAGAGATTGCTCACCTACAGTGTGTGTTATTTCAGTCTCATGTAATCTAGGCTATATTCAGACAGCAGCCTAATGTGAGAATGGAGATTTTCTTTCTTCTTTTAGGAGTTTAGTTTGGTGGCCTCCAGCACATTGTAATGGATCTATTCTACCAACATGCTGAGATCTGTGCCAATCAACACCAATCAATCCATCCCCTCCGAGTGATACATCTGACGTGTGAGTGATACATCTGACGTGTGAGGACTCTGTAAAGCCCACTGAGAATGTTATCACCCTAGGATGGAAGTGTAGTTTGCACAGAGAGGAGCAACTGGAGTATCTCCGGAGGCTTGTTCTGTCACGTCTGTCCTCTTGTCATGTGATGTCCTGTTATTCCCCCTATAGGCCTACTGCTGCGCTCGCTTTTCACTAGCCTTCTGTTCTCTTGTCACCTCCTTTCTTCACTTTCTTCTCCTCTCTCCTTCCCTTGTCCTCATCTTAGTTTCTTCTCTGCCCTATTGATGTTTTATCAGACATCTATCACATGCTTTTTTCCCTTACCCTGATCCCAACACATGTGGTGTATCTGCAAGAATCTGACCTATTTCTTTTCTTTCTTTTTTTAGAATGCATGACTTATAATTTCCATATAATAAATAGAAAAAGATATTTTGAAATATTTCCACACAGGCTGCCACCTCTGTCACCTTTTTTATTCTTCTCTCCATCAGTTCACTTCCCTTGTCTGATATATGAGATATGATAAAATATGCCTGCATCAGAATTTCCATCACTCTCCAATCCCTAGAAGGCGAGTCACCGCGCTGTACATCACATTTCAGATAGCATACAGGGAGGGGCAGGGAAGCCAATCCACATATGTATATATCAGTCCTTATAGATATCTGAACCCTGTTCTTCTGCCATCGTGACAGAGATGAGATGAGGTATCAGTCCTTATCTGAACCCTGTTCTTCTGCCATCATGACAGAGATGAGATGAGGTATCAGTCCTTATAGATATCTGAACCCTGTTCTTCTGCCATCGTGACAGAGATGAGACAAGGTATCAGTCCTTATAGATATCTGAACCCTGTTCTTCTGCCATCATGACAGAGATGAGACAAGGTATCAGTCCTTATAGATATCTGAACCCTGTTCTTCTGCCATCATGACAGAGATGAGACAAGGTATCAGTCCTTATAGATATCTGAACCCTCCTGTTCTCTGTTCTGCCATTGTGACAGAGATGAGACGAGGTATCAGTCCTTATAGATATCTGAACCCTGTTCTGCCATCGTGACAGAGATGAGATGAGATATCAGTCCTTATAGATATCTGAACCCTGTTCTTCTGCCATCGTGACAGAGATGAGATGAGGTATCAGTCCTTATCTGAACCCTGTTCTTCTGCCATCGTGACAGAGATGAGATGAGGTATCAGTCCTTATAGATATCTGAACCCTGTTCTTCTGCCATCGTGACAGAGATGAGACGAGGTATCAGTCCTTATAGATATCTGAACCCTGTTCTGCCATCATGACAGAGATGAGATGAGGTATCAGTCCTTATAGATATCTGAACCCTGTTCTGCCATCATGACAGAGATGAGACGAGGTATCAGTCCTTATAGATATCTGAACCCTGTTCTTCTGCCATCGTGACAGAGATGAGATGAGGTATCAGTCCTTATAGATATCTGAACCCTGTTCTGCCATCGTGACAGAGATGAGATGAGGTATCAGTCCTTATAGATATCTGAACCCTGTTCTGCCATCATGACAGAGATGAGATGAGGTATCAGTCCTTATAGATATCTGAACCCTGTTCTGCCATCGTGACAGAGATGAGATGAGGTATCAGTCCTTATCTGAACCCTGTTCTGCCATCGTGACAGAGATGAGATGAGGTATCAGTCCTTATCTGAACCCTGTTCTGCCATCGTGACAGAGATGAGACTAGGTATCAGTCCTTATCTGAACCCTGTTTTGCCATCGTGACAGAGATGAGATGAGGTATCAGTCCTTATCTGAACCCTGTTCTTCTCCCATCGTGACAGAGATGAGACAAGGTATCAGTCCTTATAGATATCTGAACCCTGTTCTGCCATCATGACAGAGATGAGATGAGGTATCAGTCCTTATAGATATCTGAACCCTGTTCTTCTGCCATCGTGACAGAGATGAGATGATGTATCAGTCCTTATAGATATCTGAACCCTGTTCTGCCATCGTGACAGAGATGAGATGAGGTATCAGTCCTTATGGATATCTGAACCCTGTTCTTCTGCCATCGTGACAGAGATGAGATGAGGTATCAGTCCTTATGGATATCTGAACCCTGTTCTTCTGCCATCGTGACAGAGATGAGATGAGGTATCAGTCCTTATAGATATCTGAACCCTGTTCTTCTGCCATCGTGACAGAGATGAGATGAGGTATCAGTCCTTATAGATATCTGAACCCTGTTCTTCTGCCATCGTGACAGAGATGAGATGAGGTATCAGTCCTTATAGATATCTGAACCCTGTTCTGCCATCATGACAGAGATGAGATGAGGTATCAGTCCTTATAGATATCTGAACCCTGTTCTTCTGCCATCGTGACAGAGATGAGATGAGGTATCAGTCCTTATAGATATCTGAACCCTGTTCTTCTGCCATCATGACAGAGATGAGACAAGGTATCAGTCCTTATAGATATCTGAACCCTGTTCTGCCATCGTGACAGAGATGAGATGAGGTATCAGTCCTTATAGATATCTGAACCCTGTTCTGCCATCGTGACAGAGATGAGATGAGGTATCAGTCCTTATAGATATCTGAACCCTGTTCTTCTGCCATCATGACAGAGATGAGATGAGGTATCAGTCCTTATAGATATCTGAACCCTGTTCTTCTGCCATCATGACAGAGATGAGACAAGGTATCAGTCCTTATAGATATCTGAACCCTGTTCTTCTGCCATCATGACAGAGATGAGACAAGGTATCAGTCCTTATAGATATCTGAACCCTGTTCTTCTGCCATCGTGACAGAGATGAGATGAGGTATCAGTCCTTATAGATATCTGAACCCTGTTCTTCTGCCATCGTGACAGAGATGAGATGAGGTATCAGTCCTTATAGATATCTGAACCCTGTTCTGCCATCATGACAGAGATGAGATGAGGTATCAGTCCTTATAGATATCTGAACCCTGTTCTTCTGCCATCGTGACAGAGATGAGATGAGGTATCAGTCCTTATAGATATCTGAACCCTGTTCTTCTGCCATCGTGACAGAGATGAGATGAGGTATCAGTCCTTATAGATATCTGAACCCTGTTCTTCTGCCATCATGACAGAGATGAGATGAGGTATCAGTCCTTATAGATATCTGAACCCTGTTCTTCTGCCATCATGACAGAGATGAGATGAGGTATCAGTCCTTATAGATATCTGAATCCTGTTCTGCCATCGTGACAGAGATGAGATGAGGTATCAGTCCTTATAGATATCTGAACCCTGTTCTTCTGCCATCGTGACAGAGATGAGATGAGGTATCAGTCCTTATAGATATCTGAACCCTGTTCTTCTGCCATCGTGACAGAGATGAGACGAGGTATCAGTCCTTATAGATATCTGAACCCTGTTCTGCCATCGTGACAGAGATGAGACGAGGTATCAGTCCTTATAGATATCTGAACCCTGTTCTGCCATCGTGACAGAGATGAGACAAGGCGTGCTTTGGGTTTAATGGGTCAGCCGTCGTCTGTACAAACAGCAAATAGACAAACCTACACGGAGTAAAGAGAGAGGGGTGGAGGGGCGCGGAGATGATGAACCACTACAAAGGCAAAAATAAATCAAAATGGAAATGAGGCCCACCAAAGAGCACTCCGGTCTCCCACTAGACGAGTTTGAAAGCCAGGCAAGAGGAGAGTGAGGGAAGAGAGAAAGTCAGAGGAGGCTGTGTGAAGATGGAAATTTAGACTTTATTCAATGGCAACACCCCTTTTGAAGCCTCGACTTTGGCATTTGTGTTTGTTTTTTTGCAGCCAGAAGTGAAGTAAATTTGGACGAGAAGAGCCGCAGCGCCGCCTGCTATTGGCCCGCGATCTATAAGCTGCGCAATCACTGGACAGGCAACGTGTCAATCACGCCCCAAAGCATAATCTGCTTTATCGTTTATTTGACTCTAAATGGGACCATCATTTACAAAATGAACATCATGTTGTATTGAAGACGACTTGAAACTATGATTGAGACAAACTCATTAGGAAAATGTTTACTGAGGTCATAAATCAAGTGAGAAGTATGGACATTTTCCCATTGACTTCCATATAATTGGACTTCTTTTTGGAGCTAGTGGAGTCATCTCCTGCTGGCCATTAGGAAGAATGCAGGTTTAAGTTACTTCCACATTGGTGTCATTTTTCAGAACTGGAGGTTGCCCCTTGTGTACAACCCAAGTGGCAGTTTGACAGCTTTACTTTTTAGCTCTAGATGTGCAATGTGGTGAAGACAACGTATGTCATTAAAGTAGGTCTTTGTTGAACTGCCATGTCTGAAGCACCTGTGGTTCTAACCTTTATACACCAGCTGATGACCTGACGTTTCTGAGACTGCTGGACTTAGTTTTCCCTTCAGTTATAATGGAGCATTGTTTTTTCTCCATTCTGTGTGTTGATATGTTTAATACACATTTGTGAATATGTGTTATATGAGCCATGGAAATGTTATGCTTTCTTCTGGTAAGTGTGTATGTAGATTAACTATTGTCAAGTGCTTTTTTGTGTCATTCCCATCCATTTGAAATGTAGCTGATATTCAGGAAGGCTTTCATTCCTGGTAGGGGTTCAGCATCACAACTGGACACAAACTGTATTCAAACCTGTGACATTATGGTTGCACAAGGGGCTCTCTCTAACCAGGTCACCCTGCATGCTACACCTAATTTACTGTAGAGATATGATAGCATTCCTCCCCTATCCAGATCTGTAGAGTACAGTATGAATGCTTGGGGAACATAATAAAAAAGTATGCAAAAGAGGGAGCATGATTAAGACAGAAAGACTCTCGTTTGAAGACTGAATAAGGAAGCAACCCAAAGTGGAAGCCAGAGAGAAGACATGTAAGGAAGCCAGAGAGAAGACATGTAAGGAAGACATGTAAGGAAGCCAGAGAGAAGACATGTAAGGAAGCCAGAGAGAAGACATGTAAGGAAGCCAGAGAGAAGACATGTAAGGAAGCCAGAGAGAAGACATGTAAGGAAATGAAATGTGTGGAAGTTTTGTGAAATTGCTGAGCCATGGAAATTCAAAGCTTTGCACTGGCAATTCTGTAAGTGGAATACATTCAGTTTAATTGACTTGGAGTTCCACCCTCGACTTGTCCTGTAGGCTACATCACCTGGTAATGAGCTGCATTCTGTACTGTAGGCTACATCACCTGGTAATGAGCTGCATTCTGTACTGTAGGCTATATCACCTGGTAATGAGCTGCATTCTGTACTGTAGGCTGTACTGTAGGCCAGGTGGCTATATCACCTGGTAATGAGCTGCATTCTGTACTGTAGGCTACATCACCTGGTAATGAGCTGCATTCTGTACTGTAGGCTACATCACCTGGTAATGAGCTGCATTCTGTACTGTAGGCTATATCACCTGGTAATGAGCTGCATTCTGTACTGTAGGCTATATCACCTGGTAATGAGCTGCATTCTGTACTGTAGGCTATATCACCTGGTAATGAGCTGCATTCTGTCCTGTAGGCTACATCACCTGGTAATGAGCTGCATTCTGTACTGTAGGCTACATCACCTGGTAATGAGCTGCATTCTGTACTGTAGGCTATATCACCTGGTAATGAGCTGCATTCTGTACTGTAGGCTATCACCTGGTAATGAGCTGCATTCTGTACTGTAGGCTATATCACCTGGTAATGAGCTGCATTCTGTACTGTAGGCTATATCACCTGGTAATGAGCTGCATTCTGTACTGTAGGCTATATCACCTGGTAATGAGCTGCATTCTGTACTGTAGGCTATCACCTGGTAATGAGCTGCATTCTGTACTGTAGGCTATATCACCTGGTAATGAGCTGCATTCTGTACTGTAGGCTACATCACCTGGTAATGAGCTGCATTCTGTACTGTAGGCTACATCACCTGGTAATGAGCTGCATTCTGTACTGTAGGCTATATGTAAGGGATAATGTATATTGAGGCGGTGATTACGGGGGAAATAATGACCGACAGGTGGATTGAGCCCGACGCGTAGCGGAGGGCTTAATCGTTCACCTGAAGGTCATTATTTCCCAGTAATCACCGTCTCAATATACATTATCCCGCTTAGAACACGGCCTACAACTAAATCATTCAATAATCTGACAAAAATTATTATTCAAATATATTTTTTAATAGCGTTTTCAACGACAAAGCGGTTTCATTCGTAATTGGCACACAAGACACCACAGCTGCAACTGGTTGGCCTAATTAGTAGTGGCTTGCTGACAAAAGGCTCTTATCAACTGATTAATCCAGGTGTGGCAGAGCAGCGGTCGGTTGTCGAGAAATAATGACCGGTGAATATTGTTGATTGACCAATCAGAATCGAGTATTCAAGAGAGCCGTGTTCTAACACCTGGTAATGAGCTGCATTCTGTACTGTAGGCTATATCACCTGGTAATGAGCTGCATTCTGTACTGTAGGCTATATCACCTGGTAATGAGCTGCATTCTGTACTGTAGGCTATATCACCTGGTAATGAGCTGCATTCTGTACTGTAGGCTATATCACCTGGTAATGAGCTGCATTCTGTACTGTAGGCTATATCACCTGGTAATGAGCTGCATTCTGTACTGTAGGCTATATCACCTGGTAATGAGCTGCATTCTGTACTGTAGGCTATATCACCTGGTAATGAGCTGCATTCTGTACTGTAGGCTATATCACCTGGTAATGAGCTGCATTCTGTCCTGTAGGCTATATCACCTGGTAATGAGCTGCATTCTGTACTGTAGGCTATATCACCTGGTAATGAGCTGCATTCTGTACTGTAGGCTATATCACCTGGTAATGAGCTGCATTCTGTACTGTAGGCTATATCACCTGGTAATGAGCTGCATTCTGTACTGTAGGCTACATCACCTGGTAATGAGCTGCATTCTGTACTGTAGGCTATATCACCTGGTAATGAGCTGCATTCTGTACTGTAGGCTACATCACCTGATAATGAGCTGCCTTCTGTACTGTAGGCTACATCACCTGGTAATGAGCTGCATTCTGTACTGTAGGCTATATCACCTGGTAATGAGCTGCATTCTGTACTGTAGGCTATATCACCTGGTAATGAGCTGCATTCTGTACTGTAGGCTATATCACCTGGTAATGAGCTGCATTCTGTACTGTAGGCTACATCACCTGGTAATGAGCTGCATTCTGTACTGTAGGCTATATCACCTGGTAATGAGCTGCATTCTGTACTGTAGGCTATATCACCTGGTAATGAGCTGCATTCTGTACTGTAGGCTACATCACCTGGTAATGAGCTGCATTCTGTACTGTAGGCTACATCACCTGGTAATGAGCTGCATTCTGTACTGTAGGCTACATCACCTGGTAATGAGCTGCATTCTGTACTGTAGGCTACATCACCTGGTAATGAGCTGCATTCTGTACTGTAGGCTACATCACCTGGTAATGAGCTGCATTCTGTACTGTAGGCTACATCACCTGGTAATGAGCTGCATTCTGTACTGTAGGCTATATCACCTGGTAATGAGCTGCATTCTGTACTGTAGGCTACATCACCTGGTAATGAGCTGCATTCTGTACTGTAGGCTATATCACCTGGTAATGAGCTGCATTCTGTACTGTAGGCTATATCACCTGGTAATGAGCTGCATTCTGTACTGTAGGCTACATCACCTGGTAATGAGCTGCATTCTGTACTGTAGGCTATATCACCTGGTAATGAGCTGCATTCTGTACTGTAGGCTATATCACCTGGTAATGAGCTGCACATTGGAAGCTCAAAATGGCAGCTATGGGTAAACGTTTGAACTTCAAATACCCAGAAGTCCTGTGAGGTGACGTCACTAAACCTGTGTTTCTGTGCTACTTTATACCAAAGGAAACCAAAGAGAAGAAAGCGCAAAAGATCTAACATTGGTGAGTCCAGGAGACAATTTGTATTTCATGCAATTGAGTTTGATCTAACAAACAGGCAAAACAATCTGTAGTAGCCTGCCCTATACTGTATCTATATTACCGGTAGTGGGGATGGGACGTTTTACTCTGTTGCATTCCCACTTTGTAGTTTAGATGAAAACGGTGAATTTATATTAAAAAAAAATCATATATGTTGACAAATGCAGCTTTAAAAAGTCACACTGACATTAAACATGACTCTTTCACCCTTTTATATCATATACCTACACTGTATTTGTCAATTTATGCCCAAAATGACAAAAAAATTATTGTATTTCTATTTTATATCAAAATCATACGTTCTACCTCCTGGAAAGCATAACATGTTTGGTGACTCCATCACTTCATTAACATAAACATTGAAAAATATTCCCTCCCCAACTGATATCCTATTGGTTTACAGTACTTATCTCTGCCTGCATTATATCTCACCTCAGTCCCACTTCACAAACACATATCACATTAAGAAAGCTAGATACTCTCTCAGACTCAGTCCCACTTCACAAACACATATCACATTGCCTCTGTGTATGAAATGTGCTTTACAAATAAACTTGACTTGACATTAAGAAAGCTAGATACTCTCTCAGATACTCTGTGACTTGCATTTTCTCAGTCAAGCAGTGATGGAGAGGCATCATTATACAACAACGGGTGAGAGAGACTGGAGAAGACAGAGAGAATGAGACAGTGGAGTGAGTCAGAACAGCTGAGCTGAGATGTGTCATTTAAGGCAAGAGGGCTGGAGGAGAGGAGAGGAGGATAATGAGTGAGGAACGTGTGGAGAACCAGGACAGAGGGGTTAGCAGCAAAACACAGATAGAGGAACCACATAGAGGACAGAGGGGTTCGCAGCAAAACACAGAGGAACCACACTGACGGAGGGGTTAGCAGCAAAACACAGAGGAACCACACTGACGGAGGGGTTAGCAGCAAAACACAGAGGAACCACACTGACGGAGGGGTTAGCAGCAAAACACAGAGGAACCACACAGAGGACAGAGGGGTTAGCAGCAAAACACAGAGGAACCACACTGAAATAAACAAAGCAGGAAATGATCAGAGGGAGTGAGGAAGAGTAAGAGGGGGGCGAGTGAGAAACAGTGGTGAGATAGACAGGAGGTTGGGCTGTTGGGAGACACTGAGGCAGGATGTCAATATGATGTCTTCATCATGTCAAGCGTATGGCAGATGGCCAGGGCAGGTGTGTGTGTGGGGGGGGGGGGGTAGGTGGGCAGCAGGTGGGAGACCTCAGGTAGGACTAGGAGTCACCCTCCCTCCTCCCCCTTCTTCTCTCCTTTAAGACTCTCTTGTTCTTTTCACACTCTCAGAGATAAGTACTGTAAACCAATGGGATATCATTTGAGGAGGGAATATTTGAATGTTTATGAAGTGAAGTGATGGAGTCACCAAAGATTGTATGCTATCCAGGAGGTAAATGATGATGATTTTGATATAAAAGTATGTGTGGGGGAAATTTCCGGACTTCAAGAAACACTCCACTTTTACTGTATGGAGTATTTCTATTTTTAGGGCTAATGAATAAGAGTTACAACATTAGGTGTTCCAGGATTTCATGAATGTCAGCCACCACAACTCTCTGGGCACCCGCAGCCCCGAAGCATCCCTTCTTTGACTTTGATTTGGAAGCATCCCTTCTTTGACTTTGATTTGGAAGGCGTACTCTATAATTCGTACCTTTAACACACCTTCAAACAGGGTAAAGTAGATCCAAGTAATGTTTCTTTTTTTCTTCCTTTTGTAACCTTTATTTATACAGGGGGAGTCTCACGGAGAGCAATGCTCTGTTTTTCAGGAGCGCCCTGTTCACATTCACACACACACACACACACACACATTCACACCTGGAAGCTGACCAGTACAACCACAGTCTGATCTGTTGGCCACTGATCAGCTCCACTGGAGCAGTTGGGGTTAAGGGCCTTGCTCAAGGGCACCTCAGGGGTGGTAATGAGGGAGGGGCAAGCGCTGCCTTTTCACTTTCCCCACCCAGATTCATCCTGCCGGTCCCGGGGATTGAACCGATGACCTTCTGGTCACAAGCTCGCTTCTGTAACCATTGGGCCACCACTGTCCACATTTTCTGAAAATGTCTTACACTTCAAAAGTCATACAAGTGGTCCTCGTTTGTGAAGATTATCCTGCTGAACACAAATTTCCGCTCCCATAAACTTTTGTTAACCACACCTTATTTCATGCATTTAACCCAAATCCCCATTCTAAAATCCCATAGCCTTTTTCCCTTACTGTAGGAACCAACATGGCAGCAATCTGCTACTTCCGCCTCCTTCCTGCGGTACTCTATTGACTCTAAAGGGGACCATCATTTACAACATGAACATCATATAGTATTGAAGAACATAGTGCATCATAGTATTGAAGAACATAGTGCATCATAGTATTGAAGAACATAGTGCATCATAGTATTGAAGAACATAGTGCATCATAGTATTGAAGAACTTAGTGCATCATAGTATTGAAGAACTTAGTGCATCATAGTATTGAAGAACATAGTGCATCATAGTATTGAAGAACATAGTGCATCATAGTATTGAAGAACTTAGTGCATCATAGTATTGAAGAACATAGTGCATCATAGTATTGAAGAACATAGTGCATCATAGTATTGAAGAACATAGTGAATGAAACTAAGATCAACTAATTAGGAAAGTATTTACTGGGGTCATACATGAAGTGCAATAAGTAGGGTCACCTCTTTGCAGCCATAGACTGGATAAATTGGCGAGTTATACAATAATTCACCCCTTCCCCCATATATTTGTCAAAGTAGCTACATTATTGAGACCAAAACTTCTTCTTTTTTGTACCAGGTTGTAGACATGTTTATTTGCTGTAAAGTTGAGCATTTTAACACTGGACTCTATGGGGATTTACTTGCTTTTGGAGCCAGCCTCAAGTGACCATTTGAGGAACAGCAGTTGATACTTCCGCTTAGGGTTCATTTTTCAGAACCAGAGGTTGGGGCTTATGTTAACGGTCACTTTAAGCCCATGAACCCTGCAGTCGTGTGTGTGTGTGTGTGTGTGTGTGTGTGTGTGTGTGTGTGTGTGTGTGTGTGTGTGTGTGTGTGTGTGTGTGTGTGTGTGTGTGTGTGTGTGTGTGTGTGTGTGTGTGTGTGTGTGTGTGTGTGTGTGTGTGTGTGTGTGTGTGTGTGTGTGTGTTCTCTCCACATGCCAAAGACAACACCGGAGGGCTAGAAAGAGGATGGATGGGGGAGGGGAGGGGAGGGGGGTGGGGTGGGGTGAGATGGGTTGAAAACTCATTAACCAAAGACTCTAATGATGCAGCTTCCATTGGCTTGCTTGCACCTATCCCTCAACTCAGCCACTGGGGCACGGAGAGGCCCATTCCAACCGATAGCAGAGACGAAGGAACGTACTGGCCGTCCCTAAAGTGTCTCCAAACTGTAGTGTAAGGTCACAGGTTTGATTCCCTTCAGCAGCCAATGTGTGTCCAGCGGCAGCCATGTGTCCAAACCTAACAAGTCATGGACATTGCTGTCGACAAGAGTGTGCAGCTAAAGGCAGAAATGTCTTTTAGCATAAATGCATGTTATGCAGGATACCATCCTAATTAAAAGAATGAATTTAATTTGGGTTCTGATTTCATTACATTAGTTAATCTTCTATACAGTACCTTGGTCCAATGGCAGCAGCCAATAGAAATGGCTTGCAGACAGAGCTGCCCTTTCCCCCACTTTCATTGTAATTAATTATTGAACCCCTGGCCGAATCACTCAGATCCAACAGCAATATTGTGGTGTAAGAGTAGGTGAGGAGGATCATTGCATTTTGCAATGCTAACAATGTTATTATATACGTGACCAACCTTGACATTTTGATCCTCATGGTTCTGGATGCAATTGCCTGCTACAGTAATCTATCAGGCTATGAAATAATTTAGATAAATTAAATCTCCATTTCATATGTCAGAGAAATATTTAGATGTCTCAGCCACCACTGACCTTAATGAAAAAATTATTTAAAATTAATGTTTTATTTAAATGGCCAGCTTGATCAACTTTTTGGGGGGAGAATTTAATGTGATAAGGATGAATATTCTTCCCCACCTGAATTATTTGTTTCCCATGTTTTTGTCCACTATATTGTGTGTGTGTGTGTGTGTGTGTGTGTGTGTGTGTGTGTGTGTGTGTGTGTGTGTGTGTGTGTGTGTGTGTGTGTGTGTGTGTGTATATCTACATATGCATATGCATATATATAATATATACACACACACACACATATGCATATATATAATAAAAAGCAGATAATTAAGTTTCTACACTCATTAAGCTAAAATAACACAGCATCACTGCCCAATCCCCAGTTTTATCACTGGTGGTCTGCTCAAATTAAAAAAGGGTTTCTAGATAGGCATGACTCATGTAGGTTTAGAATCAAATAATTTGCCTGCCACCCAAGATGGCTTATTTATAATTTTGAACAGCTGCAGTCTCTAAATGATTGTTATGTAACACACTACTGTAGTACTATAGTATGATTGCATAAAACACACTACTGCAGAAGGAGCACAGATTTAAATATCCCAACATGTATTGTTATTTGGTCCCCCATTGCTCTCAACCCTGACTTTACTTCACAATATGGAAGCATTGGCCTTTTGAACTGTCTGTCAGAAGGTGGGAGTTCAGCCCCAAACAAGCACAACATTTTCAAACATGGTACATGTATTATGACACGCTAAAAATAATTTGAAAGCCATTTTGGAATGTGTTTTGAAGTGATGTCAGAGAGATGTTAGGGCCTGATTCTACTAAACGATTCAGGTATACAGCGATGGAGGCGATGAAAAGTTGACTCAACTTTCATTTTGCTGCTGTATTGACACAGGTTTTCAACACCGACACAGGATCTACATCAACGTAAAAGTTTTAGAACGCAAAAGTTTTAGAAAGCAACACATCACATCAGTACAGCAGGTGTTAGGCTGCCTTGTTTCCAACAGTCTGTACACTGTGCAGAGAACAGTTAGATCCACGTCACATAGTGTACGTGTGAAAAGCATCGTGTTACCCCAGCAGGGAGCAGTGGAGATTTGCTCAGAGAGAGAGAGAGAGAGAGAGAGAGAGAGAGAGAGAGAGAGAGAGAGAGAGAGAGAGAGAGAGAGAGAGAGAGAGAGAGAGAGAGAGAGAGAGAGAGAGAGAGAGAGAGAGAGAGAGAGAGAGAGAGAGAGAGAGAGAATTGGATGAGAGCCAAATTGCCAAATTAAAGCAGAGCCAAAGACACCATCCACTTGTTGAGCTGTTCAATCAGGATAGTGTGGCCAATGGTGTTGAAGGTGGAGGTTAAGTCAGGATAGTGTGGCCAATGGTGGTGGAGGTTAAGTCGGGATAGTGTGGCCAATGGTGTTGAAGGTGGAGGTTAAGTCGGGATAGTGTGGCCAATGGTGTTGAAGGTGGAGGTTAAGTCAGGATAGTGTGGCCAATGGTGTTGAAGGTGGGAGGTTAAGTCGGGATAGTGTGGCCAATGGTGTTGAAGGTGGGAGGTTAAGTCAGGATAGTGTGGCCAATGGTGTTGAAGGTGGGAGGTTAAGTCGGGATAGTGTGGCCAATGGTGTTGAAGGTGGAGGTTAAGTCAGGATAGTGTGGCCAATGGTGTTGAAGGTGGAGTGTAGCGAACCCCAGCCAGACAATGGTGAAGCGTACAGATGTTTAAGAAGCCTTTTATTTTTATGTTCAGCCTTTTCCTTATTTGAACACAAATGTCCTTTCCTTCTTTCTCCTTTCTCCTTGAAACACCGTAGAACTACAGGATAAAGAAATAAAATGAGCTCTTACAACAAACAAACAAACCTTGACTGTATACATAGAAAGCTAAGAAGCTAGCATAAGCATGAAGCCACAGCCATCCACTCAAATGTCAATGAAGCTAACGTTAGCATGACTGTCAAAATAACAATAGCATTCACTTCACAGTTAAATCAAACAAACCCACACATCATTGCTACATTAAAACATTAAACCACATAATACCTTGTTCCCAATTCTAGCTGGGCGCTTCTTATTAATGGAAAACCATAGGTTGAGGAGCGATGTCCTTTGCGACCGTCTGTTTGCGCTTTTTCGTGTCAATTACCTTCCTTCCGGTGCGCAGCACACCACACGTCAAGTAGCATAGATAGAACAGCACTACTTCCGCTCTAAGTTTCAAAGTAAAAGTACCATACAAAACGGCGCCATCAAAATAAAAGTTTACAGGAAGCATACCTTCACAAGAGTTATTTACACTCCCACCAATCATGAGTGAATAATGGATATTATACAGTTTGCATTAGGCACGAATGATTTGAACTTAAATGACCTTTATAAGTACAAGACTTATTACACGGGTAGATACAATTATAAACAATGTAGGAAGATGGAATATTAGGAGGGGTTATTATGAACTATAGGAGTAGCAGATTTATCCAGCCTCCAGCAGCAGGACCAGCTTCTGGACCGGGCGCTCAACTTCGGACATCTTATGGAGACGTTCTCCTCTTCTGCCTAGGTTCCTGTCTCCGAGGCAGACCTTGACTCTCCTTACTAGTCCATCCTTGTCAGTAGTGGTTCCTGAAACTCGACCCAGTTTCCACTCGTTCCTGTGCACATCATCTCCTTTCATCATTACAATATCTCCAACTTGCAGATTCCTTCTGGGGGTGTGCCAACGTTGTCTGAGAGCGATGTTGGCAAGGTATTCCTTTCGCCATCGACTCCAAAACTGTTCGGCCAGGTATTGGACCTGTCGCCACCTTTTCTTGCCATACATGTCTTCTCTGACGAATTCACCAGGGGGGGGTAGAGCCTTAGCAGACTTCATGGTCAGAAGATGATTAGGGGTGAGAGGCTCGAGGCTATGGGGATCATTGAGGTTGGTAACAGTCAGTGGACGACTATTGACGATTGCCATAGCTTCATAGAAGAAGGCCCGCAGTGATGCATCATTCAGCCGTCCAGAGGAAAGAGTCAGCGTGGTCCTTAGTATGCTTCTCACTGTCCTAATCTGTCTCTCCCACACCCCTCCGACATGACTTGAATAGGGTGCGTTCATGTAGAAGTCGCATTGTTGCTCGGCAAGGAATGCAGCCAGCCGGTCTGCATTGACTTCTTTTAGAGCCTCTTTGAGTTCATTTTTGGCTCCGACAAAATTGGTCCCTTGGTCAGACTTGATCTGACGAACAGCGCCACGTATGGCGATGAAACATCGAAGGCCATTGATGAGGGCGTCTGTTGACATGTCGTCAAGCATCTCAATGTGGATGGCACGGGAGCTAAGGCACGTGAAGAGAAGACCGTACCTCTTGTTCTCCTTCCTTCCTTGCTTTGTGAGGAAGGGGCCAAAGCAGTCCATACCACAGAAGGTAAAGGGGGGTGATGGTTCCACTCGCTCAGGGGGTAGATCAGCCATCCTTTGCTCTTCTGTCGGTTTCCGGTGCCGTCTGCAGATGACGCATTGATGAATGTAAGATGCTACGGCCCGGTTGATTCCTGGGATCCAGTAGCCGTTGGACCTGACCTCGTTAATGGTGAGACCTTTACCTTGATGCTTGGTCCTTTCATGGTGATGAGCAATCAACATCTTGGTGATGTGATGATCTTTGGGAATGATTGCAGGGTGCTTGATGGAGTTGGGAAGAGTTGAGTTGCACAATCTTCCTCCCACCCTGAGGACACCGTCTTTATCGAGGAGAGGATCAAGAGAGTATAATGGACTGTGAGATGGTAGGCGAATCCCCTTGCTCAGCAGTTTCAACTCTTCTTGATATACATTTTTCTGCAGGTCTTTGATTATGCAGTATTCTGCATTTTCTCTTTCTGTTACAGAGGTGAGGCAGTTTGATCTGTTCTTGCTGATGCGCCTTAGAATGCGTGCAACAGCTCGAGTAGCCAGTGACCAAGATGAAAGCTTGGACAAACGATCGACAAGGCTTGCTCGTTCAGTGGTCCTCGTGTTGAGTGTTACAACACTTCTGACCTCTGGATCTCCGATCGTCAGCTCTGGGGTTTCATCTGCTGGCAGCTTTATTTCCTTGCTCCATAAGAACTTGGGTCCAGTGAGCCAGGTTGATGTCAAAAGCTCACTGGGAGTCAAGCCCCTAGAAGCGTGGTCAGCAGGATTGTCCTTGGTTGGGACGAATCTCCATTGTTGAGGGGCTGAGCTGAGCTGGATCTTCTGAATGCGGTTAGCCACGAAGATGTGGAATCGACGTACTTCATTTTTTATATATCCCAAGACCACTTTCGAGTCGGTCCAGAAGAACTCCTCAGCGTCAGCAGATCCCAATTCTTCCTTGAGCATGTTACTCATCTTTACAGAAATGACTGCAGCTGTCAATTCTAATCTTGGAATTGTTATGACCTTTGTTGGTGAGACGCGTGCCTTTCCCACAACCAGGGCGCAATGAACTTCCCCTTCTTCATTTTGGACCCTCAGGTATGAGCACTGACCGTAGCCCTTCATGCTAGCGTCGGAGAAATGGTGCAGCTCCGTCTTTGTGACCTTTCCAAATCCAGCAGGGAAGTAGGTACGGGCTATGGTGACATTATCCAAAAGAGCTAGGTTACTTTTCCACTGTTCCCATTTCGGACGAAGCTCGTCTGTGAGAGGGTCATCCCAGCCTGTGCCACGCCTACACATCTCCTGGAGGATGATCTTTGCTTTGAGCAGGACTGGCGCCACAAACCCGAGCGGGTCGTACAGGGATGCCACTGTGGAGAGAATGCCACGGCGTGTGGGGGGCTGATCCTTGAGGCTGACATTAAGCCGGAAGTGGTCGGACTCCACGTCCCATTGAATCCCGAGAGCTCTCTCAAGGGGCAGATCATCAAATGTGAAGTCCATAGACTTCACGTTGGTTGCTCGTTCAGAGAGTGGTATACTCTCTAGGACGTTTCTGTCGTTCGATATAAACTTGTGTAGTCGGAGACCACCCCTGGCACAGAGCTCACGTGCCTCTCTGGCAAGCTGAATACCATCTTCACTGCTCCCAACACTTGCGAGCCCGTCATCTACATAGAAATCCCTCATGACGAATCGTGAACCTTGAGGGTAGATGTCGGCATTCTCCTTAGCGAGGTACTTGAGCCCGTAGTTTGCGCATCCAGGAGAGGAGGCTGCGCCGAATAGGTGCACCTTCATGCGGAACTCGCTAGGCGGGGAGTTCAAGTCTCCTTTCTTCCACCAAAGAAAGCGCAGGTAGTTGCGATCGGCTTCAAGCACATGAAACTGGTGGAACATTTTCTCAATATCGCACATCAGTGCAACGGGGTGCCGTCGGAAGCGGATGAGAACTCCACTCAAGTTGTTCAACATGTCAGGCCCAGAGAGAAGGTGGTCATTTAGGCTGGTTCCTTTGTATCTGGCTGAGCAATCGAACACTATGCGAAGTTTATCTGGCTTCTTTGCGTGATACACGCCGTGATGGGGAATAAACCATCTCTCACCTTCTCTCCCACCGTCTTCGATCTGTTCTGCATCTCCCCTTTTTATGACCTCTTCCATGAACTCGACATATTGCTCCTTATACCTTCCATCCCGTTGCAACTTCCTCTTGAGGTGATTGAGACGTGTCATGGCTGAGCCCTTGTTGTCAGGCATGCTGGGTCTGTTTTTGAAGGGCAGAGGCATTTCGTAGTGGCCGTGACTGTTTTTCCTTATGCCATCGTCTAGCTTGTTGAGGAATGTGATGTCATCTTGTGACACCGTTTTGCTGTCCTCAATGCCGTCCTTGAAGTCAGATTCTAGAATGCGGATAACATCAGCAGGAGTAGCTGGAGGGAGCTCTTTAACAGCAATTCTGTGACACAGATGACTTGTGCTCAGCAAATCATGGCTTTGAGATGAGCGCCCCACTATACTCCATCCTAAATCCGTCTGTACAGCATAGGGTTCTTCATCTCCTCCTAGGATGACTCGCTTTGGTGCCATTGCTCTGGAGCAGTTATATCCGATGAGAATTCCTACTTCACAGTCCTTCAGTGGTTGCATTTCATCTGCTATTTCTGCGAGATGACTCCATTGCTTAGCTGTCTCACAGGTGGGAATGTGAGCACGGTTTACCGGTATGCAGTCCTTTGTGTAGGTCATCGGGAGATCAATTTGGATGGGAGAACTGTATCCCCTTACCCGAAGGCCGGAAACTCTCTCACTTGTGAGAACTGTGTCTTTTCCACTCATGGTGGTCAACTTCAGCTTTACTGGAAACTTGTCTGCATTAAGATTGTCGCTCACCTCTTGGTCGATGAATGTCGTATCGCTTTGAGTGTCGAGGAGGGCGTAGACAAGTTTCTCTGCGGTTGGGTTATTCTTGGATGACACCCACACTGGTAGCACCATAGATGTGTTGGACGAGCCTTCGCCTGCTACACTGAGTGACATAGCAGCAGCACCTTGAATTGTCCCGGTTTGTGATGAAGTCCTTTCCCTTCCATAGTTGTCATCATGGAGGGCTGTAGGATGTTTTCCCTTGCAGGTGTCACAGAAGTGACGGTGTCGACACTCTTTGGCGCTGTGTCCAGGTTTTAAACATCCATAGCAGAGTTTCTTGTCCTTTACATAGTTACGTCGCTCAGCCAACATCATCTCTGTGAACTTGAAACACGCATGAAGCTGATGTCTGTTATCTTGACAAAGAATACATGGAGCTTTAGCCCTTTTTTGGTCTGACCTTTGCTTCTCATTTTCGTTGGCTGTATGAGTGTTGAGCACACTGGCCTTGGCTCTCTTTGTTTCTCGGAGAGTTCTCTTCTCAGTGCTGGTTTCCGATGAACGGAGGGCATGGAGAGACGTAATTGGATTGCACGCAATTTCAGCTTCAGTTGACGTGAATCTAACAAAGTCCTTGAAGTTTGGGAATTCTTGGTCTTTGTTCAGGCTCTGTGTGACTTGTCTATTCCAGCGTGAAGCTGCCCAGTCTGGAAGTTTATGGACGAGCTTCTGGTTCTCCTCACAGTCGTTTAATATGTCGAGACCCTTGACATGGGGGATGGCGTCTTGACATGCATTTAGAAAGTCTGAGAAGCTTCTCAGTCCCTCTGCATCCTTAGGTTGAATCCTTGGCCAATTGGAGAGTTTCTCTCTGAATGCTCGCTGAATGGCGAATGGCTGGCCAAAGCGACGATTTAGCTTGTCCCAGGCGTCACGGTAGGCTTCATTGTCATTTCGGAAGAAGTTGCCATCCAGAGCCTGGCGTGCTGGGCCACCAACATATTTCTTTAGATAGTAGAGTTTTTCAGCGGGAGTGATTGCTCTTTGGTCAATGAGAGATGTAAACGTTGCTTTCCATTCAATGAAACGTATGGGATCACCATTGAAGACATATGGCTCTGGAACAGGGAGTCTATTTAAGACCATGCTGTCTTGAAAGACCTGAGCGAGAGAGGAAATGTCTGTTTGAGAGGGTGGAGCAATATGAGATAGACGGACTGCAGTTATGGGCACGTTCCTTGCTTCCTGCTTTCTTTCATTGTTTATGTGGCCCTCTGCTTTACGTTCCGTCTCTTTCTCATAGACCTTCAGTTTGGCTTGAGCTGCCACAACTTCTTTCTTTGCTCTTAATTGCTCCAACTCACGCCTTTGTGCCTCTAGAGCCTTCCGTTGTTGTTCCTCTAGCTCTCGTATCGATTCCTTTTGTCTTTCTTCCTCCAACATCATCTTGTAATTTGCTTCCTTCACTGCCAGCTCCGCTTCTGCATCCGCACGCTTGACTGTCATCGATGAGATGGAGTCTGAATTGCTGAGACTTATTGAGGTAGAGGCGGATCCATAGACAGACTTTGCATAGTCACGGTGGCGTAGGTCATGAAGGCGGCGTCTTTCCTCTTCTTCATTGAACTCACCTTCTGGATCTATTGTTCGGTCATAGGCAATCTTGACAATTTCTTTGGTCACTGATTCACACGTATCAACTCTTCTTCTTATGTCAGTGGAGGGTGTGGCGAGATCTCGAATTTCACAATATATGGTCATTATGTTTTCCTTGCTTTTCTTGAGCTGCTCAATGAGAGACCAGAGCTCACTCTCCGGCATGTATGTCTTCAGTTGATCTCTTGCCTTGCGTATCTCGAGCTTCCATTGCTCATACATGAATAGCAGCCTTTTCTCCCTTTTCTTGGCCTCTTCTTCTTGGAGCGCACGCATCTTTTCTGTAGGAATACGTGTTCGTTCGGAGCGACGGGGATCTCCAGCTGGGTCTGCCTCTTTCTGAAGGTCCTCTTCATCTTGGAGATCAGTCAGATTTTCAGGCGGCTTGACTGTTGTGTGAAGATCACTCTGCAAACCTTCATTTTCTTCATGGTGACCAGCCGGCTGCTGTTCCAGCTCTCTCTCACTGGGCGTTGGCGATGACATTTTCAACAGATTTTTAAATTTCTCAAGTTAGAGGGAAAACCTTTTAGCAAATGCTTAGCATATACAGCATGAAATAAACAGCATAAACATGTAGCATATCAGCACATCAATACAAAATAAGTATCACAGATGCATTAATGAACCGTAAACAAATGTCAATGCCAATGTAAATACCACAATAAACAAAAATGTCAAAGTGCTTGAAATGCAAGGTTCAAAAAGATGTAAAGGTATTTTTTTTTCTTTTATAAATATAAAGCGTCCATTTATCGCATCTAAATTGAACAGTCCTTTTCTTTTGCAGCAGAGGAGCAGGTAAGTATAAAATGTTCACTGGATAATATTCTGGAGTTGCAGGTGAGTATCAATGTTCCTTGTTTTAATTTTCAGTATTGAGCAGGTGAGTATCAATGTTCTTTGTTTGGTTAATGAAACTGTTCATCCGTTGCTCACTTTATTTTGCAGTTCCTTAGACTGTATAATGATAAGGTGATACTCACAGTTCTGCTTCAATGTCAGTGAATGTGACTGTATTTGGCTACCATTGCACCGAATCCATGTGACTGCAGCCCGAATTGCCGTAGCTCAGGCACCGACGTGGGGAAACATGCTGCTTGATGAATCGTGCACAGCATGTGGAGATGTAGCATTAGCAGGCACACCGTGGCGATGACCCTCCGTCCTGGACAGTAGTGGAGGCAGTAGCAGGCACGCGGTGGAGCCCCTCGTCTTGGACCGTATTGGAGGAGGCAGTTGCAGGTACGCCGTGAAGACCCTCTGTGGTGGCCCGTCGTGGAGGCAGCAGGTCGTCAGGATTGATGAGGGTAAAGTTCTACTGTAGCGAACCCCAGCCAGACAATGGTGAAGCGTACAGATGTTTAAGAAGCCTTTTATTTTTATGTTCAGCCTTTTCCTTATTTGAACACAAATGTCCTTTCCTTCTTTCTCCTTTCTCCTTGAAACACCGTAGAACTACAGGATAAAGAAATAAAATGAGCTCTTACAACAAACAAACAAACCTTGACTGTATACATAGAAAGCTAAGAAGCTAGCATAAGCATGAAGCCACAGCCATCCACTCAAATGTCAATGAAGCTAACGTTAGCATGACTGTCAAAATAACAATAGCATTCACTTCACAGTTAAATCAAACAAACCCACACATCATTGCTACATTAAAACATTAAACCACATAATACCTTGTTCCCAATTCTAGCTGGGCGCTTCTTATTAATGGAAAACCATAGGTTGAGGAGCGATGTCCTTTGCGACCGTCTGTTTGCGCTTTTTCGTGTCAATTACCTTCCTTCCGGTGCGCAGCACACCACACGTCAAGTAGCATAGATAGAACAGCACTACTTCCGCTCTAAGTTTCAAAGTAAAAGTACCATACAAAACGGCGCCATCAAAATAAAAGTTTACAGGAAGCATACCTTCACAAGAGTTATTTACATGGAGGTTAAGTCAGGATAGTGTGGCCAATGGTGTTGAAGGTGGGAGGTTAAGTCGGGATAGTGTGGCCAATGGTGTTGAAGGTGGAGGTTAAGTCGGGATAGTGTGGCCAATGGTGTTGAAGGTGGGAGGTTAAGTCGGGATAGTGTGGCCAATGGTGTTGAAGGTGGGAGGTTAAGTCGGGATAGTGTGGCCAATGGTGTTGAAGGTGGAGGTTAAGTCGGGATAGTGTGGCCAATGGTGTTGAAGGTGGAGGTTAAGTCAGGATAGTGTGGCCAATGGTGTTGAAGGTGGAGGTTAAGTCAGGATAGTGTGGCCAATGGTGTTGAAGGTGGAGGTTAAGTCGGGATAGTGTGGCCAATGGTGTTGAAGGTGGAGGTTAAGTCGGGATAGTGTGGCCAATGGTGTTGAAGGTGGGAGGTTAAGTCAGGATAGTGTGGCCAATGGTGTTGAAGGTGGAGGTTAAGTCAGGATAGTGTGGCCAATGGTGTTGAAGGTGGAGGTTAAGTCGGGATAGTGTGGCCAATGGTGTTGAAGGTGGAGGTTAAGTCAGGATAGTGTGGCCAATGGTGTTGAAGGTGGAGGTTAAGTCGGGATAGTGTGGCCAATGGTGTTGAAGGTGGGAGGTTAAGTCGGGATAGTGTGGCCAATGGTGTTGAAGGTGGAGGTTAAGTCAGGATAGTGTGGCCAATGGTGTTGAAGGTGGGATGTTAAGTCAGGATAGTGTGGCCAATGGTGTTGAAGGTGGGATGTTAAGTCAGGATAGTGTGGCCAATGGTGTTGAAGGTGGAGGTTAAGTCGGGATAGTGTGGCCAATGGTGTTGAAGGTGGAGGTTAAGTCGGGATAGTGTGGCCAATGGTGTTGAAGGTGGGAGGTTAAGTCAGGATAGTGTGGCCAATGGTGTTGAAGGTGGAGGTTAAGTCAGGATAGTGTGGCCAATGGTGTTGAAGGTGGAGGTTAAGTCAGGATAGTGTGGCCAATGGTGTTGAAGGTGGAGGTTAAGTCAGGATAGTGTGGCCAATGGTGTTGAAGGTGGGATGTTAAGTCAGGATAGTGTGGCCAATGGTGTTGAAGGTGGGATGTTAAGTCAGGATAGTGTGGCCAATGGTGTTGAAGGTGGGATGTTAAGTCAGGATAGTGTGGCCAATGGTGTTGAAGGTGGGATGTTAAGTCAGGATAGTGTGGCCAATGGTGTTGAAGGTGGAGGTTAAGTCAGGATAGTGTGGCCAATGGTGTTGAAGGTGGAGGTTAAGTCAGGATAGTGTGGCCAATGGTGTTGAAGGTGGGATGTTAAGTCAGGATAGTGTGGCCAATGGTGTTGAAGGTGGAGGTTAAGTCAGGATAGTGTGGCCAATGGTGTTGAAGGTGGGAGGTTAAGTCAGGATAGTGTGGCCAATGGTGTTGAAGGTGGAGGTTAAGTCAGGATAGTGTGGCCAATGGTGTTGAAGGTGGAGGTTAAGTCAGGATAGTGTGGCCAATGGTGTTGAAGGTGGAGGTTTAGTCGGGATAGTGTGGCCAATGGTGTTGAAGGTGGAGGTTAAGTCAGGATAGTGTGGCCAATGGTGTTGAAGGTGGGATGTTAAGTCAGGATAGTGTGGCCAATGGTGTTGAAGGTGGAGGTTAAGTCAGGATAGTGTGGCCAATGGTGTTGAAGGTGGGAGGTTAAGTCAGGATAGTGTGGCCAATGGTGTTGAAGGTGGAGGTTAAGTCAGGATAGTGTGGCCAATGGTGTTGAAGGTGGAGGTTAAGTCAGGATAGTGTGGCCAATGGTGTTGAAGGTGGAGGTTAAGTCGGGATAGTGTGGCCAATGGTGTTGAAGGTGGAGGTTAAGTCAGGATAGTGTGGCCAATGGTGTTGAAGGTGGAGGTTAAGTCAGGATAGTGTGGCCAATGGTGTTGAAGGTGGAGGTTAAGTCAGGATAGTGTGGCCAATGGTGTTGAAGGTGGGATGTTAAGTCAGGATAGTGTGGCCAATGGTGTTGAAGGTGGAGGTTAAGTCAGGATAGTGTGGCCAATGGTGTTGAAGGTGGAGGTTAAGTCAGGATAGTGTGGCCAATGGTGTTGAAGGTGGAGGTTAAGTCGGGATAGTGTGGCCAATGGTGTTGAAGGTGGAGGTTTAGTCGGGATAGTGTGGCCAATGGTGTTGAAGGTGGGATGTTAAGTCAGGATAGTGTGGCCAATGGTGTTGAAGGTGGGATGTTAAGTCAGGATAGTGTGGCCAATGGTGTTGAAGGTGGAGGTTAAGTCAGGATAGTGTGGCCAATGGTGTTGAAGGTGGAGGTTAAGTCAGGATAGTGTGGCCAATGGTGTTGAAGGTGGAGGTTAAGTCAGGATAGTGTGGCCAATGGTGTTGAAGGTGGAGGTTTAGTCGGGATAGTGTGGCCAATGGTGTTGAAGGTGGAGGTTAAGTCAGGATAGTGTGGCCAATGGTGTTGAAGGTGGAGGTTAAGTCGGGATAGTGTGGCCAATGGTGTTGAAGGTGGAGGTTAAGTCAAGCAGAACCAGGATGGAATGTCGGCCATTGTCGGGCCGCATGAGGATATCATTCGTCACTCTTAGTAGTGCTGTTTGTGTACTATGTTGCTGATGGAAGCCGGATTAGATTTTATTGAGAATATTGTATTCTCGTGCACATGTGAGATTTTCAGCCGATCTACTATGAATCCTCCATTCAATAGAAAGGAATTGCATAAAAATTCCCCCATTCTTTAGGATGGAGCTGTACAATCTCTACAACCCAGCTTGCACGGGATACGTGAGGAAAAAGCCCATTTAATCGATCAACCTGGGGTCTCTGAGCCCTGGTTGGGAGAGTCCTGGGTGGGATACCCAGGGGTCCCCTTGGGGGGGGGGGAGGGTGGGAGAAGGGCTCTCCTAGGGGTCGGAGACCCCCTTCGTTGGGTCGGACCCAGACTCTAATCCTAACCCTAAGGACGCAGGGGTCCAACGCCTAACCCTAACCAGACCCTAACCCTAAAGACCCAGGGGTCCAATATCTAACCCTAACCAAACCCTAAACCAGGTCCTAACCCTAAGGATCCAGGGGTCCAATGCCTAACCCTAACCAGAGCCTATCCCAGACCCTAAGGCCCCAGGGGTCCAATGCCTAACCCTAACCAGACCCTAACCCTAAGGACCCAGGGGTCCAACACCTAACCCAAACCCTAACCTTAAGGACCCAGGGGTCCACCGCTAACTAGGGATGCACCGATCGATCGGCACGTGACCGGAAATGGCCGATTTTCACGTGATCGGCCTCGATCGGTGATCTGCGCCGGTCACTCTAAATAGCCGATTCTGTGAGCCGATTTTCACATGACGTGCGCGCACCCCAAAGCACCGAGACAGGCACCCAGCCACCACACCACACACGCCAGCATACCTTCCTCGTTGTGGATTTTTTTCACCGTCAGTGAAGTAGACAAATCTCGCAGTTTGTCACACATGCAAGTCGAAAATAAGCCGTGGAGACAGAGATGCGGCCGAGTCCCGCTCGGCTGGAGTCAAGTCTGAGCGGCTCGCTTCACCTCACTGGCCCCCCTCTCTCTGCTCTCTCTACCCGGGAAGCAGTGCTGCTGCACCCGGCCACAGTGCACAGCCGACTTGGCGAGGTGAACGCGAGCATTGTGTCCACCATTCCCCGACCTGCCTTTTCCATTCCACATCAGCGCTGGTGCCTCAGCCTGTCAGTCATGTTGTAACGTAGATACAGGAGAGACTATTTGTTTCGTATTGCAAATAGAACGACGGACATAATAATAAAAATGCATCGGACTCACAAGTGTGCAAGGATTTCTGTGCGTGACGATATTTTTTCGGATGGCAGATAAAAATACGCATACCAAACTTCGGACTGTGTGTAAACTCCGCCTGATATTCAGACTGAAGATCGTTACTGTAACTCATAAACTCATTTCCCCTCTACTCAAGAGGACTGGTCTGGAGCCAGGCTATAAACTCCTTGTCCATGGATCATTTTGATGTTCTGTTGCACCTGTTTTCTTTTGGAAAAGTAAATGCATGATAGCTGTGGGATATAGGCTATTGGATTTAATTTAATTTTTGTATTCATTGTATTTGCACAAAAAAGCTCTGTCCAGTAGCCTAACCTGGAACACTTTTATTTTGAGATGTGTTTGAGTGAGATGGTCCTACTTCATCCAAATGATAAGATAAGATAAGATTATTTGGATCCCCATTAGATGTAAGAATTGTTCTATGAATCTTAATTTTCAAACAAAGTTACAAAAACGTTTGTGTAAGCTGTCAATTGTTGTTTTTAGAAAAAAAAATCGGAATCGGCAAAAATCGGTATCGGCAAGTCAGACTATTCAAAAATCGGAAATCGGAATCGGCCAAGAAAATGGCAATCGGTGCATCCCTACCGCTAACCCTAACTAGACCCTAACCCTAACCCTAAAGCGCAAATTATGCTCGTGCGAAATCGACAGCGCTGACTGCGCCGAGGGGGTCGCCGCAGCTGGGCGTCCTCTCGGCGTCCTCTCGGCGCAGCTCGGCGTAGGTGGTGTGCAGCTCCTCGAAAATGTCACTTTGCGCCGTCTCGCGCCGTCAACTCTTTGTTGTGAGGAATGAGGAAATGCCATTTCCTCATTTAACGTGCTTGTCCCTCATCTAGCAAAGCCTTCTGCAGGCTCACCGGGACAATCAAATGTTCCCCCACCGACATGATTGCAAGTTCTTGGTAAACGACACGATAACGTTTTGGACGTGTTTTGAACGAGTTACGTTTGAGTATGCACAGTCTCGCTGTCGGCGGCAAGGCTCCAAGTCGTGGCTGCGCAAAACCATGCCGGGCGCTTAAGGACCCAGGGGTCCAGGCTGGGTTGTAGAGATTGTAGAGATTGGAAAATGTATGCAATTCCTTTGCATTGAATGGAGGATTCATAGCATGAGCCTTTAGTGCCATCAGTTACATCCTGCTGCTGATGTAATCGCACGCCTCTCGTACACACACACACACACACACACACACACACACACACACACACACACACACACACACACACACACACAGAAGCTATCTACTGTAGCAGTGCTAATATTAGCGTGGCGGCGAGGCGATCCAGAAGCCCTGGAGGAACCTTCCTCCTCGCTCTCCCAACATCTCCTGCACAACGCTGGGGAGGACGCACACGCATTTGCATACAGAGATACTAATAATCTGATCCTCCTCCGGCTGCTATTGTCTTCCCTTTTATAAAGAGTGGCTATAGTGTCTATCCCAACAGTCCCCTGGGCCAGGTTTACTCTTCTTTCCAGTCTAATGGACCCACTTGAACCTGCTGTTTGTTTTGTGTTTATGTCTTTTCTTCTCCTCTCTGTGATATTATAGAGAGAGAGTTGATGGAGAGAGGCGGTTATCACAGTGATAAAGACACTGTTTGATTGACGAAGTGGGAATGTTTACAAGCTTTTGTATTAGTGAAGTCGTATTTTAGCCTGTCGGCGAATTACAAAGACACCAAACCTGCAGAGGCTAAATTATTGAAAAGTCTTTCCAGATAGCACTTAGCAGAAGCACTGCACAATGGCCTTTGTGGAGAAAAAGGAGGCGTGTGTGTGTGTGTGTGTGTGTGTGTGTGTGTGTGTGTGTGTGTGTGTGTGTGTGTGTGTGTGTGTGTGTGTGTGTGTGTGAGAGTGCGTGTGCGTGCGCGTGCGTGCGTGTGTGTGTCGTTGTACCGTATCACCTGACCTTGCCGTGTGTGTTGCCACGCTGCAAGCTACGCTGACACCGGGTTAATGTCAAATCTTCACCATGTGAAGGGTTTTTGCAGGCCACCACACAAATTAAAACAGAAACTCCAATGCTATCAGATGTCCTACTCTGTTAAAATGTGTATTTGGTCAGTTCTGTAAATAACCACTAACAGTGCTAATTATGTGTAGATAAACTGCAATGGCTACAAAGGTCATGATAATGTCGGCATGCGTTTCATTTTCAACGGCTTTTCTGCTTCTATTTTCAGTTGCGTTGTGGGAGGAATGAAGTGATGCTGGTGTTAATGACAGTATGAAGTGATGTGTTATGGAGGAATCAGTTGGCACCAGACTGTGCAGAGGGACGTGCTTTGATGTGGGTGGCTCTATAGTAACACGCTGGATGGAGGTGTCAGAAAGTGACACATCAAAGAAACACGCACACACAATTACAAGTTCTATCAGTCCAACACAAACTCCACAATGTGAACGTCTCCAATGAGGTTGTTTGGCCGTTAGCTGGTGCATTTGAATATTTCCAAGTGCATTTATTAGTGTTGGTATTAAGATTAACCATTAGAAAGGTCAATAACATTGTGTCCAATTCCAATCAATTCTTGAAATATTCTTTTCACTTTTAGGAAATTCAAGAAATGTATTAATTTCAAACTGTTGAGTTGTGATGGAATGTCCATTCAATTCTTTGCATCATTTTTAAATAAAAATTTGTTTGACAGTTGGATGGATTTGATTTTATTTGATTTTATTTAGTACAAGCACATAAACATTTCATGTAGAGGTAAAATGCAAAGAATTGGCGTACAGGGATAAAAAAAACACATGAAAGTCCCAGGGCTTTGAAGTCCTGGAGCTTATTTCCAATGTGGTCCCTAGTAGAGAAGAGAAAGCAGAGTGAGAGAAGAGAAGTAAGAGTGAGAGAAGGCGAGAGAGAGAGAGAGAGCACATACTGTATAAAACACACACGAGAATTCAGATTTCAGCATTCTGAATTCTGAGTTTTTAAAATACATGAGACATTTTGAATTAAACACATTAAATCTACTTGGTGCATGCTGCAACCTATGCCTGTAGCTGCTTTTTTACAGCTCTCTTAAAGCAGCTCTCTTAAAGCTGGAAACAGCTGATCTGTCTCATTCTTACACACTCTCACACACACACACACACACACACACACACACACACACACACACACACACACACAGACACGCATGCACACACACACACACAACCTCCCCTCACACATTCTACTCATTTCAAATAACCCAAGGTCACCCAGTTGGCCTCGTCTCAACACTCCAGACATTCGTTACCATTTAGATCCAGATTGTCTTACCTCCTGTGCACGTGCACGTGTGCTCATGAGCGTGCACGTGTGCTCATGAGCACACGTGCACGTGTCCTCTGCTTCTCCTCTGTAGCAGTGGGGAGCCTCGCTGAGCCCGGGTCTCCCCACTCGGGCCTATTGGGTTGCAGGGTGAGGCAGACAAAGTGCTCAATTAAGAACAGCAGATCATCGATTGGGAAGGGAAGCTAAACCGTCACGCGTACGCAGGGGAGCGTGTGTGTGTGTGTGTGTGTGTGTGTGTGTGTGTGTGTGTGTGCGTGTGTGTGCGTGCGTGAGAGAGAGGAGATGACACAAACACACACACACACTTGCTACACGCTCACACCTGCAGATAATATAGTAGCATATTATAGTAGAGAGCCTACCCCCCCCCCCCTCCACACACACACACACACACACACACGCACACACACACACACACACACTTGTTTGCATTATATTTAAAATAATGTCCCCTTTATTTCGTTTAGCTGCTGCTATTTTACAGCCTCTCTCAATGCTGTCATCGATAGTTGGAATTGTATTTAATATGTTCTAGTGTTGAAATTGTTGGTTGAGTATGTTTATATAACCACCATGCTATAATAGTTATATTTTCCACAGATATAGTCGTAGGCTATTATTATTTCACTGCTACAATGTTCCAATGTCCCAATGGGCATCGTTAAAGTTTCATCTCGTCTTAAAATGCTCACGTCAAAAATCTGTTTTTACATTTCAATACCTCTAAATATAGAGGTTTCAGCCTTTAAAAGCATTCAGTCAACATTAAGCATTAAGTTAACATTAACATTCAGTTTATAATATAAACATATAATATATATGGGAAAGTATATTATAAACTTTATAATATACTTTCCCATATGTAGCCCCACCCCCAAAAATGGAAAGAAGAAAAGAGGCGGGAGATAGCTAATTTTGTAAGCAACCGCTCTATATACAACTTAGAATTATATACAATGGCAAGTTGACATACATTAGTCAACTATAACTGACCACAAATGTTATACTGACTTTATGAATAGTTTCATGTTGAGTCTCAACATGATGCTATGAATATGAAAAAAGCATTATTGGTGACAGTGCACATTGACAAATGTGAAAACAGACCCCAATCTGTAATTGTAATATGGTGCCCCCTGTTGTCACACTGTCATTTTATTATTTATTAGATTTTGATACAGGGACAGACAGTATAATGCCCCCCCTCCCCGAAAAAAAGATAAAATAAATTAAAATATGACAGTCTAGTAGCAGACAATGGGAGAACGGACAAGTGAGAGAGATAGAGGAGAGAGAGAGAGAGAGAGAGAGGGGGGGGGGGGGGTCCCCGTCTGTAATAGAATGTTATAGCTTCCCCGTCTGTAATAGAATGTTATAGCTTCCACGTGCGTAATATAATGTTATAGCTTCCCCGTCTGTAATAGAATGTTATAGCTTCCCCGTCTGTAATAGAATGTTATAGCTTCCCCGTCTGTAATAGAATGTTATAGCTTCCACGTGCGTAATAGAATGTTATAGCTTCCCCGTGCGTAATAGAATGTTATAGCTTCCCCGTGCGTAATAGAATGTTATAGCTTCCCCGTGTGTAATAGAATGTTATAGCTTCCCCGTGTGTAATAGAATGTTATAGCTTCCCCGTCTGTAATAGAATGTTATAGCTTCCCCGTCTGTAATAGAATGTTATAGCTTCCACGTGCGTAATATAATGTTATAGCTTCCCCGTCTGTAATAGAATGTTATAGCTTCCCCGTCTGTAATAGAATGTTATAGCTTCCCCGTCTGTAATAGAATGTTATAGCTTCCACGTGCGTAATAGAATGTTATAGCTTCCCCGTGCGTAATAGAATGTTATAGCTTCCCCGTGTGTAATAGAATGTTATAGCTTCCCCGTGCGTAATAGAATGTTATAGCTTCCCCGTGCGTAATAGAATGTTATACTGTAGCTTCCCCGTGCGTAATAGAATGTTATAGCTTCCCCGTGCGTAATAGAATGTTATAGCTTCCCCGTGCGTAATAGAATGTTATAGCTTCCCCGTGCGTAATAGAATGTTATACTGTAGCTTCCCCGTGCGTAATAGAATGTTATAGCTTCCCCGTGCGTAATAGAATGTTATAGCTTCCCCGTGCGTAATAGAATGTTATAGCTTCCCCGTGCGTAATAGAATGTTATAGCTTCCCCGTGTGTAATAGAATGTTATAGCTTCCCAGTGCGTAATAGAATGTTATAGCTTCCCCGTGCGTAATAGAATGTTATAGCTTCCCCGTGCGTAATAGAATGTTATAGCTTCCCCGTGCGTAATAGAATGTTATAGCTTCCCCGTGTGTAATAGAATGTTATAGCTTCCCCGTGCGTAATAGAATGTTATAGCTTCCCCAGAATGTATAGCTTCCCCGTGCGTAATAGAATGTTATAGCTTCCCCGTCTGTAATAGAATGTTATAGCTTCCCCGTGTGTAATAGAATGTTATAGCTTCCCCGTGTGTAATAGAATGTTATAGCTTCCCCGTGTGTAATAGAATGTTATAGCTTCCCCGTGTGTAATAGAATGTTATAGCTTCCCCGTGCGTAATAGAATGTTATAGCTTCCCCGTGCGTAATAGAATGTTATAGCTTCCCCGTGCGTAATAGAATGTTATAGCTTCCCCGTGCGTAATAGAATGTTATAGCTTCCCCGTGCGTAATAGAATGTTATAGCTTCCCCGTGCGTAATAGAATGTTATAGCTTCCCCGTGCGTAATAGAATGTTATAGCTTCCCCGTGCGTAATAGAATGTTATAGCTTCCCCGTGCGTAATAGAATGTTATAGCTTCCCCGTCTGTAATAGAATGTTATAGCTTCCCCGTGTGTAATAGAATGTTATAGCTTCCCCGTGTGTAATAGAATGTTATAGCTTCCCCGTGTGTAATAGAATGTTATAGCTTCCCCGTGCGTAATAGAATGTTATAGCTTCCCCGTCTGTAATAGAATGTTATAGCTTCCCCGTGTGTAATAGAATGTTATAGCTTCCCCGTGTGTAATAGAATGTTATAGCTTCCCCGTGTGTAATAGAATGTTATAGCTTCCCCGTGTGTAATAGAATGTTATAGCTTCCCCGTGTGTAATAGAATGTTATAGCTTCCACGTGTGTAATAGAATGTTATAGCTTCCCCATGTGTAATAGAATGTTATAGCTTCCCCGTGCGTAATAGAATGTTATAGCTTCCACGTGTGTAATAGAATGTTATAGCTTCCCCGTCTGTAATAGAATGTTATAGCTTCCCCGTGTGTAATAGAATGTTATAGCTTCCCCGTGCGTAATAGAATGTTATAGCTTCCCCGTGTGTAATAGAATGTTATAGCTTCCCCGTGTGTAATAGAATGTTATAGCTTCCCCGTGTGTAATAGAATGTTATAGCTTCCCCGTGCGTAATAGAATGTTATAGCTTCCCCGTGTGTAATAGAATGTTATAGCTTCCCCGTGTGTAATAGAATGTTATAGCTTCCCCATGTGTAATAGAATGTTATAGCTTCCACGTGTGTAATAGAATGTTATAGCTTCCCCGTCTGTAATAGAATGTTATAGCTTCCCCGTGTGTAATAGAATGTTATAGCTTCCCCGTGCGTAATAGAATGTTATAGCTTCCCCGTGTGTAATAGAATGTTATAGCTTCCCCGTGTGTAATAGAATGTTATAGCTTCCCCGTGTGTAATAGAATGTTATAGCTTCCCCGTGCGTAATAGAATGTTATAGCTTCCCCGTGCGTAATAGAATGTTATACTGTAGCTTCCCCGTGCGTAATAGAATGTTATAGCTTCCCTGTGTGTAATAGAATGTTATAGCTTCCCCGTGCGTAATAGAATGTTATAGCTCCCCGTGCGTAATAGAATGTTATAGCTTCCCCGTGCATAATAGAATGTTATAGCTTCCCCGTGCGTAATAGAATGTTATAGCTTCCCCGTGCGTAATAGAATGTTATAGCTTCCCCGTGCGTAATAGAATGTTATAGCTTCCCCGTGCGTAATAGAATGTTATAGCTTCCCCGTGTGTAATAGAATGTTATAGCTTCCACGTGTGTAATAGAATGTTATAGCTTCCCCGTGCGTAATAGAATGTTATAGCTTCCCCGTGCGTAATAGAATGTTATAGCTTCCCCGTGCGTAATAGAATGTTATAGCTTCCACGTGTGTAATAGAATGTTATAGCTTCCCCGTGTGTAATATCGCCGAATGTCACTTGGAGAGAAAAAGTGTTGGAGCGTGGTTGCGGTGCTCTCCAGCAGCAAACCTCATTATGAGGAGCGTTAGAGAGCAACAACAACTCCCAAAATTGGATATGTCATCGCCCTTGTTTATGTGATTTAGCTCAACCATGTGATTCATACTGCAGTAAGTTACAATCCAATCTCCTCCACAGCTCAGTCCTGACAGAGAGACACTGAAATGCAAGGAGACATGCAAACAAAGATGTCAGAGTATGCTGGAATTTTGATCTCAAACAAGGAAATGTTTAATCGCATAAGAAATAATGACTGCATGACTGCGTAAAAATGACTGCATAATCTAATAATATAATGTATAATATAATAAAAAAAAGAATCTGACTTCTGGTCCCCTGTACAAACGGGGTTCCTGTTCATTCACTGCTCTACCAACATGGCTGGCAGTACTGTATCTCTCTCTCTCTCTCTCTCTCTCTCTCTATCCATCCATCCATCCATCTATCTGAGACCTGCCTTGTAGTTGACAACGTAACCGGCCAATCAGGGACACCGCTGGCAACATTAGCGGTGGCTCCTGAAGCCACGAGCGGTAACGTAGACAGTGGCGGACTGCATAATCGGGCACGTCGGGCAAATGCCCGGTGGCCTGGCCTGGCCTGGCCTGCCAAAAAAAAAAAAAAAAAAAAAAATTTTTTTTTTTTTTTTTTTTTTTTTTTTTGCAAGCCAGGCCAGGCCACTCACTGAACAGCAGGCCAGGCGCCGCCTACTGGTTTACTAGTGGTTTTATTACTTTATTCAGGTTTAAAGTGGGTGCATCTCATTGTAAAATTGGACTTGGCCCAAATTGGGCTTCAAACGGCCCAAATCGGGCTTCAAACAGCCCAAATCTGGCTTTAAACGACCCAAATCTGGCTTCAAACGGCCCAAATTGGGCTTCAAACGGCCCAAATTGAGCTTCAAACGCCCCAAATTTTCCGCCGCCGCCCTTCGGACGCCGGCACGCGCGTCGGCCCGTATCGGCCTGGCCTGCTTGGTATCTAATGCCCGGCCTGAATTATGATCCCAGTCCGCCCCTGAACGTAGATGTTAGTTGGGTAAACACAGCCCTACTGCCCAGTTTATTTTCTCAGCAGAAAACAAATTTTCACTGTTCTTCTGAATGGATTTGGCGATGCTGATTGGCTAAAGGAGTTGTCTGTAAAGGCAAGTACTCCCGCCCACTGAAATGGATGTGGACGGCCAGGTGTGCAGACTGATACGTAGAGCGAGACAGAATGTGAGATCACGTGATCTTTTTCGGGTTTTTTTAGCTACAACCACCACCTGCAGATACAGTATATGGATTCTGTGCTATGGGACAGAACAAATCATACTTACTGCCTCTTTAAAGCTCACAGTCTGCACTTTCCCCTCATTGTCTTTCTTTTATTTCATACCAAATTAAATGAGAGGTTTGTGGCCAAAACATGAAAACTATGCTACTGTCTACATATTTTACCGTGTGTGTGTGTGTGTGTGTGTGTGTGTGTGTGTCATTTTTTGCTGTGTGTGTTGTGTGGCGTACCTCCCCACACATATCTCTGTACGCATATGCATGACAACACCACCTGGCTGACTGTGTGTGTGTGTGTGTGTGTGTGTGTGTGTGTGTGTTGAGTCCAGTGGCCAGAGTGGCAGCTCTGAGGTCCGGGCCGAGCAGCGGGCAGTGTGCCCTTCATGCTCCTGACAGCTGGAGCCAGTAGAGACAGGAGGGTATTACAGAGGATGGGAGGGGGGGGAGCAGGTTAGAGAGGCAGGAGCGAGTGTAAGAGGAAAATTTGGAAAAGAGCTATTATTATAATATTATTATTATTATTATTTTATTTATTTATTTATTTTCAGCCCTCCTCCCCAATTGTACCTGCGGGTACTTCTCCACCTCGTGCGGTCAGCTGCAGTTTGGAGCGTCTTCACGTCTCTCTTGCAGACCAGCCACGGTGCCAGTATTTCCATTTTGGATCATGGGCCAAAGTCCTTTCAGATGAGCCTATGTTTGCCCTCCTTTAATGGGTTTCCAGTACAACAATTTAAACAAATATCTAAACTTGATATTCTATAGAATCATGGAAGTTGTCACTTTTAACTGCTAAACTTTATATTCTATAGAATCATGGAAGTTAACTGTTAACTGCATTTGCTTCAACTAACAATTTAACAAACACATGACTAAATATTGCTGCCTTGTTTATGCACTGTATTATGTCATGTCTTTCTGTCGTACCTACTGTTGGCGTTGTGATTTGATGTTGTTGTCCTGTTATGTTTTGATGTCTTGGCTCGGTCTCACAAGAGCTTTTCATCTCAATGTGACTTCCTAAATAAAGGTTATAAAACCTCCAGTCTGCCTCCCACCACCAGGCAAATTAAATCACTGAGAGGTAATTACTTTCTGCTTAGTGTAATAAGCAAAACAGGGATACAGATGGAGGCAGGTGATTTGGGCCCCAAGTCAAGGGCGTCGACGGGCGCCAGGGCCAATAAATCTGGATGTGAGAGCGTCCGGACCGATCACAACCTATTAAGAACAATAGCCGGTCGGGCCCATTACCAAGATGGCAGATCATCATGATGGCTGCCCATTAAGAGCAAATTGGAAGAGTTGCCAACTTGCTGTCAATGAGAAAGCAGGAAGTAGCAGTCGACTTTTATCACACTGTAAACTTTCTGCAAAACGTAAGCTGGAACTTGGACTCTGAGTTTAAGAGTGGGAGTCTATGTGTGAGAGTGGGAGTCTATGTAAATTCAATTAAATGTTAAATCTTTCGATTATACACCGATTGAAGACAACATACTGGCACAAAAATGACCACTAATTATGTCGGTACACTCATTTCAAGCAGTCTCCCACTGCCACTCAGGCCGGCCAAAGTGCAAATTTGGTTTAAAACAGGCAAAGCATCACAATGTAATGTAACACAACGTTGCGTAATGTTAACGGAAACTTCCATTGGGGCATGCCCAGGGCAGTAGGCTAAGAGCTGCCAATAATTTACTCAGGGATGTGATATTTTTCCAGATTAATCCTATTGATTTTTTCCCACTGACTGACCAAAACATTAGCTCATTAACGATTTCGGGTCACGCTGTTTCCAATGCTAACATCAGTTTTGAAATCCGTTTGCTGAGGTCCTTGTCCTGTTGTTGTTTTTTATCTCACTGGTGTATTCACCTTATGCCCCGCCCACTTGACCCAGTTGTGTTGTGACTTCCTGTTCAAAATGCCATCTGTTTTGCCTGGTCAAACCTGGTCAAACCCAAACCTTTAAAGCCCCTCAACAGCACAATGAATTGAACACAATATAAGTCACAGGAAGTGTAAACACAATAGGAAGTAATTGTCTGACCCCTGCGTTGGAAAAAAGGTGAATAGCATGGAATCAGATGATGTGCAGTGCGACTATACAGCAGGCGCTCGTAGAACGTTGAGAACATTTGAAATAGAACACCAACCGTTAAACGGGTAGGCCTAACTGAGTGGAGGGGGGCTTTAAAGAACAAGACTAGGTAAAACCTATATAGCTGGCCCGTAGTGTTGCCAACCCTTTTCTAAGGAAAGTAGCTATTGGCTGCTCAGAAAGTCGCTAGAAGTCATCACATGGGGGGGCGGGGCGGGGTGGGGTCTAACCTAATAGAGCAATTGCTAAATAATTATTTTTACAACAAAACACTCACTCACTCATTCACTCACTCAGTGACAGACATTCACATCTTTAGAGCTGGTGCCGCTAGTCACGGACCAGCTAAAAGAATACTGAGATTCAGTTAACTAATATGGATGTATTTTGCGGGGCAGGGAGTTTGGTTGCTGCTCTTTATAAAGATGAGGAGTCCCTCATTTATGTGATAATAGTGACAATACCTTCAATGCAACAAACAGAAGGCTCTCCGCGCTGTGGAGGAACATCAGAGGAAGCTATTCTTGGACTTATCAGCTGTAATCGGAAACCCCCGAGGGCCGGTGAAATGGTTTCTGCCGCGTGGCGGCCGGGGCGTGGGGAGACGCTGGCAAGAGGACATGAGACTTCACTCAGGTCCTCTGACTAAACCCCAGACTGAGTTCAGATTAGTGGAGCGATGATGTCTCTGTCTCTGTCTTCTTTGCGTTTGACATTCACAGATGAAACACACCACAGCAGCAATATGAGGGAGGACTCCGGTATTGGATCACCACATCCAGCACAAGTGCATGAGGCTGTGTGGCTTCGTACACGCCAAGTCCCCACCTCCAGTTCTGAAAAATGAAGCCAACGCAGAAGTGCCAAAAATGCCAGTTCCTCAAATGACCACTTGAGGCTGGCTGCAAAAGCGAGTAAAACCCCATAGACGCCCATGTTAAACTGCCCAACTTTACAGCATGGTGGTGGTGGTGGTGGTGGTGGGGGGGGGGGGGGGGGGGGGGGGGTTGGTCTCTATAGCAAATTAGCAAATTTGACCATTCATGACAACTGCATGTGGGGGTGAACTGTACACAGTAACTCACCCGTTTATACAGTCTACTATGGCAATTGTATAAGTCAATGGCGAAATTGTCTTATTTCTCACTTGATTTATGACCTCGGTAAACACTTTCCTAATGAGTTCATGGTCAAGTCTTCTTCAATACAGCATGATGTTCATTTTGTAAATTATGGACCCATTCATAGTAAAATAGACGATGAAGCATTCTATGCTTTGGGACGTTTCCAGTGATGGTGCAGCTCGCTGTGTTAGCCTACACAGCCTTGGCCTCTCGCCTCGCTCCGTGCTGTAAGCTGTTTAGTCACAGTGCCTCTCCACCCCGCTAACAGTTAGCCTACTCAGGGTAGCAAACCATGAACCCTGTTGCCCCCATCGTTGGTCTTCACCCAGCACTTCAGCTAGGATTAATGTCACGTTCAATGTAGTCTCGGCTCCCAGACGTTTGGTGAGCTGCGCCACCAAACGTCTGGGAATTTCACTGTCAGAAACTGTCTGTCCGAGCCCGGCGAGAACGGCCGGCAGCAGACACGCCTACATTTATTATTAGAATTTTATTTGGTAGTGGCAATGCCATTTATCATAGTCCTAACACAGAGCATGAAGCTGATATGCTCCAAACAAAATTTATAGCTGTTGTTTATTTTACAATAATGTTTCCTACCCGGAAGTGGTCCGCTTGCTACTGTGAAGTCATCAGCAGACTCTGTAGCGTTAGCCTCGGGAGTCTGGCTTATCGCTGGGGAAAAGACCTCTAGCCGCCGGGGCCGGATGAAACACGTCCTATTAACAGGTTATGTTTGTTTCTAAGTGATTAATATGTTTCTCCGCAAACGCGGCGATGTTTTGCGAGACATCGGTTCTGTATGAGCGTCACTGCCCCCAGAAAGCAGGCCCGCCCACAACACTCATGATTGGTTCTCCGATGCAAGGCTTCCAACAGCGCCACCTAACGTTATGCAAAGATTTAAATAGTAATATTCTCAGTCTTACAGGAGTGAAACGGATTAAGACTGAGGGCTGAGTCTACGTTCAATGCAATGGCCACAAACTCCCAAACAGAAAAATAACACAACATAACACGGGGAGGTTGATTTCAAGTTGAAAACCCAGCCAGGGCCGCTGGAATAATGTCGGGATTGTACAGTAAGTGTCTGCAATCTACGAATACATAGAATATCACATTTATGAACAAAAAATATGTTGCATATCACGTTTCTAGATATTATGTACCATTCCTAACCTTGACCCATATCCAAACCCTGACCCCAACCAAGTGGCTACCAGTGTGTGTCTAACCCCCAACCCCAAGGCGTCACTGACCTTTGCCTAACCCCATCCCCAGTACGTCAGCGTGCCTCACCCCAACCGTTAGGGCTGGGTATTGGCAAGGATCTCACGATACGATACGTATCACGATACTTGGGGTCACGATACGATTGTATCACGATATATTGCGATGCGATACATATTGCGATATATTGCGATATTCTACAGAATTTACTCAAAATTAAATAATAGAGCTAAAGATACAACACAATGTGTACCACCCAGGTGGTGTAATAATATGTACATCACTTTATACTGATAAGTTAGTGGACAAATTTAGTCAAAACTACTGAGTGTTGAGTGTTACTGAACGCATCGATATGGGAAATATCGATACAGTATCGATTAGGGGTGGGAATCACCAGATGCAGAGGCCAGGCATGGCATGGCCTGCAAAAAAAAAATAATAATAATAATAATAATAATAATAATATTGCGATACATGGCGTCCAAGTATCGATACAGTATCGGGAAATAAAATATCGCGATATATTGCCGTATCGATTATATTGCCCAGCCCTACCAACCGTGTGCATCCAAATAGGGTGCAGAAGGTGGCACAAGGTACTACTGTGCTGTGCAAAGTGTACGTGGTGACAGAACGGTGGAAATCCACACAGTGGGATGAGAACATGTTGCCAGGTTAGTTGTTTGTTTCAAATTTACGTTGAGATTGTACGCATCTGTGAATTGCAGAAATGCAGACATTTTTTTTCCTTGTGATTGGGTTGTCAAAACCCAAAGTTGTCAAACAGTAAAAAAAGGGAACAGGAAACATCCACGCTTCCTGAATCCTTTCCTAATTCCTTCGGCCACGTGGCCCCATGGCGAGGAGGAGGAGCTCCATTCAGTTCACTCCAGTCCTCCGGCGAGGAGGAGGAGCTCCATTCAGTTCACTCCAGTCCTCCGGCGAGGAGGAGAAGCTCCATTCAGTTCACTCCAGTCCTCCGGCGAGGAGGAGGAGCTCCATTCAGTTCACTCCAGTCCTCCGGCGAGGAGGAGGAGCTCCATTCAGTTCACTCCAGTCCTCCGGCGAGGAGGAGGAGCTCCATTCAGTTCACTCCAGTCCTCCGGCGAGGAGGAGAAGCTCCATTCAGTTCACTCCAGTCCTCCGGGCGGCGCGGGGCTTTTGTGCACCGGCCGGCCGAGCATCAAACACCTTTTGTGGCATTTTGCCTCGGATACAATCAATTACAGTCCATGTTTACACAGGCCCACAAAGAGATGCGGAGAACCTCTCAACCCCTGTGCTATTGAGGCCACCGGCCCCCCAGCCCGCCTGGCCCGCGCTGAAGAAGCTATTACAGCACCGGAGGGAGGGGGGGGAGGGGGGAGGAGGGGAGGGGAGGGGAGGGAGGGAGGGAAGGAGGGAGGGGGGAAGGCGACGGGCGGCCCGAGGCAGAAAGACATTATAGAGGCAGTGAGGTGGACTCAGATGCGTTGTCATGGAGAAGAAGCTTTGAAGCTGTGTGAGGAGGGCGTACGGACTTGGACAGGGTTTTGAAATTCAAACACTCTGGCATTTCATCCTGCACATTTCCATTGCTGGACTAACTGGACTAATAATTGAATCATTCATGTTCATATAGTGAATGCGCTGCCGCTGGATGTTGTCCAGTGTCATGTGTGATGTGCACTGCTTTGTTTTCTGTACTGGCCTTTGCAAGCAGAACTTCCCTTGTGCTAATAAATTACATTGGGCATTACATTTGATTATATGATGGATATTCATTTTCTGATTTGGCAGTACTGGACTGACTGGACACATAATTGGATAGTTCATGCTAACAGTGAATGTGCTGGATGCTGTGTATGATATGTATTGTTTTCTGTGCTGCCCCGACAAACACAATTTCCCTTGGGACAATACATAGTGTTACATTGGATCATATTGTAAGATGGCTATTTTGGAGGGAGTTGGACAACAGTTCTTTGCAAAGACGAGGAATCTCTAGTCCATGTGATGACAATATGATGAAGTATATTACATTGTATGCAATATGCCCCACTGGATGAAATGATGATCCCAGAACCTACAGTGAGTAAATTAATGCATCATTTTTGTGATAATGAAACAACGGCCCCGGAACCACCCCCCCCCCAACAACCCCCCAACCCCCCAACCCCCCGCAATGACCGACCATCCAAAAGCCCTAATTGCCCCATTAGGGTGCGCTGCTGGGACGTTTCCCTGTGCTGCCTGTCTGCCAACATGTTGGCCTCAGTGTAAGGCTTCATAATGACTTTCTTATCTGCTCATCTTTTCATTTATTTATGATGATGACAATGTACTGGCACGCTCTCAGCACGATGGCAAATCATTAGGGGACTAATTAGTTGACGTTTTTGTAGGGGCGGGGTGGAGTGTGTGTGTGTGTGTGTGGGGGGGGGGGGTGTAGAGCGGTTTTGGTTTTAATTCAGGTACTGGCTGCCAGAGTTTTCCCCGGCGCGGGTGAGGGACCGAGCGCTGCTATGATGGGGGCATGTCTGAAACCTGGCAACCCAGCCTCGCCACCTGGCACCCCTGCTCCTTCGCTGGCCTCAAGGTCATGGAGCACGGTGTACGGCGCCAAAGAGGCGGTGGAGTGGAATCGGCATCCCAGAGCAGCAAGACGGGCTGCCATGTTGTAGGAGGGGTCTTGTTTCCACTGTAGCCATCTGAATCCTACCGTTTATGCATGCATGCACGCACACACACACACACACACACGCACACACACACACACACACACACACACACACAGCTCTGATGTCACTCCTCCAAAATGGAGACATTTAAAGTGACTAAGTGACTATAGTGCAGTGCCTGTTCCCCTCCCTCCTCTTCCCCATTCACACATGCTCTCACACTACCCCCCCCCCCCCCCCCCCCCCCCCCCCCACTTGCACCTTCTCTTGCAGTAAGAGTGCCGTCTATGGATTCAAACCTGCTTTTTGGGGATTTGGTTCACTGTTACGTCATGGTGAACCCCCCCTTTCTCACTCATGTGACCATTAGCTAATGCCAGAGCCATATAATAGAAGAGTTGCAACATCTCCATTCACTCCAATGAACCATTTTTTAGCGAGGATTCAGCAGGGCTGTCCGTTTGTGATGTACTTTTGAAAGGTGACACATTTAAAGAATCAAATTGGATATTATCAGCTTTATTTTATGCATTCAAATGTAGCTCGAGCTCCTTCCTGGCTAACATAGCGGGGGCTGCCTTTCTTTTTTTTGATCAAGCAGCAGACCGTTGTGGCAGAAATGTGTGGGTTTAGTTTAGTGCCTCTTCCTCCTCTCACTCAAATCAACTCTCAAGAACTGTCAAACTAAATCAATGTCTGCAAAACTGTTTACACTTTTCTGATGTGTGAGACTATGGGGCCCTTTACACGAGGACAGTTTCTGGACCCTAACCCTAACCCAAACGACACAATAGCGTTTCCTTCACACCTTTTCCTTCACACCTTCTCCCTGTTTACATGAGCGCTGTTGCATTTTTAAAATGCCGTAATGTACATGCCAGGTCGCTAGGTGGCAGTGTGATCACCTTATTCTTTGCCCATACAAGGACGCTTTTCTGCATGACGTCATTTCGTAATTGTCTTTCCGGTTTTAAACACGGAAGTAGAGTACGCCTACCGCAGTCATTTAGACTTGCCAAAAAGCTGTTTTCAAGCTAAAAAAACCCCAAACTGTTTTAAAGTTTTAAAATTTGTCGGGTGAGAACGTAACATATATGTGACCAGTTTATCAGAATAATGCCTATTGGAAATCCTTAACGAGCAGCGAGGACCGGGAGCGCTGACTGTGCTGACACCGGTCGGACTAGCTATCTGTCAAACCCTACTACTGGCAGTGAGAAAACACTGTCGACGTGCTTTTGTAACTAACCTTAAATGCCGGCCGGGTACAGCCATCGGCTCCTCGCAGCAGTAACGTTATGAACATGTAACTGAAGTTGGCCGCAGTGTAGCTTAATTCTGAATGTTGCCAAACTTCATTCATACTGACGTTTTATTTTGAAAATGGTTGGCAACTCGCGCACGGCTATGGCGTAATCGTGTGTGTCGCGTGTGCAGGCACGTCAGAGTTCCTGAAATGAGCCGTGTCAAAGCGATTACATGAAGCACTCAGCGGGGAGCGTCACCAAGAATTTCACTCTGGAGGGTGGTTTTAAAATCTGTCGTTTCCTAAGCCCAAATTCGCCGTCGCCGTCTAAAAGGGAGGCACTAACGAAACAATAATTCCCCGTCACCATAGGAAACCGTCCTCGTGTAAAGTGCCCCTATGTGCAAAATTAATCAGCATTGTTTTTCAGTGGTGTCCCTTTAAACTTTGTTTCAGCTGCTAGATCTTGCAGCCCCTCCCCCCCGCCCCACACACACACACACACACACACACACACACACACACACACACACACACCTCTTAGCACCCTTTCATCGGCTCAGCATGCTTCATTTACTTCTCCATCTAACATGCCTTTTTCTTGGCTGAGGTTGAGCTATAGTTGCGTGAACGAGCACAAGGGCTCTCGAGGGGTCATTCAGCTCCTTCTCTCAGCATGACTTTGAGTCTGTGTTGATGTGTGTGTGTGTGTGTGTGTGTGTGTGTGTGTGTGTGTGTGTGTGTGTGTGTGTGTGTGTGTGTGTGTGTGCTGGCATGCATCTGCGGCTACAGAGACGGAGCATGGAACAAGATGTTATGACAGGATTCTACATGGGAGCCTATGTGTCACTCACATCACAAATCTGATATGATTCTGATCATTAAGAGGTCTTTGAAAGGCGCACTTCAGAACAGAAATAGGAGAAGGTGGTGATAGGCTGTCATGAACCGCTGTGCTCTGAAGACAAGCAGGTGACAGTCTTGAAGTCAGCGGCGTTATAATGACTCATTAGACGCTGATATGTTCTCAGCAGCTTCAGGGGAAGCCATCAAAAACCTCACCTTAAAGTGATATTTCATTTGAATGGAACGTTTCCATTTTTGATCAAGTGCACCTCCAGAGTTCAGGAGCTCTGGGGATCTGCCGTCACCACTTTCTTGAACGGTAACCCTGGACAGAAAGAGATAGATACGGTCTCCTGGGTTTTACTGTTTGAAATTGAAATGAAAAACTACTTCCATTGAGGAACCATCCATCAGCAATCGATCATTGAATATTATGTTTACAACATGGGCTACAATAATCTGACTCTTGACCTTATTCTAAATATGACAATATAAGGTGTTTACATGAGTTGCTTTGCTTATAGAATATTCCATTCATATTAGGGCTGCACGATTTATCGTATTTTCATCGTCATCGCAATATGAAAATGCGCGATGAACACATCGCAAAAGTCATGTCTTTCACATGCAGCCAAAAGCTGCTCTCACCAAAGACACTATACAGCAAGACACTTCAACTTCGAGTGACTCCCTGTATCTGTGTTTTTGCCGCGTCATTGACAAACAGCCAATCACAAGCTGATGACCAGAAGACCCGGAAGAGTACCATTTGGCGTAGCAAGCATGCGGTAGCATGGAGTTGGGTCTATCTATCTGCTCTCACTCGTCTCTAGCTACAGTAGGAGCTAACTTAGATCACATTAGCTTGTCAGCGGCACAACGTGTGATGATAGCGTCGTTTTCCAGCACAATGGCTGATGAAGACCTTGTGGCGAAAAGGCACAGCACTTCTCTGATTTGGAATCATTTCGGATTTAAACGAGATGACACGCTGCAAACACAGGTACTGTGTAAAACATGCGGCGCAGTTGTGGCAACTTCGAGGGGAAACACAACAAACCTTCATCACCACCTGCAACATAACCACAAAGAACTGCACAAACAATTACAAGAAAGCCAAGCCGCCGCAAAGCCAACAACATCGAGTAGCAGCAAGAAGCGGTTGCAGCAACCGTCAATTTCTTGGAGTTTAGCGAGCGCGACTCCTTACGAGACAACATCCAAACGCCACAAAGAACAGACTCCATAACTCGTTGTTTGACGAAGGACATGATGCCTATTTGCAGTGGGCAAAGACGGGTTTAAGGGTCTGATAAACAAATTGGAGCGGAGATACCAGATTCCATCAAGGAATCATTTTTCCATGGTCACCGCCATCCCCAAAATGTCTGCAGACCTGCAGGGAGGCTGTGGAGACAGAAGTGAGTCAAGCTGAATACTACTTCTTTATTTAATAGACATAGGCTATTCAATGTTTGGGGTCTATGTTAGCTGTCTATTAAAGCAGAATGACACGCTACTGTAGCTAATATGTACCATTTTATATTTTTGTTTATAGCATTTTTTATTTATCGCAGGTCATATCGTCATCGCAATAGTGAACAGTGTTATCGCACATCGCAGCTTTTCCTCATATCGTGCAGCCCTAATTCATATTCCTGGTTATATGCTACAGAGCAGAGTCTGATTCATGACTGAACGTGACCTCCCTATTTCTGTCATGTTGCTAAGGGATAATATTTTGGGACTTCTTTTTACCAAATGACAGTCAACTGTTCTTACATCAACAAGTTGCACAACCCTCGCTGGCAGCTGGAGCATGCGTCGTCATGCAGTTTGACTGTGAATGCTGTGAAAACTCAGGTAGGACGTCATAGTGTGATTGTGTGCTACATGTCTGCACTTCAATAATGCGACTAAGATCGGGATACTCATCTTAATTTGATCGCTTACCTTAACTACCTTATTCGGGTGAAGGTAATGCTGTTTACATGTCTTCAGACTATTGTCTTAATCGGGTTAATATCGGAAAATATAGCAGTCCATGTAAACACGCACAATGACTCCTAATGTCTAGAACAAATGGGAAAACTGCCAACGGGGAGATCATTTTCCAATACAAATCTCCTTAGTTCATCATTTTCTTGACTCTTGGTGCAAAACCACAGTGACAAGTTGTCAGCTGTCAATGGCTTTCACAGCACATCCCGACATACATGGAGGGTACGAGGGCAGCAGGACCTCACAGTGAGAGTGAGCAGACAGAAATGACTTCTGAACATGGACATGCTTCACTGGGATATAGCGGCAGTCTACCATGCATTTCTTACTGTGTGGAGTGGGAACACTATTTGGGGACTTAAGTTTGACTCGACAGGTACAGCTTAACACGTTCACTGCCATTGACGAGTTATCTCGGCTTACAGAATCCAACGGTTCACTGCCAAAGACGAGTTATCTCGGCTTAAAAAAAAAAAAAAAAAAATTGACAGTGGGACGTGGATCAACGCTCCCCACGTCTCCTATAAAAATATTGGAGTCAGCGAACGTGTACAACCCATTCCACGGACCCACTAAGTGGCGACAGTGCACTCCACACTAGGAAAAGCAGAGCCAAAACTGTAGGGTAACGCGCGAGGAAACCATTCTCTACTGTAAAATGGATTGGCGAAAACGTTTTCACTTTCGCGCATTATCGCGCTGGGAGCTGGCGGTGGGGGATTCCAAAAATAGACTGGGTGGAAAACACACTTTGAAACACGCAGCATAAAGCCTAGAATCGCACAAAGCTTCATCAAAGCTCTCAAACCCAAGAAACAAGTGAGCCCTATCCACACTCGCTGCCAGGGAGGGAGGCTGCTCAAACTCGCAGCAGCAGCAGCAGCAGCAGAACACTCGCTTGTGACAAACGCAGGCTGAAAGCCACCAGACACGCCCACGGAGGGAGGAGTTTGAAGGAGAGGGCGTTCAGAACTATATTGTTTAGATGTCTGATCTCTCACTGATGCCAAAAATAAATGGTTAAAGTGACTGTTCTGCCTGTTTGATTGAATTTCACAAAACTGCGATTATCTCAGCTTTCACTCTCAGACGCTGAAACCATGCTGTACTCAACGGCTAATATCTACATAACTACTAACTCTACAAACTAACTCTTTTAGACAGAGAAAGCACACATTCTATTAGTACTTTTGTGAACTTTGTGTTCACAAACTCCAAGCAGAAAATAATCCTCGGCTCTTGTAAAATGAGCCAGAATCCTCAAAAAAACCCTCTGGCAGAACCTACCTACAGTAAAAAAAAAAGGCTGGCAGTGAATGTGTTAATTTTTCTCAATTATGTATTAAGGAGCAGGTAGCTCATGCCTAATCCAAAGAGTAAAGCAGGAGGACTGGATGTCAACCTCTGGAATTGCAATTTGTTCCTGATCTATCTGAGCTGTGTGGTTCTGTGTTGTGTTTAACTGCCTCCCTGTGTCTAAGCATCTATCTGAGCTGTGTGGTTCTGTGTTGTGTTTAACTGCCTCCAGGTTGACTTTTTCCCTGAGACTGAGATATGAACAGTATATAAAATACTGGACGAAATGGATGATGTACACTAAGGAATGTAACCCTGTATCTGAATAATAAGTAACCACTTAATCAATGCATAGCTGTGACCCATAGCAACCTCTGTACACTTTTTCTTTTCTGTTTCTGTTTTTCTGTTACTTCAACCTGAAACCCAAATAAAAAGAAAGTTTAAAAAATATATATAACTGCCTCTGTGGTTCTGTGTCGTGTGTCTCAGCATCTATCTGTGGTTCTGTGTTTTCTGTGTCTCAGCGCTTAATGGAAATCTGGCTTTCCTCTCATTTTCCGCATCAGAAGATTAAAAACATAATGGCTATGTTGCTGTCAGCCGGGAGATGGCCAGAACGCCAAAGTGTGTGAAATTGAGAGAGAGAGAGATAGACATTAGCAAGGAATTGCAATAAACAATAATTTAGCCCTCCTGTTTATCTTTCCCCCCCCCCCTCCGCTATTATTATTATTATTATTATTATTATTTTCAAAAGCAATCTTCATGTGTATTGGGTCGGAATGAAATCCTTCCTCGAAATCGCAGTAGATGTTTGTACGAGTCTTTAATTTATTGTGGTGCCGGACCGGTGATGGAGACTAACGATTAAACGTCTGAAGCGGCCTACATTCCTCGACACGCCCAGCGAGGGAGAAGAGACAATAATAAAAGATGGTTAAATTATTGATCGGGACATGACAGGACTACTGCCCCTGTGGGTGCACTTCATCAATATTTTCCATACAATTTAACCCCGCGTTGCCAGGACGTGCCCATACATAAGCAGTGTGTGAGTGATGTCCTGCACTCTGTCATCCCCACGCACGCATGCACGCACGCGGACACACACGCGCACACACACACACACACACACACACACACACACACACACACACACACACACACAGTTTTCTCCCCACACTTCTACATCTTATTGAAGCCTCATTGTGCTCCTCCCAGCTAAAGATGCCTGTATGTGTTCTGTCACCAGTCCTGTATGATAAAGTCCTTATTTGTTGGGGCTTTGGGGTCTCGTTGAAGTGGGCAGATGGTAGTTGGGTAGAGTGGTAGAAACTGTCCGAGGTCCTCCTGTCCTCTGCCAATAAGGGGGAGGCTTAAAGTGTTCATGACCTGGGTGGGAGAGGTCGGCCATGATTTTCCAAGACCGCTTCAGCGTCGTGGCAGACAGTGTTTTGGTCCTGAAGAGATGGGCTTCATCCAATCACCTTTTTCAGCACAGGGGATGATGATGATGCAGTCTGGAGATGTCCTTGAGGGCAGCAGCAGCATACCAGACGGTGATGGAGGAGTTGAGGATGGACTCGACTGTGGAGGTGTAGAAAGTACCAACGCTGCCTTTGACCCTCCCCAAGCCTGGCTATTATATGGAGCTGGATGAAACGAAAGAGTCCATTCCAAGTAAAGTGCTGGCGCTGGTCTGATACCTCCGTCGCTGCTGGTATCCAGACAGGTTCTGATGCTGATGCCGGAGCCTCGGCACCGGCTCAGAGGACGTATCCAGACAGGTTCTGCCTTCTGCCCGCTGGCTGAGACTTTGGACCGGCTCTTGGGTTTTCCCATGTGGAGTATAGATGCAGAGCTCACAGCGCCATCTCATGTCTTTAAACACATTCAAAGCAGGGGGGCTCTTTTGCACAAGCTCCTTGTTTGTTTTACAGCTGTAGTCAATGTAAAAGTCTCCATGTTGCATCTATCCTGCATTAGTGGCACTTTGCCTTTACTTTGCAGAGGATCTTACCTAATAGAAATATTCTATATCTTAAAATGATGGGTTAGGTTTACGCCAAATGATTCCTGCTGCCATTTGACAGAAGAAGAGACAAAACAAATCAACAAATCAAAATTACAGAACACAGTGGGACTTCAATAATGTCAAAATTGTCAAATTTGTACATGCCATTGTCAGATTGTTTGATCAAATGCTGTCTACTCGAAATCTTCATTTTCCAGTGTTCCAGCACAGTGCACACTGTGTTGAGAACAGTCTTAACAGGTCGGGAACATTACGTTTTATTGCTTGAAGGTTTTTCCCTGGAACTGTGCATCATTCAGAGGCATTTTTGCCCAGATCAAATCTACCAATCTATTTCCCCCCCTCCAAGACGTTACTTGAGGATGAAGCTTCCCTAGACTTCCACCTCTGCCCCAGATGATGCAAATCCGTACTGATGGTGCCATGAAATAATGATGGACTACATTACAGCACTTGTTAATGCACAAAGCTAATATTGGTAAAATGCAGTGCATGTGTTATGTGTGCCCGGAGGCGAGAATATTTAACACACCCCACCCAGACCGCTACCCTGAGGGGAGCTGTGAGCTCAATATGCTGATGGAGAGTAGAGTGGAGGAGGCAAGCTGTCCGCTGCTACATGTAGGTGGATATACAGGTGGATATACAGGTGGAATAGACGATAGATTTGGACATGATTGAAAGCACAGTTTGTTTGTTGTTGCCACAAACAAACTGGCCAACAGTTTGTGTCCTCATCCTGTCCTCGTCCTTTGGATCATGTGTCCCAAAAGTGGAGCGTTTCATTGTGTTATCTCAGGCCATTGATGTGTACCGTGGATTGTCACAACACTGAGTTGAGGTCAACCATGTAATACAAGAGGGCACACTGTCACACGCTTTTTGGTTTTGTTCTTCACTATCCAGATTCTGGGCCAAAATATTTGACTGGTACTCTAAGGCCTATGGAATAGCCCTTCAGCCGGAGGCGGAACTTGCCATCTTCGGCTGTTCTGAATCTTCTCTACTCCTCCCTACGGCTGTGCAGCAATCTCTGACGCAGGGGATGACTGTCGCCAAGAGACTCATTCTAAAGGAGTGGAAGTCCCACACTCCACCATCTTCTCAGTTGTGGCTGACGGACATGGTTTCGGTTGTGCGCATGGAGAGACTCAGGTACATGAGGGCAAACTCATTCAGAAGTTCTCGACTATTTCGGACCCGTTCCTGGCCTACTTTGACTAGGATAGAAATGAGTGACTCGTCCAGCTACTTTAAAGGACTCCTTAATTTTTTTTTTTTTTTTTTTTACAAGTACCTAAGCACCTTACATGTCTGGTAGCACTGTGTTGTAATGTCGGTATGTGTTGGTTTTTTTCTTTTTGTTTTTTTTGTGTGTGTATCTGAGTTTGTTTCACTTTTGTTCTGAAAATGTAAAAATAAAATATATTAAAAACTAGAACGACCGCAACGCGGACTTATGCCTCCGCCATTAGTTAATTCTGGAGTCCAAATCGCCATTTGAGGCAAATTGGTAGAAATTCCGTCAAGGCGCTCCTGTGATGTTGCGTTACAGAGCTTGGAAATTGGGTGTGTGAGAGGTCACAGTGACCTTGACCTTTGACCACCAAAATGTAATCAGTTCATCCTTGAGTCGAAGTCGATGTTTGAGACAAGTTAGATTAAATTGCGTCAAGGCATTCCTGAGATATCGCGTTAACAAGTTTGAAAATGGCGTTTGAGAGCTCACCTTGACCTTTGACCTTTGACCACCAAACTCTAATCAGATCATCCTTGAGTCTAAGGCGATGTTTGAGGCAAATTTGATGAAATTCCGTCAAGGCATTCGTGAGATATGGCGTTAACAAGCAGGAAAATGGCGTTTGAGAGGTCACAGTGACCTTGACCTTTGACCACCAAAATGTAATCAGTTCATCCTTGAGTCCAAGTCAATGTTTGAGACAAGTTTGATTAAATTCCGTAAAGGCATTCCTGAGATATGGCGTTAACAAGCTTGAAAATGGCGTTTGAGAGGTCACAGTGACCTTGACCTTTGACCTTTGACCACCAAAATCTAATCAGATCATCCTTGAGTCTAAGTCGATGTTTGAGGCAAATTTGATGAAATTCCGTCCAGGCGTTCCTCAGATATTGCGTTAACAAGCTGGAAAATGGCGTTTGAGAGGTCATAGTGACCTTGACCTTTGACCTTTGACCACCAAAATGTAATCAGTTCATTCTTGAGTCCAAGTCAATGTTTGAGACAAGTTTGATTAAATTCCGTAAAGGCATTCCTGAGATATGGCGTTAACAAGCTTGAAAATGGCGTTTGAGAGGTCACAGTGACCTTGACCTTTGACCTTTGACCACCAAAATCTAATCAGATCATCCTTGAGTCTAAGTCGATGTTTGAGGCAAATTTGATGAAATTCCGTCCAGGCGTTCCTCAGATATCGCGTTAACAAGCTGGAAAATGCCGTTTGAGAGGTCATAGTGACCTTGACCTTTGACCTTTGACCACCAAAATCTAATCAGATCATCCTTGAGTCTAATGCCTACCCCACACTACAGGATAATTTGCAAGATTATGGTCAAGATTCCCCCCTCCCGATTTTCTCGGGGGTGCTCCCGATTTGAAGCGCGTCGGGGAGATAATCTTCCCAAAAGATCCTGTAGTGTGTGGGGTTCAAAGATTCACAATCGGGAAGACTGCCTCTTCCCGATTGTGAATCGTGCATATCTAACATGTTAGATATTTACAACCCGACAGGCGATTGCATCTTGAGCAGAGAGCCAGTAGTAGCTGCGTTTCCATTACAGTTTTTCGCAAAATAATCTGGTCCGCCCGCAGCCCCGCACAGAAACAGAGAACGAGGAAATTGTCCTCGAGGTGAAATACCCGTGCGTCTTTGAACGGGACGGGAAACTAATGCTATACTGCAAAGCATGTAGCCTACACGGAAAAGTGAGTCAAATCAGCAGACGCCCCCTCCTCCACAAGGCACCTGTGCAGACGGTTTTCGCCTGGCCGTGCACAGTAGGCCTACACCCCGAATGGACGCGGCTGTCCGCGCAAATATTAGTTAAACAAATCCTTTCAGTGCAAATGCATTATAAAAACAAAAAATAAGATTTGTTTAGAAAACGAAATGACACAAATGTATTATTATTATTATTATTATTATTATTATTATTATTATTATTATTATTATTATTATCATTATTACTACTACTACACCCGGTGCGCACACTGAATAGGCATTTTAAAAGTTAACGTCGAGCCCTGCTTCCAAGGTGAATCTTCTGCATAATCTTCTAGTGTGTGGGGTTGCGTTTGAACAGACGCGATTGTGTGTGTGTCCCAAGATTGAAATGTTAAAAAATCGGCTCTCTCTGTCCTGTAGTGTGTGGGCTCTCAAGATTTTTATAATCTTCAAGGATTTGAAAATCCTGTAGTGTGGGGTAGGCATAAGTCGATGTTTGAGGCAAATTAGATGAAATTCCGTCCAGGCGTTCCTCAAGTATCGCGTTAACAAGCTGGAAAATGGCGTTTGAGAGGTCACAGTGACCTTGACCTTTGACCTTTGACCACCAAAATCTAATCAGATCATCCTTGAGTGTAAGTCGATGTTTGAGGCAAATTTGATGAAATTCCGTCCAGGCGTTCCTCAGATATCGCGTTAACAAACATCGTACGGACGGACGGCCGTACGGACGGCCGGCCGTACGGACGGACAACCCGGATCCATAATGCCTTCGGCCTGGCTATCGCCGGCGGAGGCATAAAAACATGTAATACAGTTTTTCACCTGGCTAATTGATATCATCCTGATAAGTTGACTTGAAAATACGTCATTTACACCCTATTTCTAGATGCGTGCGTGCGTGTAAACTGTTTAAGGCTCAAGTACTGGGAGAGTCAGGGCCTGGTTGCACAAAGCACTTTGCTCTTTATTATCACATTTTGATTTGATTTTGATTTTGGTTTGATTTCTCCTCAGCTGAGGACTAGGTGAGGTTGAAGTGAGCTGAGGGTGTTGCACAGACATCCTTGGTTGGGGAAAACGTTGAGGCATTTACTGCACTGGAAGAGATTTCACGACAGTAAAATTCTACTGTTTCCATGGAGACCGTCACGTGTGCTTTCTCTGCGGGGTCCGTGCGCCCCCTCTACTTCTTGTTGTTGTGATATCGCCTCACTAGTTGGCCGAGGCCTAGAAATGGCAGAAGAAAAGAAGACAAGAAAACCAAACTGCTCAGAGGAGGAAAAGATTTTATTACTGGAGGAATACAACAGGAGAAAGCACATACTAAAATGTAAAGTTGATCCGCTAATAACAGCAAACGGAAAACAACGAATGTGGGAGGAAATTGCGATGAAAATTCTCAGGTTCTCCCGGTCTCTGAACACTCTTCTCGGGATGCGTTCATTTTCTTCATTTATCGCCATAAACTCAGCCATGCTGCTCTTAAGATAGAGCCAGAGGTACCTTCGTTTTTTTCCTTACTTTGGTTGCTAAGGTCTTTTGCGCAACAGTTAAGGAACTTCTTAACTCATTGGGTGCCAAGGACGCCGTACGGCGTCTTTTTATTAATCTCGCTTGGGTGCCAAAGACGCCGTATGGCGTCTTTTTTTCGAAATTGCTTTTATTCAATTTTTAGATCGTTTAGGACCTTGGGCAAGTATTCAACATGAATCCCTACAAGAATCGGATGCGTAAATCGGCGCAATCTTGACGCGATGCAGTGCTGCCCCCCCCCCTTCCTGCGTCAGGGCGCTGCCTTTCTCTTCTTGAGAGCGCGACAATCGGCCATTCCTTCCTTGTCTTCCCTTCCTCTCGGTCCGTTTATTTCCTCTTGAGCATATCCATAGCATAGCGAGTATTTAGCGAGTATTTAGCATAGTCATTAGCGATAGATTATATTTAGATCAGTTTGTGAGATTGTGTGGTGAGTAGATTTGAGTGTTTGGCGTGTTTGGTGAGTGGTTTGTGTGTCTTGAGACACACAAACCACACACAGTGTGTGTGTGTGTGTGTGTGTGGGAGATCGCGTGTGTTAGTTAGCGTTAGCAGTAGATTACCGTAGCTCTTAGTTAGTAGTGTGTTTGTGAAAAAAAAAACAAAAAAAAACAAAAAAAATAAGTGTCGGTGTTTGTGTTGGTGTCGGTGTGTCTGTCTGTCTGTCTGTGTGTGTGTGTGTGTGTGTGTGTGTAGTTGTCTCTGTCTGTGTGTCTGTGTTAGCTAGTTTATAGCCAGGTGTAGGCGTGTAGCTATAGATTAGCAGTATGCCCAGGCGCAGACGGCCTAGGCCCGGAGCTGGCCAGCTTACGCTGGAGCAGGCCCTCTGCCGTGCCGTGAGGAAGAGAGATCTTCCGGAGACTGACTCCGAGGACCCCTCATCCGATCCTTCATCGGATCCTGTGGAATCCAACACGAGGGATGGTGACTGGCATCCACCACCTCGTCAGGCCCACCTGGATTCCAGCGATGGTGAGATGAATCGATTTTCAAAAAATCATCTGATATTGAAAACACATATCATGTATCTTATTTTTATAAACTCTCACTTTGACTACAGACTCTGACGAGTTTGATGAGGAGGAGGAGGAGGAGGAGACTGATCTGGCGCCTCAGAGAGGCTCAGAGGAGGGGGATGTGGCGATGGCGTCTTCTTCAAGAGGTGAGAACCTATACTTTGCAGGAAATTCATGTCACGTATACAGCCAGCTACATCTATAATAATAATAATAATAATTGATTGGATTTATATAGCGCCTTTCTAGACACACAAAGCGCTTCACATATCAGGGGAGGGAGGGGGAGGGAACTCAACTCATCCACCATGTATTTGTCAGGACAAAAGGAAACCATGAGAACAATCTAAACATGTGACTTACAGTACAGTATCTATATAGGAACAGGCATCACTGGCCAGCAAGTAAACAAACCATTGGAGGTAATAATGTAAAAAAAAAATAAACGCACACACTTATTCATCAATTTATTTTTGTCAACACAAAGCTTGGTAAGAATAACAATCCTGAATTAGCCTACTAATACCATGTAAAATATAAAATTTCAGAGTTGCAGCACAGCTCTGAGGAGGGGACTGACGATGAAGGGGCAGGTGCTCCCGCCAGCTTTCGTCGTGCCCGCTTGCAGTCCAGTGACGAAGGTGAGATATAAGCCATTTTAGAATTACAATTATTCATCTGATATTGAAAACATAAACTTTTTTCCCTCAAGAATGTATCATATTTTATAAACTCACTTTGACTACAGGGGAGGAGGAGGAGGAGGAGGAGGTGGTGGAGGAGGAGGAGGAGGAGGAGGAGGAGGTGGTGACGACTGAGCGCGTGCGGGCATCTGCAGTTGGGAAGAGAGGGTCTTCAAGAGGTGAGAATCTATAGATACTTTACAGGAAATTCATGTCACGTATGCAGCCAGCTCATCTATAATAATAATAATAATAATATCAATTATTATTATTATTATTATTGTCAACACAAGGCTTCTAATTATTGGAAAAAAGACAGCTTTTTTACATATCACAATTGTCTGAAGAAAAACCTTTTATTTCATTTTTCAGCGGGCAAGCCTCGTCAGGAGGACTCTCCACGCTGGCATACGATGCCAGACTGGAGCCCGACAGTCTTCCCCTTCACAGCAATGCCAGGTCCCAGGAATGCGGCTGCATCACTACAGTCAGACAAGCCGGCAGATTTCCTGGAGCTGTTCCTCGGTGATGAGCTGCTGCAGATCATTGTTCAGCAGACCAACATCTATGCTAAACAGTGCATCGCCGTGCTGGATCAGCTGCACATGCCCTACACCCGGGTAAACGCCTGGCAACCGCTGTCTGTGGGAGAGCTGAAGCGATTCCTGGGGCTCCTCTTCCTCACTGGCCTTGTCAAGAAGCCCAAGATTGCGGACTACTGGTCTCTTGATGTGGCGATGGAGACCCCATACTTCAGGAAGACAATGTCCCGCAACAGGTTCCAGCTGATATGGCGCTTTCTCCATTTCTGTGACAATGAGAGGGTCGATGCCACCGACCGGCTCCACAAAGTGCGGCTCATCCTTGACTTGCTCCTCTCCAAGTTCAAGGAAATGTACCAGCCCTCACAAAACATTAGTGTGGATGAAGGGATGCTGTTGTGGAGGGGGAGGCTACGTTTCCGTGTGTACAATCCGGCAAAACCGATAAAGTACGGAATAAAGAGCTATATTCTGTGCGATTCAGAAAACGGGTATTGCTATGCAATGAAACCCTACTGTGGAATTCACAGCACCCTACTGGACACCGTGCAGTTCCTCATTGCCGGCCTTGAGGGTTATGGCTACCGTCTCTGGATGGACAATTTCTACAACAGCGGGACCGTGAGCCGACGTCTCCTCAGCCTCCAGATGCACTCAGCTGGGACACTCCGGGTGAAGAGGGGCGAACCTGCGTCCATCCGGCAGGTGACCATGTCGGATCTGCGAGTAGGTGAACGACTCGCTCGTCATGACGATGGGGTGATGTTCCTGGCATGGCGGGACAAGCGCATCGTCAGGATGATCTCCACCTTCCACCAGGATGTCATGAAGACTGTGGCGGTGAAAGAGAAAGGGCAAAGTGAACGGGTCCTGCAGAGCAAGCCAGCATGTGTTGTCGAGTACAACCAGTACATGAGTGGGGTTGATCGACTTGACCAGAAGATATCCTACTATCCATTTGTGAGGAAGACGTCCAAATGGAGCTCCAAGTTCGTGGTCTACCTCATGCAGATTGCAATGAGCAATGCATTTATTCTGTACAGGAAATGCAACCCCACGTCCAGCTGCAAAGTCCTCAAAGAATTCACCCTGTCTGTGGTGAAATCGTGGACGGAGGCGACATCTGCTTGCCCCCCCCCTCCTCCTCCGGCAGACGAGCCACCTCCTCTTCCTCCAGGAAGGACGCCAAGACACACACGCCAACGGTCAGCTTCAGTGAGGCAGAATGTAGACTTTGCGGGTCATGTGCCACAGCCGGTGAAAGTCCCGCCCACCAAGAGCAAGGCAAATCGGAAATGTGCGCACTGCGCAGCGAAGGGACACCGAAAGGAGACCAGATTTGTCTGCCCGCAGTGTGACCATGTGCCTCTCTGCCTCTACCCCTGCTTTTTTGAGTATCACTCACAGTGATTGTTGTATCTTTATACAACAATCACTGTGAGTGATACTCAAAAAGAGACTAGATAACAGTACTATTATTATTCTATAGTTATTTATAGATTATTATTATATATATTATTATATATTATTATATATATTATTATTATATATTATATTATTATATATAGATAGTTATTTATAGATTATTCTATCCTATTCTATAGTACTACAGTACTATAGACTCGCCCCCACATCTCAAAGCAGCAGTTATAAAAGATCTGTATGTTTTGTGCTAACTCCACACAGGTCATCTGAATATGGCTGTCCGGACAGGGGGACGCCCAGAGAGGCCACGGCCCATTGTTTATAGTACGGTACAAGACAATAATATTTTCTATAACAGTGATGCTGATGTCATAACTGTCCTCAATGTCATAGGCTCGGATGATGTCATCGGTACAAGTGTCCAGTGATGTCAGCAGTGATGATGTCATCGCTCGTGACCTTTTTTTGCCTCCAATATACAGCATGTGTTCATTTCCAACTCCTGTGAAGGTTATTTTCAAGAAAATAAAACAATGCAGGAAATTTTGTGTTTGAATATTTTTATAATGTTACACAAAAAATGAAAGCTTAGAATGTGTAGTTTCATCCAGAAAAAGAAAAAAAGTTGATATCTTCTTTCTTTGTGGAAATATGGACTTCAATATCCAGCATGACCCCGTGAAAGTGAGCATTTTGATGTTAGACCAAGTGGTATACTAATATTTGTAGAAAATAAACAAAACATTCTTTTGACATACTTTTTCCCGCAGGTAAACTAGACATTCTAACCTTTCATTTCAGCTATAGCATTTTGTTCAACTCAAAGGAGAATTCATTATTTGGCCTATGTTTACATAAAGTTGTCTTGATTTCCAACTATTTTGAAGGTCCATGTGAAGAAGATAAAACAGTGCAGGACATGTTGTGTTTTGAATATTGTTATTATGTTACACATCAAATGAAAGCTTTCAATGTGTAGTTTCATAAAAATAAAAAATAAAGTTGATATCTTCTTTCTTTGTGGAAATATGGACTTCATTATCCAGCATGACCCCATGAAAGTGAACATTTTGATGTTAGACCAAGCTGTAAACTAATATTTGTAGAAAATAAACAACACATTCTTTTGACATACTTTTTCCCGCAGGTAAACTAGACATCCTAACCTTTCATTTCAGCTATAGCATTTTGTTCAACTCAAAGCAGAATTCATTCTGTCGCCTTTCTAACATAAAGATGTGATTATCTCAGAAACTAATTTCACCATGCTGTTTTCGGTCGAAAACACTCTTTTTCAGAGGGGTGTATTTCCAAAATGGAACAGTTTATAAACACACTTTTTTTTTTTTTATGAAACAGAAGGGTTCAAAGTTTCATTGAGGCTATTGGTTGTCCATATAAGAGGAACACAAAAAATGATATGGCTATATTAAAATGCATTGCGGCCTATGTGGCACAGTACAGCAACCTTTTGCCCAAGGGCCGTGGCACCCAAAGTGTTAAGTATTAAGACCAAGATAAGGAGCAAACCTTATATAATATAACCTAATATATATAATACTGAGAAGGTTGTTTTGTGCAAACAGACTTTATTTTAAGGAAACCTTAACTCTGACGTTAAGGAAAATCTTAACTTAAAGGAGAACTTACCTCCAAAACACTTTTTTTCAGCTTTTAACCAATATATATGACTTTGGGGGTGATGTGTGAAGAATTCTGGTCAGAATTTCCACATTTGACACCAAACTGTTGCCATTTTACCATTTGTATCATTTTTCAGCAGCATATCTGGCATAAGCGCCCTCTAAGGGTGGAAAACTGCTTTTTTTTGTGCCCTCAAATGAATGGGATATTTGGTACAACCTGACGTCACGGTGGGTTTAGCGCGTGCATCTGGTGCATCTCCAAAGCCTATACAACTAGGCAAGATGGAAAAACCTTACTTAGTATCAGGCTCCAGAGGGCTCTAACTGAAGTAAAAAAAAATCTGTTTGCTCTTAAAATACTGAACCAAACGTCGTCAAAGTTGGCACATGTCTTAATTATAGTTAGTTTCCCGCTGAATGTGTCATTACTTTATTGATATCTTACCTGGATAAGCTCGAATGATGATGTTTATATTATCAGTCCGAGTTGCAAGCACTGTCTCCAGCCCAGGCAGGCGAGAGTCGTACTGTTACATGGACGAGCCCCAAGCTCCGCGGGCGCGCGCAGCAGGCCAGCAGCAGCTGGGCTCTCTGTGCTCTGAGAGCAGCAGAGAGAGCAGTCTGATATTTCCGCAAACAAATATGGTCGCAGTTTAGCGCACATGTAAAATATAACGCTATACTACGACGTGACAACGTGACAAAGCTTCTCTAAACACATCGGCTACTATCATATTTCCCTGCATCCCTCCTACTGAGATTATATCGGTAATGATTTTGGACAGACTGAATGCGCGGAGGAGGAGGAGAGATCTGCAGCTCTGCCCTGAGTAGCCCTGAGAGACACTCGCCTCGCTCCGACTACTGTGCCTGTCTGTGAAAAGCGTCCTGTCCAGTCGCACCTTCGCAAACAGATGCGGGATTCCCTCAATCCTGTACCCAATCTCAGACTGTATTCTCTAAATCGCACACCAGCTATTTATGTCTGTTTGTTTGTTGCTCCGTGAGGTTACGAGCGCCCCATGCATGCAGCAGGCTGTTTCGCCAGCCTGGGTCTGGCAGGAGGGACGAGGCGCAGCCTGCCCTGCACTGCGCTGAGAGGAAAACCTTTGCACAACTTTTAACAAGAATCACGAAAAGCCCCCAAACTAAAATTAAAAACGGATTTCATTGCGCGGTTTATCTCTAGTTAGACGAGGGAATTACGTGGAGAAATCTCGCATTGTGTTACCCCAGAGCGAGAGGTTTGTCCTCACTGTGTGCTGTGTGCTGCGAGCAGCGAGGCTCTTAACGTAAGTTTAGACAAGCCACGCACACACACATGGGACAAAATGGGACAAAAATAATTAAATTTCTAGTTCGCCACTGAATGGCCAAATTGATATAACTATCAACCATTTCAGGATTTTCTGTTTCCATACAGGCCACCAGCGTTGGCCAGTTGTTGATAATTATAAAGATATTGCCCCTCTCAAATAAATTATTTTTGAGGCAGTAGGCAAACTAATGGCGTCGATTTCCGGAAAAAAATCTTGACTTAACACAGCCAAAGAGTCTAGTATAGACAAGAGTATATGTCATTTCTTGGTTTTTTCCATAGGTATTTTCAAATCACTGTTCTAATACATATCTAGGGGGTAAGTCCTCCTTTAAGGTGCTTTGTGCAATCGGCCCTTTTAGCTTTACAACTAGGCCGCAGAATTGTTTGAACCGCATGGCCCGTTGCTTAACATTGCGAGGCCCAACACTAGTAGCAATATGAGAGTCAGCCGTCGCCGTGGAAACAAAACACAACAATGTAGTGTGAGCGGAGGCAGCTTCTCAACAGGGCGCACGAGTTGTTTTTCTTCTTTGTTTAAATGCAGTGGAAAGCAGCAAGGGATGCTTGATGAATATTTCAGTAATGTTAGGCTTTAAACCAACACATGCCTATTGTTGCTTTTGACAGTGCAGCAGTGTTTGTTTACAGTCACAGCAGGTTTTAATTGCCTTCAGTCGGACATGTGTTTGTTTGCTGTGGGTTGATCGACCCCATCGACTGACGACTGGCAGCGCTGGTGCACTAATTGTCTGTCACTTTCAATAAGTCAGTTGGAAAAAATAAAATACCTTGATTACAAAAGTCGCCAAAACAAAAGTATAATGCTCACTGATGGAAGCAGCTTCTCTCGGGCTTCTTTGCTGACAGCACACTCCAACCATTCACAGAAAAGTTACATTAGCAAGACAAATACATGCAATCCCACAGTTGGTGTTCCACATTAGCCTGGGCAGAGGAGCTGTCTTGCTCCATTAAAACACACTGTTGTACACAGACATCAAATAAATGGCCGGCTCCTTTATTTACCCGTTCCCCGCTGAGTGAAACTACCGCCCGCATTACAATGACGGCTGTTTCAAGGTTACTTAACCCATAAATTATGTTGTATGTTTAGCAGGGCGGACATAACATCCACCAGCCACTGCTGCTGACTGCTCCAATGATGTCTCTGATGTGGAGGCAGGCAGATGCAAATAGTGCAGTCTCCATCTCCATTTTGTCTGGTGTCTTTGTCTGTTGGCATGTGTGACACTCACTCTCAGTCCCCTTCCATCCTCTTTACATTTGTCACTGAGTCACATTCTGTAGTGGCCATTTTGGAAAGCGGTGGTCATTCTTTGGAAACATTTAAACTTCAAATGTCCAGGAGATGGTTTCAGCACTGTCCATTTTTTTTTCTTTTTTTTTTTACCTTTATTTATACAGGGGGAGTCTCACTAGGCTCTTTCACACCGGCCTTGAAAGCCGAAAAATGCACGGAAAATAGGATTCGCGCCTCCGATGTGAAAGTCGTGAACGCGCTTTGGTGGACAATTGTTTTACGCCTTTTGTCCCGCGACGGTAGGGAGTCACAGCGCCGGGTTACCTGGCAACCCGCCTCCATTTGAAAGGTCGTCGCAGCGAGCCGGAAAAGGTGCGAATGGTCAGCTCATTCATAAAAAAATTACAGGGGAAATCACCTTATGTATCAAGAAAGTGCAGGAGTGAAAGTAAAAAAAGTAGCCTATACAATCATGACTGCAGGGACGCCAGGAGGAATGCTCCGTGCGGTTAGGCTTTATGCTCAAACGATGTTGACATTAGTAGGTAAAATTAACGGATATAATAATAAGCTTCAGAGGGCTATAGCTGTCTGTGGCGAGTTGGTCTGAGGTTATTCCCTCTCGAAATCAGCTCTGTGCATTCCCTTACAAAAACTACTAACGTTAAGTAGTCATGTGCATTTATAGCCTATACTATTCCCCCGACGAACGTTATGCAGACCGCAGCTGTTTGATATGCGGGCAGTCGTGTATCATTCCAGCTATCCTCCCTGCTCAGCGGACTAGGAGAAGGAGGGAAGTCTTGTTGTTGAATGAATTTGTTCATCATACAGTAGCCTAGGCTACACTAACCTATGAAAATATTAATTTGGGCTAGGAGGAGCTGGAAATCCCTCCGCTCGCCTTTCAATCCGGGAGCAGGGGATTTCACCTGAAAGTACACAGCAGCACGGGAATGTGGCCGTGCTGCTTGGCTCTGTGTGAAAGCAATTTCTGTGGCGAGGGTGCGGCCTTTGCGGGACTCCTAAACGGCAATTTTTGCGCGATCTGTGTGTGAAAGAGCCTAGTGAGAGCAATGCTCTCTTTTTCAGGAGTGCCCTGTTCACATTCACACACACATTCACACCTGGAAGCTGACCAGTACAACCACCTGGAAGGAGCTGCAGATTTAATGGTAGACTGATGTCCTGTTTGCACTTTTTGATATAGAACGAGTCCATGAAACAGCATCTTTACCTCCTTCATTTGGGGCAGGACATGCATGTATCACAGTGAGGGATCATTCAAAAGTTTAATCCAATGGAAAGTGAGTCAGGGAGAGAAAGGCTATTTTACAGGTATGTGATTGGAGGACAGTGCAAAGGGGGTAGGCCTGCTGAAAGTGGTTAGAAATTAATATTTAAGCCTACACTAGTGGAGCATGTTTATGGTACTCTGTAATAGAGATAAATAATAGTCACAATTTTACAATAGAATAGAGTAAGGCGGTACTGTAGCTAAGCAGATGTCCAACAGAAGAGGTAATGCTATGCTAAATGCTGGGATAATAATACTGCTTTGTCATTTTTTTTGAGCGAACAAAGAAAACAGCGTGGTTTTAGCTTGTTCGCAATGTATATTTGGACTTAATCCTGTGGGGTTTTGCACAGTCTGGTCTGGAAGATGACTTTTGAAACCCAGAGTAATTGTTTTAAATGTGGTTTTGGGCCTGTATAAATAGGAGGATCATAATGACGACAGCTGCTTTTTCAACGCCTCAACGCAAAACATCATGGAAAAACATACTGCGGTGTGTCAGGACTGATGCAGCACTGCACGCTTATGCAGGGGGGGGAAAAAGACATTTACTCTCCCACCGACACAGCAGCGTGTGTGTGTGTGTGTGTGTGTGTGTGTGTGTGTGTGTGTGTGTGTGTGTGTGCGTGCGTGCGTGCGTGCGGTTCCGTCAAGTCGACAATAATTAGAGGGAGTGGTTGGTAACTGTCACACACTGTCTGTTGCCTTTCTTTTGTCTTTACTGAGATCCCATATTTACTGTAACTTATTGCATAATTACAGGCACTCTCGGGATACATTAATCAGTTCTAATTCATTTCCTAATGTCTTAAAAGTGATGCTATTTTTTTTTCCATGGGAGATGAGGTTTTAATAGCAGGTGGAATTGCTCCGCTTTGATGGAGGGATGCATGCTTGAGGGAAGGTGGAGCGGGTGAGGAGGGGGTGCGGCGCTCAGCACCCCTCTTTTATTGCCACCCCAGGTCCAGGTTGCCCCCTGGGGGACGTAAAGGCAAGGATGTTATGAGCATGATAAATCCTTCCTCTCTATGACTTAATATTGGCTTCAAATGACACCCTGCTTAATGAGAGTGCATGTGACGAGCCGTGGAGAGGGTCGCACGCAAACTGTTCAAGTGTTGAAGTCATAATGAAATCAAAGGTGACTGTTTCACCTTGTTTTATTCTCTCTACAATAATGTACACCTCTATTCAAATCTACATTTTCTCATACTTTCATTTCAAAATCTCAGTAGCTGTTACTTCATGGCCTACCAGTATTCACCTTATGTTCAGACCTTACAGTGGGCCAAATTCTTCCGGGTCCTTTTAACACTTCCGGCGGTCACGGCGCAAAATAAAAGAGTTGTTTTTGGAGCGAACAGTGAAGGGGTAAAATAAAGAACGTAGCCTACTACTTTGAGCCGGTACACAGCAAGCAAGCGGAGTATCCACTGTTATAGCCAGGTCAGATAATGTTATCGTCGACAATGACGAGCACTTTATTGTAAAACATACCTGGACTCCAACAAAGAAAGCTTCAGATAGTAGTCTCTCCTCCGAGTTGCGCGCGAGCCACTTACGTCAATAAGACCCGCAGACGTTAACGTAATTCCCTGGAATGCGAGACTTAACGAGCCAGTTACATGGCGTTGTATTCTTAGACATTGCCGTTTGCTTTTATTTGGTATGTTACATAAAATTGGCTAAATTATTAGTTAATTCAGAGTTAGATGATATTGGAGCAGCGCAGCCATTTTTTATTTTATTTTATTATTATTTTCAGCCGGAAGTTTTGATACGGCCACACAACCAGGTCAAATGGGCGTGGCTACATAAGGTGAATAGGCGACAGAAAACCTCTAACCAGTAAAACCATCACGATTGTTTGTTTGTTTTTTCATCATGAAAAACCTACAACTTAACAACTTAATAGAGTCAATGCATTTTCGATGCAAACTTCAAGTTTTGCTTTGTGAAATCAGGAAGTGATGAATTGTAAAATATAGAGGTTCTTTTCACACTTGCTACCTTTGCTTGAGTCCGAATCTGAGGTCGATTGTTGGCATGGTTTCACACTGTGCAGTAATTCGGCCTAACCGCCGTATGTTTGGGGAACATGTAGTCCATCCCATGCAGTTTATCAGTGTGTTTGCGGCGTCGGTACCAATTATATCCGGAACACTGGTGATTTCAATATCCTGTGCGAATGCGTTTCATGCAGAACTTGGGAAGGTAATCCATGAGTTACATAATACAAATATTACATAATACTAATACATTTGGTTGACTATACAATAGCATACAGAATTCGTTTTTGGTTGCATGGAAAATATGGCTCCTGAGAGAAAATGCTTGCAAACCGCTGAGCTAACAGAGTCTTATTTGTTCCAGACACTGAGGCTCCTCAGATTCTCCACTCCTCTTCCCCTTCATCGTCCACTCAGCTGCAGGAGTCTTTCTGCTCAGTCTCAGCAGCTTCCCACTCATAAGCTCCACTGTCATTACGGAGGCTTTTCACAGAGCCACTCTGGAGCGTCACGCGCCGACACGCTCCGATCGCGCCCGCGCCGCGCCCGCCCCGCGGCCAACAGCTCCACGAGGCATGCGAGGATGCGGCCTCAGTGGCCCGCCAAGTGCCGTCTGCACCCGCCCATCTCCTTCCTTCCTGGGCACCATGTTCCTGTGCATCAGAGTTACATGGCACTTACCCTGTAAATACAGCGTGACTAAAGGGCGCGTAATTCAAACCTCTGTCTGTTGTCTGTACAAACAGCTTATCCCTCAACCTGGCCTTCCACCACAACATGTCATTGGCCTCTCTCTCTCTCTCTCTCTCTCTCTCTCTCTCTCTCTCTCTCTCTCTCTATCTCTCTCTCTCTCTCTCTCTCTCTCTCTCTCTCTCTCTCTCTCTCTCTCTGTCTCTCTCTCTCTCTCTCCATGTGACAGTGCGATAGGAAGCCCCTCAGGCACCATCCCCTTTGCTGGCAATCCAGGATCCTTGTAGTCCGCCTTTGTCTGCTATTCTCTCCAGATAGGTACGACCATGAATACTATTCATGGTCGTCACTATGCTGGGCCTAGCAGAGGGCTGCCTCCAGACAGAAGCCCCGGAGAGGAGGGAGGGAGGGAGGGAGGGAGGGAGGGAGTGCTGCAGACAACCGACAGACGGCGCGGGGCTTATCGGCTCCAAACACCCGAGCGTCGGCAGCTCCCCAACTGCTCTGAATATCTGCACCTCTATGTGTTTATTAAGCAACGGGAAACGCTGTTTGCAAGGCGCGTGGGGGGGGGGGGGGGGGGGGACAGAGATGCCGTGTTGTGTACACTTCATTTAGGCATGGATGCAGTTTTCCCCTGCGATACGAGGATGATATTAGCGTTGTATCGGTGTCACGGAGAGGCTACAGAGCCAGGCTGCCTCACATGACAAGAGGAGGATCTCTGTGAGAGAGAGGAGAGCCTGCGTCGAGGGGGGGGGGGGGCACGTCGGTGATAGATCGCGGGTAATGAAGGATTTATATTTGGCCGTTATCACTGGAGCACCTCCTATATTAAGCAATCTTTCATTCAAAGTATCAAATGATTACCAGGCAATGAAAAGTAAATGGTTTCTTGGTAATGGCCCTTCAGTTTTCGCTCTATCAACAAAACAACTCATCTAGCCAATGATGAGTGGTGTTTTCACACTGCCGCAAAGCACGTTAGGAGATTAAACTAGCAAATAAGAGATAATTGATATTAGGAGAATCAAACCCCACAACAATTTCCTCCCTATTTGCTAATGTTGTGTCTTATTGCACTGACAGTCAAGCAAATGGAAAATAAAGGTGATCATTTGAAGCTGCCTCCTATATTTGCTGCACTACGGCTGACATACAAGTGAATGTCTACTGAAATATTCATGTTTCTGATGGGAACAAAATGGCGGCTGCTCCCCCCCCATGCGGCACGCAGGACGTCGGCCCGAGGGGCTGCAGTCACGGATGGACATGTTGAATGGAAACGTCGATGACATGTTTCTGGAGATAAATTATGCATCAGAAGTGGTCTGGGTTTTTTTCTGCAGCCCAGCGTCCAGAGAGTCTGGAGTTCAAATCCTCTGTCTGATATCACACGGATGGGTGCGTTTCTTTGGTAAGCGTACCTAACGCCATCTGTGTGCTGCTTTGTGCGCGCGCACGTTCCACCATCACACACTGCTGTATGTGGCTGCCAGGAGGCATCGCTGTGCCTGAGGCTTCTGGAAGGGAGCTGTCATAGGAGGGGGGAGAGAAATATGAGTAAAGAAGAGTTGGACGTTGATAAGAGATAAACAAGAAGCATGCCTCGCTGCTCTGTGCTCAGCACTGTTGGTCTGACCAGCTTAGAAGCACATTCCAGGCTTAAGAGAAAAGCTGTGAGTTGCACTCAGTACAGATAGAGCAACCGAGGGCTTAAAGGGGACCCAAATCCAAGCGGGCCAAATGTAATTATTCAAAGGGTAGTCAGCAATTTTTGTTGGAGTGGGTGTTCACCAGTTTCCACTTTCGTACCCAAGTCATCTAGTCGGGAAACTGTGAGTGATACAGCCAGTGTGGGATGTCTATCTTCCTCCAGTGCTGGTGAAGCAGAAGGGACAAAACAAACCACTTGACTTTCTCGCACTACCGTAAAACCTTGAACATAGCAAAATATAATAAAATCAGTTAAAAAATAGTAATAATGCACATGCTTTAAGCCTGAGTAATGATCTTCACTATCTCCGCCGCTCGACTTGATCACTTTCACCAAACGTCCGCGAAGCAATTAAGCCTCTCACCTCCCAATTACTGCTGTCATGACAACAAAGTGAACCAGCGCGCCTCAGAATCAATGTCATCATCGCCGCAATATAAATGTTAATTGCGGTAAGCAGGAAAGCAGAAAGAACACACTGTATAAATCTCTCTTTCCCTTTGTCTCAGGAGGGGCTCAGCCCGGCTCCCCCAGGTGATTTACACCGACATCCACCTGTCGCATTATCCCTGCAACAACACCCCAAAAATGATCCAGACTCAAGCAAACGATCCAGAGATAACTTGTAGCTGAACATTTCCCCAATCAATCAGGTGGATTGCGTTCCTGCATTGTACCGATGAGAGCGACAAATAACACACGTTGCTGTTCTATCCCCTGCATTTAAATCCGCTGCGGTGAGATTCAGCCCCTTCTAAAAGTCTAACGACACCCCGCCTGTTCTGGTTATGCATTACACTCTAGCCTCCATTGCACATTGAATTACAAGCTGCCTTGGGTATATTGCCCCGTGTCTCTTGTGCTTTTTATATGACTAAGCAGGTTCGTTAATAAAACTCCTAAAAGCCTTTGTCACACGAGCGCCGCGGTACGATTACAGTCACACACAGGCGCAGGGATTTCTCATGAAGAGATATTGTTCTGTCTGACTGTTTAGTTTGAAGCCGTACGGTACGGGTTTATGGATGGAGGGTGATGCAGAGGCAGAGGAGGGAGGAGTTTGTTTGGATGAGACCCAGGATGGTGATATCCCATTATGTAGGCTGTCACTTTGGGTAACCCTGGGAGCGTGACAGCCCAATGCATCCGACACGCTATATGCTTTTACAGCGGCAATAAGATTCGCTATCATTTCTGAACAGGGGTCAGTTAGGTGGATAAAACACGTCGGGCGCCCGGGTTCCTTACTACTGCAGCTGCTGTGCTGTTGGTTTTGTTGCAGCGCACGCCCATTTGTCTTAACCTTCGGAGGCGACATCAAATGTAAGCTGACATACACACACACTGCAACAGTTTTGGAGAAAAACCAGCAGTTTACATGCGGCTGGGGAAACATTGCACCGGTCAGCTCAACAATCAGGTGCCTTTGAGCAAGGCACCTGCAGCTCAGTGGAGACTGTGGGTTTTGATTGATTGAATGATTATAAAAAGGTACAATCCCACAGTACAACCCAGAGGTTGTACTGGGGCAAATCGTGACATCATCAGTGACATCATGGGGGAGGGGGAGTGTGTATCTTGTATCAAAAGGTGTACATCATGACTGCGCAGACCAACGACATTCATCACTTCACATCTGTATAATCCAGGCTATCTAACACCATTGGGCATCGAGCTGTCCAGCCTGATCCATGTGAAGTGATGGGCAGGTATTAGGGGTGTCAAAAATAATCGATTATAAGATGCATCGCGATGCGGACGTGCACGATTCTGCATCGATTAACAAATATCAAAAATCGATTATTAAAAAAAAAAAAAAAAAAAAAAAATAGAATGTAAGTACGGTACATGCAGTTGTTTATTTTAATTATGGATCATAATACAATGCAATTCCAAATGCACTTTTATTTTAAAAGTAGCCACACAGTGAGAAAAAAGAAAGTGAGAAAAAATAAATCATGTATTGCGGAAAAAGTGATGCATCGATTTAAGATCGTTTAATCGAATCGAATCGAATCGTTGACAGATTAATCGTAATCGAATCGAATCGTGAGGCCAGTGAAGATTCACAGCCCTAGCAGGTATGGGATGGGATTTTGTCATGTCCTATTAGCGATACAACCGGCGCAAACTGCACGTTGAGTACGTATGGTAAGAGGAACTCAGACTACAGGGCCGGGTGGCGCACCACGCAGGTGAGTGTCTGTCCCTGGGCGTGGCTTTGAGGCTACCAGATGTAGTGCACCTGCCAGACATACTGTAGTGCACATGGATGTTGGTGGTCCCGTTGGTGTCATTGGTCATCCCAGGAAACCTCAGCGGGGGGACAGGAGCACTCCGGTGGACCGTCCGGTGGACTGTTTCAAAATAAAAGACATGCCAACGAATATGTTGTGTCCGGTCACGATCTTCATAATAAATACAGCATCAACGTTTTTAGCTGTAGCCAGCATGGCCGGCAGCTCTTCACTCTGTTGGTTGGTTGGTTGGTCCACAAAATCAATGTCAATGGAGTGGATGACATCACAATTGGGTGGATGATGTCACAATGGAATGGATGATGTCACACAAAATCACATGGTCGCAGCTATAGCAAATTTGCAATCGTTTTTTGTTTTGTTAGTTTGTTTTTAGCTCTGTAAAAAAGTGCTAAGTAGGCTACCAAAAAAAAGCATTTAGGAGCTGTCGTGAATTGAAATAGCCTATGTTTGATGCTATTTGATGACACCCCCCCCCCCCCCCCCAAGGCCAATTCATTCACTCCTCATCCATCTACTAATTCCAAGTGATTTGATGACAGGGTGAGTGAGTGACCCAACAGGGCGTTGTGAATGGCCACTGAACTAGTCTTCAGTAATGACCAAAATGCCTCCTGCCTCTAGAAGTCCTTCCTGCAATCCTCCACACAGAATCTGTGACTCAGCTCTTCTCTTGCTCTGCCTTCCCCTTCCCTTTTCTCATTATAAGGGAACAAGAGATGCTATGCCATCCTTTGTTGCTTGGCCAAAAGAATAAATGACAGCAATCACTGAAATAGAGTCTTTGGTCAGTGACTTGAAACCCCCAACCCCCCGCTGTCCTCTATCTCTCTCCTGTAGTCCTGCATGCAGGGCCGTAGCCAGGGAGGGGGAAAGTGTGGACGATTCCAAGGGCCCTTGACTGACAGGGGCCCCAAATGGCCAAAACGGCGGCATCCGTGGGTCCGATGTGATATCCTTTCATGGGGCCCGAAATCCTTCGCTAAGGCCCTGCCTGCATGCAGGGTGGACATATCACGGCAACCGTAACTCGTAGAGACTCGTGGATGGCCGCTTTGGATTCGGGGTGACAAAATGCATTATAGTCATTTATAGCATTACGATCTGACCTTCCGTTTCCAAGAAAATGTCAACTTTTCTCTGATTGGATAGTTTGAGGTCTGCGCCAATTTTTATCCAGTATTTAGTAACTAAATACTTTAAAATATCAGTAGTATATTTGGAAGAAAACTAGTTTCATGATACCAGGCCGGATATCGCGCTGTTTAATCACACAACAAGGAAGAGGAAGCGAGCACCAGACCGGACCAGCGTTTTACCCGAGACAGACTCACCAGCAGGAGGCGCTGGGAGGCTGCCTGCAGGCATGGAGACATACAGAAAATTGTCATGCTGCTACAAACTTTGCTGTGCTTTGGTGAACCTGACTTGTTTTCTGACAGAATATTATGTCGACTTTGCCAACTCTGAATAGAGAACAGCGAACAGCGACTGTTAACTTTACCTGTAACGTTAGCTCGCGGCAAAGATACATCCAGCCAGCCATTCAGCAGCGTAGCACAGGGTAAGTTGATCTGACTCCATCGCGCTGGTTTTATAATCCTTTGAAAATGGGTGTGATCTATCCAGACTCAATGAAGAAAATGTTTTGTAAGTGAAAATAACCATCAGTAAAGAGATACTATATCATGTTGTTTGCTCTTTCCCTGAAGGTGTAGAGTGAACTGAAACTGTAAAGTAGAGCCGCAATGCATTCTGGTCATTGTAGTAGGATTCCACCTTAGAGTGATATGGGAAAAACTACAGCCGTTTTCTCTGGTCATAGGGCAAAAATAATTGCACATTTCTACTACATAGGCCTTCTCAGGAATTTCTGCACAAAAAGGTAAAGTAATAACAAAATAACTTTTCACATCTTTTCATGTCATTCATTTATATTTTTTGCACCAAATTATGGAGAATAATATCGATAAGTATCAGTATCGATAAGCAGTACAGTATATCGATAAAATCCTAACGATACTACCCATCCCTACTCATTAGGAAAGTGTTTGAGTCTGACGTCATAAATCAAGCAGGGCCATTTTACCATTGGCTTCTTTTTGCAGCCAGCGGAGTCACCCCCTGCAGGCCATTCGAAAGAATGCAGGTTTAAGACACTTCCGCATTGGCGTCATTTTTTTCAGAAGCGGAAGGGTGAGAGGCAGAGATATGAAAGAAGAAAGAGAAATGAATGTGTTTTGGTGCAGAAGCCCAAAGCGCTGACGAGCCCAAAGCGCTGACGAGCGGCTTTTCTCTCTGAAGCCGCTGCAGCAGAGCTAGTGACCTCCAGTCCATTAGCAGAGGAGCGGGCACAGGACGCTAGCTGGCTTCAGCACACAGTGTACTCATTAGGCTGCACATATTTCTCATCTTTCACACACCCACAAGCATGCATGCCACACACACATGTGAAACACACACATGTAAACACACACACACAGGAAGAGCACACATGTACACACACCACCCCCACGACCTCCTCCTCCTCCGTCCATCATCTTTCTCTTCTCTCTCTCTCTCTCCATTTGCCCTCCTACACTCCATCTCTCCTCTGCAATTTCCATCTGTTCAAATGAAATATATTTGGCATCCGGAGAATGCCCCTCAGCAACGGGGGACAATATATCTTACAAATATCAGCTGTCCAGCCATACGCGGTTCATGTAATATTTATAAAGGGAATGTGCCAGTGGGCGATGTCAACAATGTTTACTGTGAACAGGTTGAGCATCCCTCCAAAGTGCATGCAGCAGCACCTGCCAACTTTTTGACAGGCTAGGTGCTCGGCCAATCCAGAGGCTCATTTACATGTTTGGGAGCGATCGCGGCTGACCTGGTCACATCTGGCACACTTGTCCAATTAATTAATCATGTGTAAGTGGGGCCAAGCTCGGGCTTTGAGTACGGCTGCCATATTGTTTTGGGGAGAAGTAGTGCATGGTGGGGGGGTGGCATTACGGCTGCCATATTGTTTTGGGGAGAAGTAGTGCATGGTGGGGGGGGGGGGCACATGGGACAAGTTAGCCCTGAAGCCTTTCTGTAAGAAGGCCTTTGTGTAAGAAAGCCACGCCCCAAACTCATTGTATTGGTTGCCGCAACTGCTTCTTCCTGAAAAGATTCACGTTAGGGTTTTCTTATCTAACCACGCCATACCTTAACCCTAACCAAATTGTTGTACTTGCCCGACGCCGAAACTCTCGCTTCAGTGTCGCGAGGCGCTGCGGCCGGTGTGATCGCTCTCCCCTGTTAACAAGGACGCCGAGATGAAACTGCCTCCGCGAGACGTTGCTTCAGCGTCGGATATGCTTCTGGTGTGTTTGGGGTGTCAGGACAAACCAAATGGATTCTAACTTGATGACAAAAAAGAAGCAACCAAGGCACTCTTGTGGTTTGAAAAAGTTAAACAGCAACAATTAAAAACGCACCAACTTGGTTGACAAAATGATATCACCTTTAACAACTGGATCTTCTTATTGACACCCTTCCCCCCATTGATATGCTGCACTATTCATATTGGCATCTTTGACTGAGGAAATAGTGGAAGAGATGAGCTAACCTCTATGCTGAGATCTGTCAATATGTCTGCCTCGGGAACCAGAATCTGAGCAGTTTCTCTGTAAGTGCTGCTTTACTATTTTGACTGTGTTTTAGAGAGTGCCTTGTTCCTCGCAGTGGGTCTCAACCTTGGGGTCGGGACCCCCCTATAGGGTGTGATAAGACAATGTGGGGAGGATGTGAGGAAAACATATTCCCAATCCACAACACATCATATGCATAAACCTAATAGAATAAATGATTACTATCAACAAAGTGTTAACTAAAAATTAACCAACAACTTAAAGTCCCTGGAAACCAGAAATATTTCTTTATTATTTAGCATTTTGAGTTCATCACATCACAGGAACCTATGTTAATAAGCCACCAGCCAAATTTTAATGATGATGAACGTCGCAAAGTATATAAATTTAGGTTTGACACTCATGGCAAAAGTAATGAGAATCTATTCGATTTTAGAGTGTCCTTTTTCCCGCGGACTGTGTGGGCGTGTCCACAATTCTCAAGCGCGAGAGGAGCAGGGGAGGGGGCGAGGGGGGGAGGGGGCTAGTCTGCGACAACGAAACGCTGGGCGGTTCCAGCGGCAGGGGGCGCGAGGTTGAAATGGACCAATCAGACACGGAAATAGAGCAAGACAGCCTATCAAGATGCAGCTCAAAGCGGCTTTCACATGCCGCCGAGCGTTTCATGATGTGCAGTATCTCAGACCTCTCTCCTCTGCTCCGAGAGGGAGAGAGGAGAGAGAGAGATAAGAAGGAAATAAAGTGTGTGTGTGTGTGTGCGTGTGTGTGTGTGTGTTCGCGCGTTGCTCCCTATGGTTGCTCCACGCAGCGCATAGCATACTGACTGACGGTCATCTGTCTATCTGTCTGCACGCGCGCACACACACACACACACACACACACACACACACACACACACACACACACACACACACAGCAGCAGCGCCGCAGCAGGCAGAGGAGAGAGCTCTCCCTCTCAAGGTTCCAACACACCGCCGGCGATAAACTCGCAGATAGACAGATAGATAGATAGATAGATAGATAGATAGATAGATAGATAGATAGATAGATAGATAGATAGATAGATGTTGGTTCTTAAAAGAGCCTTTGTGTTGATGCAATGCGTAGTTAGCTAGCTGCAAAAAGGTGTGGGACCACTAGAACTCTGAAGAGAGATGGAGGCAGAATGTGCGGGACTGCGGGTTGCGCGCGTGTACAAAGGTTATATAGAGCTTATGACGTCATAAGCTCCTGCATTTTAGCACCTTGCGCACTGCTCTCTTCAATGAGGAAGTATCTTGTAGAATCTTGTAGAAAAGTGTTGATTTTAAGGCTTTGGGTTGAAAGTAATGCATAATAATTTCGGAGGCATATAATTACTAACATAAGACCCTAAATAACATAGTTAGAACGTTTTTGTGGATTTTGGTTTCCAGGGACTTTAATATCTGCAATTTGAAGATTGATGTTATCCAAAGTGTCTGACAGTGCCATGAGTGCGTCATCATGGGCAGCTCCAGTGGGAATTGAATTGTTAACCCTGGCAGAGTTATGAGTAACTTACTCATATTTCTTGACACTGTACAGTTTTATTTAGTCATTTGTGACAGTGGCTGTCAAAACACATCATCACTGGGCCCAGAGGCACACTAGATGTCAGGACCGGTGTTGTAAGGTCAGCAATGTTTACAACGCAGGCATGAAGTCTAGAAGAGAAGCCGGGGGTTTGAGTCCAAAGGTCCCATCTCGACTCCAGGGCCTTACCTTGACCCTCCTCTGTCTGTCTGTCTGTCTGTCTGTCTGTCTGTCTGTCTGTCTGTCTGTCTACTGTACTTACAAAGTGCCTCTTAATGATTTCCTGCCTGCTGTTAGAAAACAAACCCTTATATCTATTTATGTAGAATCTCCCTGATAGTCTATTCAAGGCTATTCACACCGCAGCTGAAAGTCTCCTAATTGTTATTTCTCCCTCACTTCCACATATCTAATGTTCTCTAATCCAGAGGTTCTCAAATGTTTTTCAGCCAAGGAGCCCTTACAAGATAGAAAATATACCGGGGACCCCCTCATTCCGATTTGTGATTTTGGTCTAAGCTTACCGTAATTGTTTCCACGGTAACGTGCTTGACTTTTAAATTGATAGGTTTGTTAGATTAGAATGTAATCCATGAACCATTTTAGATTTAAAGCATACAATATTTCCGTTGAACTACAGTATGAAGCTTTTGCAACAACAAAAAAGTTTTTATTTTTATTTTCCTGAAAACTTTTCGCGGACCCCCTTGCAAAGTGCCACGGACCCCCATTTGAGAACCACTGCTCTAATCTAACAAGAATTCCAATCTGTTTCACATGGATATGTGTCACATGAGTGGATCCCAGGGCATGAGACTAACATACGACTTGTTTTTGATCTGGATATGTCTTTATGACAATAAGTAAATCTAACATCTTTCAACTGAGACAACTGTCATAATATTGGTGCCCAAGGCATCCTGGCTGAGTGTCAGCATGAACAGTGGAAAGAAAGTGAAATAGCCGACTTGATTTGGGGAGATGCGTCAGTTGTGTCTTCTGACTCAAAAGCACATCCTGCCACCGAAAAGCAGGAAACAGATGTGTGACGTATTTTCTTATTGTTACTCTGTGCATATGTGTCTTTTCAACATCACTGTCAGTTCATATTGGTATTAGGGATGGGCATTTCTAGCAAAAACACTATTCGAAATTCGCTGGCCAAAGTCGACTTTTAATCGAAATTCGAAAATAAAAATAAAATGTTAAAAAAAATTAAAAACGTAATTATTTTTTTTTATTCATTTTTTTTGTGAGTGAAATGTTGCATTCTCTCCCCTGATTCTAAGTATAGTCGAATCGCTTGGTTTGAGCAAGTAAAACAATTTTCATAAGCATTTTAAGCAAGGTTTATGGAAAAATGAATGGCGGATGAAATCCCATGAAGAGGGAGAGGTTGCTTATAAAAATTGTTTTACTTGCTCAAACCAAGCGATTCGACTATACTTAGGGGAGACAATGCAACATTTCACTCACACACACAAAAAAAAAAAAAAAAAAAAAAAAAATCAATAAACGAATTTCGAATTTCAATAATAAAAGTCGACCTTGATAATAACAACGATTATTCGAAAATTCGAAATTCGATGCCCATCCCTAATTGGTATCATATCAGATATGGGTTACGCCCTAGAATACAATGAGCAGTTGTCTTTTTTTCTGATCTTTTTTTATGAACAGCATTAAAGTGAGCATGAAGGCCTAGGGTCTGAACCTATGGGATTGAACCGTTTGCCACAGGGAGGTAGAGAGACATTGAGATGAGGGGAGGGAGGGAGGGAGGTAGAGAGACATTGAGATGAGGGGAGGGAGAGAGGTAGAGAGACAGTGAGATGAGGGGAGGGAGGGAGGGAGATAGAGAGACAGTGAGATGAGGGGAGGGGAGGGAGGGAGGTAGAGAGACATTGAGATGAGGGGAGGGAGGGAGGGAGGTAGAGACATTGAGATGAGGGGAGGGAGAGAGGTAGAGAGACAGTGAGATGAGGGGAGGGAGGGAGGTAGAGAGACAGTGAGATGGGATGAGGGGGGGAGGGATTGGATGGAGAGGGGGAAGGGTGAGGTGGCGTGGGGGGTGCACCTCAGGGAGCTGCCTGTCACAGGCCTGCCTGTCACGCTGACAGAGATGTCAATGCTGACTGAGGGTCGACAGCCCTTTGCTCCTAGAAGAGTTGCTCCTAGCTTTTGTTCTTTTATCTCACACTTCCTCATAGTCTGACTCAATAGAAGTAGGCTGTGGGTAGAAGCTCTGCCATTGGTCCTGTCCATTTCAGTCAGAAGTATCCTCCCATTCCGCTTCTGGTATCTGCATGTTTTCAAAGTCCACCTTGCTACGTGAAACAGCAACCTCCGAGCTAGAAACCTACATGCTGAAAATGGCAAGTTCTATTTTGTATAGGCTTCGCCCTTTAAGAGCTGTTGCTATTGGGTTTATCCCTCTCGCGCAGGCTGAAAACTTTCTTTCCCGCCACTTTACAGCAGTGACTCCACTCAGACATCATGATTGCTTGAGGCAGTTGTAGAGCTGTGGTCTTTAACCAGGTAGAATGAATCCAAACAAAACAAACCCAGTTTCTTTCTGTTCCACCACCAGAGCCCAGCTTGTCCTCATCCTTTTGGGAAGCGGAAGCCATCACCCCCCCGACAGCCTGGGATCAGACAGACACCCATCTATCCGACAGTGTGCGGACGGTGCAGGTTGTGGCGGCCCAGAACAACATGGCTCTTATGGCCGCAGCAGTCTCCGCCCTAGCCACTAAGCCCGGTGTCCTTTTTACCCCACAAGCTGGCGACTGACCTCGGGAAATATATGACGACTGTCCTCACCCTCAACATGCTGAATCGGCTGGAAAAGCCGCCAACAAGGCCGACTAGAGCCAACGGTGCAGGACACGCCGCAAAAACTAGACGGTTCACTGACGGCCGACCACGGGCCCAGTGTGTCAGGGGCTTTACTCTACTGTTGACCTCACTGAAGGTCACTTTGGATAATCACCTGAATGTCCATTTAAAGGCGGGGGAGGGGGGGGGAGAGAAAGGAAGAAATGCAGATAGAACGAGGAAGGGAAGGAGAGATCATTTGCATATGAAGAGATGAGGATGGGAGAAACCTTGAAACTTATTTGAGAAATGTGGAAATATTCCTGTTATGACGCGGCATCAATTCACATAATTGCGAAGCAAACGCACAACTGTTTCTGTGCATGAAATACATTTCATCCTATACATGCACTGTAGCCTACCTGCTGTCTGCCTTTTCTTTAAATCTGTGTTATTTATCCATGCTGAGCTTTGATGTCATTTGGTTAATATGTGTCTGTTTGTCATCTTGATTATTTGTCTGTATTGAGGTCAGATGTTGTTGTTTTTTAGCTCATTGTGAGTTTGTTCCTTCACATGCACAGTTTGTACATGCAAAGAAACATGAACTTAATATAAGCGGGGCTTTTACATTCCTGCTCTATACTGATCATATTCAAGACCATGGAGACCTCTGTGAATACTCTTTTCCATAATCCATATCCTGCATCAGTGTGGTGATTAGTATCCACTTCAGGCCTCGTTAGTGGCACTGGCAAAGGAAGAAGGTCTTACCAGAAGGCTGTTTGAGGCCTCTGCTGTGCCAGTAGGGAATCTGCTTCCTCCATCCCTCCTCGGCTCTCACCATAGTCATATAGTGGAGGTTCAAAGTGTTCCCACACAGAACAAAATATCCATCTTCAGTATTGTAATCATGTCAGTTTTAAAATCTTATTTTCCACGAACAATTGGAAATATCTGCTCTGAGATGAGACAACGTTACTGGTTTCTATAGTCAGTACAATATATGATATATCATGATATATGATGATAAACAATATATCATTGACAAAATGAATTGTGATACCTTGGTATAATTACTGTAAACATCATGATTGTTAGCCTCTGTCCTCTATCTAGCCAGTGGTATTGTTCGCGCTTCTCACAATTAAGACCACATTTCCCATAAACCCCCCTGCTGTGTGCCACAAAGTGTGCGTAACTACTGTGACCTGATGTTTTTGGACAGGCAGAAGCCTTGGGGTTGGTATTTTCACCGTCACCATCTTGGTTATTTGGAGCCAGAAGTGACGTGAATTTGGACGAGAAGAGCCGCAGCGCAGCCTGCTATTGGTCCGTGATCAGTGAGCTGCACGACCACTGGACAGGCGACCTGTCAATCACTCCCCAAAACACATTCTTTTCTGACCACTGGACATGCGACCTGTCAATCACGCCCCAAAACACATTATTTTCCATCACCTATTTGACTCTAAATGGGACCATAATTGCTCATCATACTGTATTGAAGAAGACTTGAAACTAGCGATTGAGGCCATAAACTCATTAGGAAATTGGTTACTGAGGCCATACATCAAGTGAGAAGTACCACCATTTTCCCATTCAATTCCACGTAACCCGACTTCTCTTTGCAGCCAGTGGAGTCGCCCCCTGCAGTCCATTCAAAAGAATGCAAAGTTACTTCCGCATTGGCCTCACAATCGGAGCTAGGAGCTAGCCCACTGGTTACTGCTTGCCCCCCCCCCCCCCCCCCCTCTCCCTCCCTGGTCTCAGGTACTTTGCTTCTTTGGTCAAAGGTTTCCTCTTTGATTGATCTGCTTTTTCCAGAAACGCTGAAAGCTTTTGCTCCGTTTTGTGCTGTAAATCAATATCTCTTTGTGCCATGAAGCAATTAAGAAGATTTCCAGCTCAATCTGACCTGGGGGCACACCACCTAAAATGCAATTATGGTGGCTCACAGTCTTCTTGGTGATCGGCTTGTTTGTTTGCAGTAATTGTGCTAATGCCTTCAAATGAATGGTGCATTTAAATAGAAGGCAGATGTTTCAAGATACTGTATCTTCTATTTTCTCCTCACTGCTACTAATAGTATTCCATTGCTTACTTGTTTAATGGTGTATATTGTAGCAGTGCAGCACAGTGGTACGGCTCTGACCTGTGTCTCTGTGGCACATCAGTCACTGGCCTGCCAGAGCCGCTCCCTCCTGCAGAGTGAGCATGAATTTAAAAGCTCTCTCTCTCTCCCCCTCCGGCCGATAAAACCACACTATTTGTCTGCGGCGCATTACACCCTGCGACGAAGGCATTTTGTATGCTCCACGCCACATCCTTCCCCCCCCCCCCCCCCCCCCTCCCACTGTATTCTACTTAAATACAATTCTGCGTTCGACACTGGGCACCATTGAGATGATATGAGAGTGGGGGAGATGATATGGAGTGGGGGAGATGATATGGAGTGGGGGAGATGATATGGAGTGGGGGAGATGATATGGAGTGGGGGAGATGATGTGGAGTGGGGGAGATGATATGGAGTGGGGGAGATGATATGGAGTGGGGGAGATGATATGAGAGTGGGGGAGATGATATGGAGTGGGGGAGATGATATGGAGTGGGGGAGATGATATGGAGTGGGGGAGATGATATGGAGTGGGGGAGATGATATGAGAGTGGGGGAGATGATATGGAGTGGGGGCGCCGCTGCCTCTCTGTCACGGCCTTCTCAACATATGGTTTCAGATGACGTGGGGGAGTAATGGGCAAAGGGTGTTGCGGGGGGGATCTGAGCCTCACCATCAAACACTCACCATCCTCCCTCTCTCCTCTCTCTCTCTCTCTCTCTCTCTCTCTCATCCTCTCTCTCCTCAAAGTTAATGGTATTTTCCTGCTTCGCGTGTTTGTCTTTGAATTTGTTTGGTCCCTATTCAGAGTGTCCCTATTTACCCTTCTCTATTTCCTTGGTCATTAGAGGCAGTAAATCAATGTGATGCAGGCCTCACATCTGTAATGTGTGTATACACAATTTGGCTGGCTTAAAACAACAGGTTCCAAGCATCTCTCTCTCTCTCTCTCTCTCTCTCTCTCTCTCTCTCTCTCTCTATTTCCATTTCTCTCTCTTTCCTCAACCCTCTCTCTCTTGCTCTCTCTCTCTCTCTCTTGCTCTCTCTCTCTCTTTGTACTCGTCAAGTGCAGCAGATCAAAGGAAGGAGCTGTGAAGCTCCCAGGCCTAAATTAGATTCATGCTTCCTTGAAAGAACAGAGAAATTGGTAGGGCGAAATCCGAAGGTCAGATTCCGTGGTCTTCTCCCTCTCTGGACAAAAAAAAAAAAAGAGGCATCGCTCCCTGCCTCTGCCTTGGATCAGCTCTCTCTTGGCTATCAAACCCCTGACCTCTTTCATTCTCTTCTCTTATGCTCTCTCTCTCTCTCTCTCTCTCTCTCTGTCTCTCTCTTGTTCTCCTGCCCCTCGAGAAGTCCTCAACTTTCTCTTGTCATCTCATTGTCTTCAGTACAGGGACGGCTGGTATCAATGGGCTAGGGGGGCTAAGCCCCCCCTATCATTTCCAATAAAATGAGAAAAGTATTATTATTATTTATTCTTTACATACATTATATCAAACAAACTTAGAATTGGTTGTTTATGTTGGTGTAACCTATAGAGCAGCAACAGCGCCATCTGTAGTCACAAGAAAATCAGCAAATTGGGCTAGCTTTGTCCAGCCCCAAGACACTAGTGTCAGGCTTCAATCACCTTCGTTATAAGTGATTGACAAGTGTCTGGCACACCCCCCTTGAGCTGCCGCCGTCTACGGCCCATTTGGGCTAAACTCCTGCAGCCCACCAGACAGAGGAGGCTGGCCAACGAGACTCTTCACAACCAATGACAGCTCGAATGAGATTCACACACATGGACTACTTCCTCATCCATTTTCCTTCATGTTTGACGGGGGAAATTACAAGTGTAGAGACTGGAGGCACATTGGCACAAAGGGACACAACAAAATAGTAAGTTTTGTGTTACATGGTTTGAACGCAGACAACAGCTGTTGCTCGTTAAGAGATCAAAGGGAAAAGACGTGGACAGCTCTCACTCTCTCTCTTCTCTCTATCTCTCTTTCGTTCTCTCTCTCTCTCTCTGTCTCTCTCTTTCGTTCTCTCTCTCTCTCTTTCGTTCTCTCGTTCTCTCTCTCTCTCTCTCTCTCTCTCTCTCTCTCTCTCCTCAATCGTTGTCTGATAAAGACGGTCTGAAATCTGTGGGAATGTGTTGGTTTTGAATGTAGTCTGTTCTATCATGTAGCCTATCACACCATTCTTGCATACTGTATCTTGTTTTTGTTAAAATGGTATGTGCTAATGTGTAGCCTACAGAGCAAAATAGTCAAATTGTGTGTGTGTGTGTGTGTGTGTGTGTGTGTGTGAGAGAGAGAGAGAGCGAGAGAGAGTGTGTGTGAGAGAGAGAGAGAGAGTGAGTGAGTGATACAGAAGGTTTTGCATCAGGCAAGTGTCTTTTGTTGCTGCAATTTGGTATCTCGGATGCTGCTCGGATGCTGCAGCATGAGCTATTGATGGTTATAATTTTTTAGCCCCTCCACCCAATATCACCACCAGCCGTCACTGCTTCAGTATCATCCTCCTCTTCATCTCACTCTCTCTCCCATACTCTCTCTCTCTCCATACACACTCTCTCTCCCATACTCTCTCTCCCCCCATACTCTCTCTCCCTCCCCCAAACTCTCTCTCTCTCCCCCCATACTCTCTCTCTCTCCCCCAAACTCTCTCTCTCTCCCCCATACACTCTCCCTCGCTCTCTCTCTCTCTGTATGTGGTCAACACAAAAGGTTGAAAATCATTCCTGCAGCTCAACACAAACACAGTCACATACGTACATTGTCTTGTAGTGCAAACATATTTTGCCCGCATATGATAAGCTACATCATAAGGACTGCAATATATAGGGCCTACAGTACACATTTGCATTCATACATCTCAACTCCATTCTGGATGTTGTACATGCATGTCTATTTATACCATTAAATTGAGTACAGCCTTTTCCTTGCAGTCTTCAAAAAACACTGCTCCCCGTGGAGTATTCTATAGATCTGTTTATATTTGCCTTTTTCTATTACTGCCTGCCATTGCTTCAGGCTCAGAGAGCATGTGCACATTGGGAGGCCTATGTTCAACGTCCCAGTCATCTACAGTAGCCTACATGTCTCTATTTAAAAGGCTACAGGAATAAATGTCTCAAACATGCCGACGTGGAGAACAGTTGCATGCATCATTAGGGTTGATGGGGAAACTCTGAAGTCACTGTATCGAGTTTTTACTTTTTGATTAATACTACCTAATTAGTGTTTTCCTAATTATAACTCGTGGAAACAAAACAATGTTACGAAAGGGCATTTTTCTGTTCACAAATGTGTAGCTGCAGATTGCTACATAGATGTAATCAAAGACTCATTAACTCATTCACCGCCAGTTTAGGACTGCCAATATTTAGCACAGGCCAAAGATTTTCATAATTGTTGGTCATCTTTCAAGACCCACAGTAAATTATCTATTAGCACCAGAGTGATTTGCAATACCTCAAAATGAAGATGTACGTCTCTGGGTTCACCAGGAAAAAAAAAGTGAGCTTTTAGCATGTTCTGTACTCTACTTATAGCCATTTATATACACCCTGTTTTCACCCAAAAAGTCTCTGTGAGAAAAGAAATTGCAGAAAATGGCATTTATGTACACAGCACACAATATCAGGCAGAACTCGCTCTCAATTCTTTTATTTTGAACTGTATTGACATCAGACATGTAAATATTATTCATTATGACACAAATGACAAAAAAAATAAATATATATATATATATATATATATGAAGTGCTTTTTTTACATTCAACAATACAGTTTGCTCAGTGTGAGTGAGTGTACAGACAGACACACAGACAGACAGACAGACAGACAGACAGACAGACACACACAGACACAGACACAGACACACACACACACACACACACACACACACACACACAGAGAGAGAGAGTTCTCTCCACAGCTGCTGCTGGATCGCACCTCCTTCCCCCTCCTTCCCCATCAGCGTTTTGCCTCCTCTGCTGCTCGTTTCCCTCCTCTCGCTGGGACGAATGCTGCGACACGACACAGGCTTTGGGACCAGGCGCTGCTGTTACCGGATCGATCATGTTCGTCACGGGTTTGACTAGGCAATCCAGGTTCGCCCTGCAGCAAGGCTGGCACATAGGAACGGGGTCCAGGGACCAGGATCGATCATGTTGGTCACGGGTTTGACTAGGCAGTCCAGTCTTCCTCGCCAGGAAAGTGGCTGTGCTGCTCTGCTGCTTGACTCTGTGTGAAAGCCATTTATGTGGCGAGGCTGTGTGGAGGAGGAGAACAGCTTCTCCTCCTCCACACAGTTGTGACTCCGTCTCGTCTCTTTCGGGCTGGCACATAGGAACGGGGTCCAGGGACCAGGATCGATCATGTTGGTCACGGGTTTGACTACTGCGGTTTCGATGTCCGCTGCTCTGCAGCAAGTCGATCAGCTCTGCAGCGCGGCGAGGGGGCATTTCAATGGCGTTTCTCCTCTGCAACAAGGAAGCGCGTTTCCTTTCCACCTTCTTCCTAATTTCAAACAACAGCTGCGGTATGTGTTTGATAATGTGCTGTCGGCTTGACTTTGAGGTTAGGGACCCGAAACTATGTCACAGGCTGGGTAAGTGTTTCAACTATGCGCTGCACTCATAAAAACAAAAACACGCCAAACACGTCATTGGCGGGGAGGGCTATTTCTGATAACACGTCAAAGACGTCATTGGCGGTGAATGAGTTAAGCAAGTATCCTGCAGTTTGAAGGCACAAGATGCATTTGTATTTCCAGATCCCACACTAGCACATGCTTCCTCCGATACATGTGGTCGCCATCCACTTCTTCTCACCTGAAGCACGTGGGAGGATCACGCTACCCGCCCCCCCCCCCCCCCCCCCAGTTCCCCTCCCTAACCAGAGGAGGCTATGCAGCGACCAGGATATGATATGCATGTCCAACATCAATCACACCTCTTTATACTCAGGTTTTCAACATGCATGGTTGTCGTCTCAGCATCTAATCAACATGAAAATGTTTTCTGGTGCCTCTGCAGCTCTTCCATCTATCTCTTCTTTATATTCCAAGTTGTCTCTCCATGTTTAGGAGAGACAAGACAACATGTGCAGTTGCCACGCTGAGTTCAAAGACCCTCGTGTAGCTGGGAGATGAGGGCTTCTGTGGTGCGGGGATCTGAGAGCGCTGGACTCAGCTGGAGCGGACCAAAAGGTCCGCTGCACTCCCACAGTTTTGATCATGCCCAGAACACATTGGCTCCCAGTGATGATGCAAGCCCTCGTCTGGTCTGAGCAGTGAGAAAGGCACAACTGGGCTTTTGCTTTGTTCATGTTAATGCCTGTGTTATTCCTCTGATACGTGTTTTCATGCTGCAAGCTTGATGCAAGACTGTTTTTAACGTCACTAAATGGAGATGCATGATTCATATGCATCAAGGCGTTTCATAATTAATGGCAGAGTAGCAACACAGACATGAAAGATGTGATGATGCTGTAACTCTGATGCTGTTTAAATGGCTGCAGCTTAGTGCTGCGTTGTGGCAAATGGTTACTGGTCTTGGCTCTTGATCAGCGCCGTCCAGGTCCTGCTTCCTTCTTCCAATTTGACATTGAATCAATAGCAGTTCTTACATAGTCTTTGAACTTGCCCCTGTGGCTATAATGGTGCAGGGCAGCACATTTGTCTGGCCAGAGCGGTTGGTGCGTCCCAAAATCCACTTCACACTTTGGGAGCATCCATCTATTTTTAGAATAGAACAGGACCTCCAAGGCATTGGTCACAAAATATTGGCAGGCAAAGTAGACAAACCTGCCAGCCATGGACAAAATTAAAGTGAACCTGGAACAAACGTATGAAGAGTGACCTTGCAGGTTAATTTTAACTGCAATTTCATTTCTTCCTGAAATAAATTGATATTGTGAACGCCAACTTAACTGAGTGGTTCCTAACCTTGAAGAGTTCTGTACCATTTGGCACCGACACTGCCAAACAAACAAATTGTGATGTTTGTAGACTATTTATTATGTTGCTGATTGACAAAATAACACCTCCACACAGACTGGATCATCGATATTTTAGAAATGCTGAATGATAAATTTGAGGTAATGAGTTTCTTTTTTATAACTAACACACAATACTTTTGATCCCTGTGACACGACCCTGACCCTGGTCATCCTTGGTAGTTTTTAGTAACTTGTGTTTTCACTGGGACATTTTACAGGTGATACGAACAACTAATGTGAAGCGTCTTGGGTTCAGGCAGTGAATTCACTGTCTCTCCTCAGAGGGCTGATGTCATCAGACATTGTCCAAGTCTCTTTTAATTTGTTGATACAAAGCATGTCAGCAAAATGATAACTCCATTAAATAAATTATTACACATGGGAACCTGCAATTATAAATTCAAATTCCATCTCTGTGGGACGCTAATTTCCATGGAACTTTACATCGATCAAAATGACACAGCCGAAGAAGGCTGTGTCTGAGCTAAAAACTTTGGCACTTCCATGTGAATAATGGCTCGGTATTGGAAACTACGGAAGATTTTGGGGTACATTGGTGCCGTAACATTCTCTGTGAGGTAGGTACAGTTTTATTGTGCTTGATAACGTGTATATCGCGTGAAGCCATTGGAGCCGACCTCCCATGCTCGGGCTAGAGGACCCGCGCATCCGAGACTCTGGAGGAAGAATGACTGATGAGTCTCGCGTTGAGGCTACGGCGACGCTAGCTGCTCCGGTATGCTTAGCTTTTAGGTGATAGCTCAAACTCGATGTACTTGATATTTTAATTCCGTTTTACACAAGGTGCACTACTGTTGACTTGTCCACTGTGCCATTTGGGAGTTTTTTAAAGTAAAACGAGCCATTTAGAAGTGTATTGCTCTCTTTCTTTTCCATGCCTGCAACAGCAGGAGACAGGAAACCGCTGCGACCGGCTTGACTACAAGTACGGGTGCGTCGAAGGGACAAAATAGCGGCATGCGATTAACGCGATTTAAAAAAAAATGTGTTATGGTCGGCCCGCATCGTGATTAACGTGTTAACGCTGACAGCCCTAGTAAGAATATAATCTTACCAGGCTTATCACAAGCTGGGGCTGCAACACAGAGGGCCGTCCCTTCTCATCTAATTGAGATCCGGTAGAGACCGTTTGCCCAAATGAAAACTCTGAAATCACGTGTTACGATAGAGCATTATAGCTGGGTATGTGGTTCTGTTAGGATAGGAGTAGGTGTGGTTTGGACAGGTTGTTAGGGAGATAGGGAGAGACTGACGTCACACAAAGGGGGTGGAGTGGTGTTTGATTCATCAACCCAACAGGTTGCACCTGGAAAGGGGCGGAGATTCTGTGGCGTTTGAATTGTAAGCGCGCCACGACAAGCGAGGACGCCGAGGCGGACTCTGGAGACAAAAGACTCTATCCAAACAACCTTTCAGACACGGACCACGGGTGATACACCTTCCCCAACCCCTGAACTTCCATACCGAGACCGAGAGCGTCTGGCCGAGTTGGACAGATGAAGCAGCTGAATAGGGCTCATCTGCTCAAGCACGAGCTGGTCGCAGCAAAGCCAAGAACAACACCAGGAGTCAAGTCAAGTCAAGTCAAGTCAAATTTTATTTATATAGCACCTTTCATACACAAGGCAATTCAAGGTGCTTAGGAGTAGATAACGTTAACGACAAGTCTTGGGTGAGTCAAACACACATGATACCCCTCAGATAGAATTGCATTCACCCAGGTAGTCTGATTTTCACGTTAAAACACACGTAGGGAAGCGCCAGTTTACGGGCTGACTAACCTTAGCGGGGTAATCTAGGAAATAGTACGAGCCAGGTTAGCTAGCAGCGTAACAGAGGTTTACAGGTTCGCTCCCTGAAGCAGCCAAAGTGTCCATCGACAGCAGGGTATCCTTGAGGAAGACATTGAACCTCTACTTGCTTAGACTCATTGGAATTAACTATATATGACAGCATACAAAACACTGCTATCTAAATCACTAAGATCCAAATGAAGTACAATTCGACTGTAAGAAATGGAGAGAAATGCAGGTGTGCGATAAAAACACATCATCACAATGATTTGGAGCAATTATCTTTGATTACGCTCGCCCCCTCACTGACGAGACACAGCAACACTAATCACTGTGCTAGCTGCACACTTTTTCCAAGTACCCACAATGACAGTGATTGTCTAAGAAAGACAAGATCCTTCGCACTGACGCTATTCGTCCATTTTCCTTTAACCAAGAAGATCAGATTTCAATTGCCAATAGCTTCGCCAAGTATAGAATGGCACAAAGAAATCCAATCTGATTAACTGGTATTGACATGTAACAAAGACAGTTACAGTACACCGTATAGGACTGACACACAACACTTATTGACATGTAACAAAGACAGTTACAGTACACAGTATAGGACTGACACATTCACAAGAACTCACAGAGTAAAGAAAACATGTAGTTGTGAAATTTCAAGGCCGGAGCAAAGCGCCAATAGCACATCCAATATGAAGTGTCATTACTATGTGTTCTGCAAGAGACAAGCAATATGCGAGAGAGACGTGCGTCTTTCTGTCCTTTGCACAATATTCATGTTCACTTGTGTATTTATCTCTGCTGCAATGCTAGCATGGGGTGCTCTAAACTATGCTGTAGAGCAGGGATGTCAGAGATACGGTTTCATCCGGCCCGCGAGATGTTTTGGAATATTATTTTTATTTTATTTTTTATTATTATTATTAAATTCGCACCCCATTATCATGAACTACGTGTGGCTAATAAGCAAGCTAAGAGTTCATTCATAAGTTAATTAATCTGCACTACAAGGAAGTATGTCAGTAGGTCATCAGGTGTAAACAAAGCCGCCATGATGCCACGCTGGAATTGAATCGCGCATTCGGCTACCTACCAAAAAACAAAGGAATCAACAAGATGCTGTCGAAAAAGAGAAAGGTTGACACGGAATGCAGGCAGTTTCAAGATAAATGGAAAGAGCAGTATTTATTTTGTGAAGTAAATGGGTAAATGAGTCGAATTGATTTTAGTAATAAAAAAAAATCCGGCCCCCATGAGGTCTCAGTTGAACAAATCCGGCCCTCGACCTAATATGAGTCTGACACCCCTGCTGTAGAGGTTGGTCTTCCATGATTGAAATTCAGTCAAAGACCACACTAAATAACCAACATGTGCACATCAACAACCATGTGTCGTGACAAAAGCAATGTTTTGGGATTGAAGGCGCTGATAGACAATATTTAGATGTATTATTAATATATTATTACCAATATTTTGATATTCTCAAAAATTCTCTCATTATCTCAAAATTTGACCATTTTCATGCCAGAAAAAGAAACCTCCAAAATTCAGTGTTTTCCCCAGAACTTCATCCTTGGCAGGGTGCAGAAGCCTCTCAAACAACATTTAGACAAGCGGCTGTCACTCATGTGCCATCGATGCCCGACAGGTTGACTCCCACACCACACTGGAGGAGTGAGGAGGCGCAAAGCAAAGTCATATTATATTGACGTCATTTCCGAGTGAAGGAATGGCTGATCACCTGTTGGACTATGCAGCATGCACCTCATACATATTTGGACACAGATTGAAGGGAATGGGCTGCTCTCCCTGTATCAATATACCACATCCAGGATTATATCATATGTCTGTGATGGATTAAATCTCCCCGTATTCTCTCTGTAAACATTAGATATCAGATTTTTAGTCAAAGGGAAACATGAAATCCAATATATCAGCAGAAGCATATCAGTCTAACTCTAGAAGACACTAAAGAGCTCACTCATTGCAAGTCACTGGGGATCAGGGGGACAGCCAAATACCCAAAATATAAATGGAGCAGCAATGGAAAGATTGACTATTCATTCTAGACAGTAATTCTTCTCCCTCATTTTATTCAGTGTTTTAAAAGACCAGGTCAAATGTAGAAAAGTGAGTAGATGGAAAATGTGAAGCTATGATTGCCTGCAATGATGTGTCTCCTGGATGTTCATAATATAATAACTTCATTTGTAGAAGACCTTTCATGCAGAGAAGACACACATACAAACAGCAAAGCAATAATGAACCCACAAGATAAAAGACATTTTAAGCAATAATATCAGTAATAGATCAATCAGTAGTGACAACATTACTTAATAAAAACAAGTAAGTTAGATAGAGGCAAATAGTGGAACAATAATACAGTATGTTGACTGTCTGTGTCTCTTACTCTTTGCATTACAGTATGTGCAAGACCAATTCCCTGGTGAGTAAAAATCTATTAAGTATATATATATATATATATATACATATATATTAGGGATGGGCATCGAATTTCGAATTTTCGAATAATCGTTGTTATTATCAAGGTCGACTTTTATTATTGAAATTCGAAATTCGAAAAAAAAAAAAAAAAAAAAAATTGAGTGAAATGTTGCATTGTCTCCCCTGATTCTAAGTATAGTCAAATCGCTTGGTTTGAGCAAGTAAAACAATTTTTATAAGCATTTTAAGCAAGGTTTATGGAAAAATGAATGGCGGATGAAATCCCATGAAGAGGGAGAGGGGGTGACTTTGGCACCCCTTTGGCACTCAGACCTGAGCCTACTAAATATTTAACACTTTGGGTGCCACGGCCCTTGGGCAAAAAGGTTGCTGTACTGTGCCACATAGGCCGCAATGCATTTTAATATAGCCATATCATTTTTTGTGTTCCTCTTATATGGACAACCAATAGCCTCAATGAAACTTTGAACCCTTCTGTTTCATAAAAAAAAAAAAATGTGTTTATAAACTGTTCCATTTTGGAAATACACCCCTCTGAAAAAGAGTGTTTTCGACCGAAAACAGCATGGTGAAATTAGTTTCTGAGATAATCACATCTTTATGTTAGAAAGGCGACAGAATGAATTCTGCTTTGAGTTGAACAAAATGCTATAGCTGAAATGAAAGGTTAGAATGTCTAGTTTACCTGCGGGAAAAAGTATGTCAAAAGAATGTGTTGTTTATTTTCTACAAATATTAGTTTACAGCTTGGTCTAACATCAAAATGTTCACTTTCATGGGGTCATGCTGGATAATGAAGTCCATATTTCCACAAAGAAAGAAGATATCAACTTTATTTTTTATTTTTATGAAACTACACATTGAAAGCTTTCATTTGATGTGTAACATAATAACAATATTCAAAACACAACATGTCCTGCACTGTTTTATCTTCTTCACATGGACCTTCAAAATAGTTGGAAATCAAGACAACTTTATGTAAACATAGGCCAAATAATGAATTCTCCTTTGAGTTGAACAAAATGCTATAGCTGAAATGAAAGGTTAGAATGTCTAGTTTACCTGCGGGAAAAAGTATGTCAAAAGAATGTTTTGTTTATTTTCTACAAATATTAGTATACCACTTGGTCTAACATCAAAATGCTCACTTTCACGGGGTCATGCTGGATATTGAAGTCCATATTTCCACAAAGAAAGAAGATATCAACTTTTTTTCTTTTTCTGGATGAAACTACACATTCTAAGCTTTCATTTTTTGTGTAACATTATAAAAATAGTCAAACACAAAATTTCCTGCATTGTTTTATTTTCTTGAAAATAACCTTCACAGGAGTTGGAAATGAACACATGCTGTATATTGGAGGCAAAAAAAGGTCACGAGCGATGACATCATCACTGCTGACATCACTGGACACTTGTACCGATGACATCATCCGAGCCTATGACATTGAGGACAGTTATGACATCAGCATCACTGTTATAGAAAATATTATTGTCTTGTACCGTACTATAAACAATGGGCCGTGGCCTCTCTGGGCGTCCCCCTGTCCGGACAGCCATATTCAGATGACCTGTGTGGAGTTAGCACAAAACATACAGATCTTTTATAACTGCTGCTTTGAGATGTGGGGGCGAGTCTATAGTACTGTAGTACTATAGAATAGGATAGAATAATCTATAAATAACTATCTATATATAATAATATATAATAATAATATAATATATAATAATAATATATATAATAATATATAATAATAATCTATAAATAACTATAGAATAATAATAGTACTGTTATCTAGTCTCTTTTTGAGTATCACTCACAGTGATTGTTGTATAAAGATACAACAATCACTGTGAGTGATACTCAAAAAAGCAGGGGTAGAGGCAGAGAGGCACATGGTCACATTGGGGGCAGACAAATCTGGTCTCCTTTCGGTGTCCCTTCGCTGCGCAGTGCGCACATTTTCGATTTGCCTTGCTCTTGGTGGGCGGGACTTTCACCGGCTGTGGCACATGACCCGCAAAGTCCACATTCTGCCTCACTGAATTGGACCGTTGGCGTGTGTGTCTTGGCGTCCTTCCTGGAGGAAGAGGAGGTGGCTCGTCTGCTGGAGGAGGAGGGGGGGGGCAAGCAGATGTCGCCTCCGTCCACGATTTCACCACAGACAGGGTGAATTCTTTGAGGACTTTGCAGCTGGACGTGGGGTTGCATTTCCTGTACAGAGTAAATGCATTGCTCATTGCAATCTGCATGAGGTAGACCACGAACTTGGAGCTCCATTTGGACGTCTTCCTCACAAATGGATAGTAGGATATCTTCTGGTCAAGTCGATCAACCCCACTCATGTACTGGTTGTACTCGACAACACATGCTGGCTTGCTCTGCAGGACCCGTTCACTTTGCCCTTTCTCTTTCACCGCCACAGTCTTCATGACATCCTGGTGGAAGGTGGAGATCATCCTGACGATGCGCTTGTCCCGCCATGCCAGGAACATCACCCCATCGTCATGACGAGCGAGTCGTTCACCTACTCGCAGATCCGACATGGTCACCTGCTGGATGGACGCAGGTTCGCCCCTCTTCACCCGGAGTGTCCCAGCTGAGTGCATCTGGAGGCTGAGGAGACGTCGGCTCACGGTCCCGCTGTTGTAGAAATTATCCATCCAGAGACGGTAGCCATATCCCTCCAGGCCGGCAATGAGGAACTGCACGGTGTCCAGTAGGGTGCTGTGAATTCCACAGTAGGGTTTCATTGCATAGCAATACCCGTTTTCTGAATCGCACAGAATATAGCTCTTTATTCCGTACTTTATCGGTTTTGCCGGATTGTAGACACGGAAACGTAGCCTCCCCCTCCACAACAGCATCCCTTCATCCACACTAATGTTTTGTGAGGGCTGGTACATTTCCTTGAACTTGGAGAGGAGCAAGTCAAGGATGAGCCGCACTTTGTGGAGCCGGTCGGTGGCATCGACCCTCTCATTGTCACAGAAATGGAGAAAGCGCCATATCAGCTGGAACCTGTTGCGGGACATTGTCTTCCTGAAGTATGGGGTCTCCATCGCCACATCAAGAGACCAGTAGTCCGCAATCTTGGGCTTCTTGACAAGGCCAGTGAGGAAGAGGAGCCCCAGGAATCGCTTCAGCTCTCCCACAGACAGCGGTTGCCAGGCGTTTACCCGGGTGTAGGGCATGTGCAGCTGATCCAGCACGGCGATGCACTGTTTAGCATAGATGTTGGTCTGCTGAACAATGATCTGCAGCAGCTCATCACCGAGGAACAGCTCCAGGAAATCTGCCGGCTTGTCTGACTGTAGTGATGCAGCCGCATTCCTGGGACCTGGCATTGCTGTGAAGGGGAAGACTTTGGGGCTCCAGTCTGGCATAGTATGCCAGCGTGGAGAGTCCTCCTGACAAGGCTTGCCCGCTGAAAAATGAAATAAAAGGTTTTTCTTCAGACAATTGTGATATGTAAAAAAGCTGTCTTTTTTCCAATAATTAGAAGCCTTGTGTTGACAATAATAATAATAATAATAATTGATATTATTATTATTATTATTATAGATGAGCTGGCTGCATACGTGACATGAATTTCCTGTAAAGTATCTATAGATTCTCACCTCTTGAAGACCCTCTCTTCCCAACTGCAGATGCCCGCACGCGCTCAGTCGTCACCACCTCCTCCTCCTCCTCCTCCTCCTCCACCACCTCCTCCTCCTCCTCCTCCTCCCCTGTAGTCAAAGTGAGTTTATAAAATATGATACATTCTTGAGGGAAAAAAGTTTATGTTTTCAATATCAGATGAATAATTGTAATTCTAAAATGGCTTATATCTCACCTTCGTCACTGGACTGCAAGCGGGCACGACGAAAGCTGGCGGGAGCACCTGCCCCTTCATCGTCAGTCCCCTCCTCAGAGCTGTGCTGCAACTCTGAAATTTTATATTTTACATGGTATTAGTAGGCTAATTCAGGATTGTTATTCTTACCAAGCTTTGTGTTGACAAAAATAAATTGATGAATAAGTGTGTGCGTTTATTTTTTTTTTACATTATTACCTCCAATGGTTTGTTTACTTGCTGGCCAGTGATGCCTGTTCCTATATAGATACTGTACTGTAAGTCACATGTTTAGATTGTTCTCATGGTTTCCTTTTGTCCTGACAAATACATGGTGGATGAGTTGAGTTCCCTCCCCCTCCCTCCCCTGATATGTGAAGCGCTTTGTGTGTCTAGAAAGGCGCTATATAAATCCAATCAATTATTATTATTATTATTATAGATGTAGCTGGCTGTATACGTGACATGAATTTCCTGCAAAGTATAGGTTCTCACCTCTTGAAGAAGACGCCATCGCCACATCCCCCTCCTCTGAGCCTCTCTGAGGCGCCAGATCAGTCTCCTCCTCCTCCTCCTCCTCATCAAACTCGTCAGAGTCTGTAGTCAAAGTGAGAGTTTATAAAAATAAGATACATGATATGTGTTTTCAATATCAGATGATTTTTTGAAAATCGATTCATCTCACCATCGCTGGAATCCAGGTGGGCCTGACGAGGTGGTGGATGCCAGTCACCATCCCTCGTGTTGGATTCCACAGGATCCGATGAAGGATCGGATGAGGGGTCCTCGGAGTCAGTCTCCGGAAGATCTCTCTTCCTCACGGCACGGCAGAGGGCCTGCTCCAGCGTAAGCTGGCCAGCTCCGGGCCTAGGCCGTCTGCGCCTGGGCATAGCTAATCTATAGCTACACGCCTACACCTGGCTATAAACTAGCTAACACAGACACACAGACAGAGACAACTACACACACACACACACACACAGACAGACAGACAGACACACCGACACCAACACCAACACAGACACTTATTTTTTTTGTTTTTTTTTGTTTGTTTTTTTCACAAACACACTACTAACTAAGAGCTAATCTACTGCTAACGCTAATTAACACACGCGATCTCCCACACACACACACACACACACACACACACACACTGTGTGTGGTTTGTGTGTCTCAGACACACAAACCACTCACCAAACACGCCAAACACTCAAATCTACTCACCACACAATCTCACAAACTGATCTAAATATAATCTATCGCTAATGACTATGCTAAATACTCGCTAAATACTCGCTATGCTATGGATATGCTCAAGAGGAAATAAACGGACCGAGAGGAAGGGAAGACAAGGAAGGAATGGCCGATTGTCGCGCTCTCAAGAAGAGAAAGGCAGCGCCCTGACGCAGGAAGGGGGGGGGCAGCACTGCATCGCGTCAAGATTGCGCCGATTTACGCATCCGATTCTTGTAGGGATTCATGTTGAATACTTGCCCAAGGTCCTAAACGATCTAAAAATTGAATAAAAGCAATTTCGAAAAAAAGACGCCATACGGCGTCTTTGGCACCCAAGCGAGATTAATAAAAAGACGCCGTACGGCGTCCTTGGCACCCAATGAGTTAATGAACCACTCATGATTGTCAAAACTGTTTTTTATTTTCGAAAATGTCAATGTCATGTAACATGTTCTTTACTTCAGTGGTGCAATGCTTGTTTGAGCTAAAAATCCACAGCAGAACATTTCACTCACAAAAAAAAAAAAAAAAAAAAAAAAAAACATTTTTAATTTTTTTTACATTTTTATTTTTATTTTCGAATTTCGAATTAAATTCGAATTTGGCCAGCGAATTTCGAATAGTGTTTTTGCTAGAAATGCCCATCCCTAATATATATATATATTAGGGCTTATTATTTTTCCCAAAATAAAGTTCGAACAAACAAAGTTTTTTGGTTAATTAAAAAAAAAAAAAAATAGCAGGCCAGGCCACCGGGCCCGACGTGTTAGCTTGGACGCTCACAGTCACAACACTGCCTCACAAACTTGGCTGCATCCAACTCGAGACAACTTTTCAGACCCTGGAGACAATCTTTCTCAGAAGAGACTAACGCGACAAATCTGGAGACTTTTTCTGACATGGGATTAACATTACCAGCAAGCAGCAGTTGGTTAATTTTGGTTAATTAAAAATAATAATAATAATAATAATAATAATAATAATAATAATAATAATAATAATAATAATAATAATAATAATAATAATAATAAAAAATAAAAAAATCCAACAGGTCAATTATACATTCGAACATGCCCTCCTCTATGGAGTCTTGACAGCCCTACCTAATATATATATATATATATATTATATATATATATATATATATATATATATAGTGAATCACTCACTATATCTGTCACTGGTGAGTCATGGAGCAAACTGCTATTCCTCATTCAGTCAAAATAACATACAGTAAGTCTAAAGTTAGCTTCCCAAGTTCCACACAGCCAGTGTGAGTCAGTTTTTAAAGTGTGATTGCTGACACAGATGTTACTGTAACAGGCATGATTCATCACAGCCACAGCGTCATTACTGCCATAATTTAACTGAACATCTGGGTCATCAAAACAAGCCCTGGCAAACCAGCAGCCATTCATCTTTTCTCTATCTCTCTCATGTGCTAATGTGGAGTGAGAGGCTGGCAGCACTAATGTGTGTTCCTGTCTACACTGTCTGACTGCTCACTTGATTAATTGATCCGTGTATTGGGGGATGATGGATTGTTTGCTCCATTGATTGACTGATGTCATCTCATTTAGTGTGTCGAGGCTTAACACGCGATCATAGGTTACCCATGCGTTTCTTTAGACTCAACCAGCCCAATCGCCACTTTCCAAGCCACTGTCCAATTTTAATGTACTGTCAATTTGAACGTGGCCTTCGCCTCCACGTCGTGCATTAAAACCGTTTAACGCACAACTACGAGTTGATTATTTCTTACATGTTAGTGGACACACACATGGTTTTGCAGATTCAGACCTGTGACCCCTGGCTGCGGGCCTGGCCTCTCTAACCAGCCACAGGGGGTTTGAATATCGACAGTCTTCACTCAGCATGGAGCCTGCTAGGATATGGGAGGAGCCTGCTGCCCACTCCTCTAATCAAAAATATATCCACCACCAAACGACCACAAGCACTTCCTGTGTTCTCAAGCCCCTCCCAGATCAATGGCTGATCGATGAGTGTGTGAGGGCTCTCTCTACCTCTCCCTCTCCCTCTCTCTCTCTCTCTCTCTCTCCCTCCCTCTCACTATTTCCCTCTCCCTCCTTCTCTCCCTCCCCCTCTCTCTCTCTCTCTCTCTCCCTCCATCTCTCTCTCTCTCTCTCTCCCTCCCTCTCTCTCGCTCCCTCTCTCTCTCTCTCTCTCTCTCTCTCTCCATCCATCTCTCTCTCTCTCTCTCTCTCTGTCCTCAACCTTGATCCTGCCTAAGAAAAAAAGCATGTTTTAATTTGTGTTTACTTTCAAGCCAAGATCACAACAGCTAGGCCACGGCAGCATTATGGATTCTTTACAGGCCTTAACCTCCTGTCCTGAATTAACTCTGCAGGTACACATCCTTCACACTACAGTATGATGCCTTGCTCCAGTGTACGTGTGTACTAACCCACAGCAAAACTGCATTGTCCTGGATGAATGGACCCTATATATATATATATATATATATATATATATATATGTATATGTATATATACACACACACACACACACACACACACACACACACACATTGTGTCTCTTAAAAAAGAAAAAGAAAAGTAGTTTAAGTGGATAACACAGTTAGTAAAGTGTTCGTACAACCAGTTGGCAAATGCAAAAAAAAATGTTTTCTTTTTCATGTCATATTGGAATAAAGCCTTTTAGCAAGTGATTATGTAATAAAGGTAATGTGTAATATGTTGTCAAAACATTATCCTATAAGGGTTAAACAATATCTATTATAATCTGTTAATATAATGTAATACATTTCTGTGAGTATTACTTTAGTAGGCATCTCGCATGCTACACGTGCTCGATTCCTAGGCTCGCCTGGAGCTAGCTCGGCCGCCACGCGGCCTCGCCCGCCCTGCAGCTCGGCCTCACCCGCAGCTTGGCTGCTGCGTGGCCTCGCCTGCTCTATTGGCATAATGATCCTCAGTGATGTCACTCGCTTATATAAGATGATTTATGACATCACTGATGATGTCACAATGCCTATGATATCAGTGCCTATGACATCATCAGTGATGTCATAAGATGATGTTGCTCTGACATCACTATGACATCATCAGTGCCTATGACATCATCAGTGATGTCATATGATATGTGCTCTTATGACATCACTATGACATCATCAGTGGGGCAAAAATGTAAACAGAGAGCAGACAGAGATTGCCCACTTGCCCCTTTCATATCATAGATAAGTGGTGTCTCACATTCTCAAGTCATGATGTAAGAATTGACTAAGAACCTCATAAGAATCATGAAAGATGTCTAGATGTTTGAAGCTTCAAATGTGCTTTTATGTTTTATATTGTTAAGCATCGACAGCAATTAATATTCTCATGTCATCTCATTTCAAGGTATTACTGATGCTCTTCTGTAGAGTGAGGAGCAATGGCTGTGATGTGCTAACTGCTTTTGATGTAAAGCTGCTTGTTCTGCTAAACCCTGTGAGTCATGTGACGCCTGCTGCAAGCAGAAGCCAAGCCAAACATTTCCAATACAGAAGCAACATCATTATTGACAGACAGCGATGGACAGCCTTAAGCAAGGTCACCGAGTCTCTAGCAAACGCATTAGAGAGAGACACGCTGCGTTTACATGCAGGGATCCTACTCTCAACCTGGGATAGTTACTAGGGGTGGGGGAAAAAATCGATTCACTTGAGTATCGCGATTCTTAACACTTTCAGTGCCACGGCCCTTGGGCAAAAGGTTGCTTGCTGTGCCACATAGGCCGCAATGCATTTTAAAACAGTCATATAATTTTTTTAATAATTACTATGTAAACACTGAACACGCACAAATAACGATGAGACTCTCTTCTATCACCTGCAAAAAAAAGTTTATTGATCCCATTTTCCGTTCTTTAGTTATGAGCCGGAGAAGATAGCCTGATTGAACGAAAAACATACCTTTTTTTCTACGAGCTGAGATAACGAGCCTTTTGTGAAATTAAACATTTCAAGCACATCTCTGACTCTGAAGCTAATTTTCTGATGTCTGGGTCTGTCTGGGTGAAGTGTATGCTGCTCTGCTGCTCTCCGTGCTCCCCCCCCCCCCCCCCCCCCCTCAACTGCACACGCCTCCTGGGTGTGTCTTATGTGTCTGGTGGCTCTCAGTCTCTGCTGAGTTTGCTGCGCACACACAGTGAATGGTGCGCGATATTCAGCTTTTTGGTTCCGCGTGTGTTTGTCACGGGCTGGCATGCTTCCAGTTCGGAATAATAATGCTGATTATGTGAATGTGCTGTTTGCAGCGTACATGAAGGTGCTCAGTTGTGACAGCGGATGCTGCTGCTCTGGGCACAGCTGGCGTTGTGCTCGTTGTGCTTCTGCACGTCGATGCATACGGACGGATGCGATGCGATTTCCTCCTTTTTCCCAGTGACTATTTCTGTGTGTTTGGCTCCTTTTTCTCTGATCAGGAGAGTGCTGTCGCCACCTAATGGGTTTGTAAAATAGGTTATCGACCTCCAATAGCTACAATATTGTTAGAGGCGACGTAAGAAGCTTAGATCGACACCCCCCCGTCAAAAAAACAATTTGGAGTTATGACGCCATTTGGCGTCGCTGGCACTGTACGGTAAATTTCTAATGACGCCATATGGCGTCGCTGGCACTGAACGTGTTAATGTCACGATTTTTTGAATCGATCTTTTATTCCAGAATCGATAATCGCATTTTTTCTGTTTATGTATGAAATGTTACCACTTTTATCCAGCACATTAGAGCGCTTCCCTCTGCTCCGTGGCTCATACAGCCAATCATGTACCTTGTTAGTACAAGTGACACGGAAACAGCCAATCATTTAACAGACAAACTCCGAGTGCACCCGCCCCCACTCACACACAACTAATCATATCCCTTGATCCAGAGCCGAGAGTCCCGACATTTCCTGGATGCAGCACTGTCGAGTTGCAGCAAAATAGACAGTTTGTGTTGTACTCTGAAAGGGTTTTTCCCCCCTTGAATCAAATTGTACATTATCAGCTTTATTTCTAGCATCCAAAAGTAGCGCGAGACCCGTTCCTGGCTAATGATCGAGTCTCGCATTTTAGTCCTCCGCTGATGCCACTCGTTTGATCTCACCTGGCGTTAAATAATTCGATGTGGGCGAGTTTCAATTCGTGTTAACGTAACGTGTTAAGATGTGTTCTATTAATAAGCGCCCGGGAAATTAACGTTAATGTTAAGACACCAATTTTACAAATACGGACGTCTGCAACGTTACTTTGCAGTGAATTCCCTTCTGTGAGCAGAGACAAAGTGTTGGAAAGGTTTTACTTGTACTTTGCCACAGGAATAACTCATTGTGTCATCTATTGAGCACACAGCTTATGACTTTATGTATTCTGCTTGGGCGGAGTCTTGATGGGTATATACAACTGATATGGAGAAATGTACCGCATTTTCAGCGAGGCAAGGCTTTTTCTCGCCCAACTAACGGCGCGCGGTCCGCAGCGCGGTCGCCCTCCAAACGTTTTTTTAGAAGGCTGGCAATGCTAGGCTGTCATCAAAGTAAAACGTCACCATGTCTGTAAATTACTGCTTGCAGTTGCACTCAGAGCATGTATGTGTGTGTGTGACAAATTAGACCTACCTGTGTGCCTTGAAAATAAGGTGGTTCAAAATAAAGTGGCTAAATGCCACTATTAATAAAAACAGGTCATTCAAATTATCAATAATTATCGATATAGACTGATATGAAAGATGTTATATCAATATACTTTTTAACTATATCGCCCAGCCCTACTCATGATATAATATAGTCTAGAAGTGTATGATTAAATTTTCCCATGTTCTAATCTAGTGTAAAAAAGCAAACAAATTGAAAAATGAAAAGAAAAAGAAACAAAAATCGCAATAAATCGTAATATCGAATCGCAATAATCGTAGAATCGCAATAGTTAAGAATCGCAATATATATCGAATCGGCACCCAATATCGTGATAGTATCGAATCGGGAGATAAGTGAATCGGCACAGCCCTAATAGTTACTACACACTTTCTGCTGCTAGACTGTAGTATCTGTGGACAGGGACAGGCAACAGACTGTAGCATCTCTGCTCAGGGACAGGCAACAGACTGTAGCATCTCTGCTCAGGGACAGGCAACAGACTGTAGCATCTCTGCTCAGGGACAGGCAACAGACTGTAGCATCTCTGCTCAGGGACAGGCAACAGACTGTAGCATCTCTGCTCAGGGACAGGCAACAAACTGTAGCATCTCTGCTCAGGGACAGGCAACAGACTGTAGCATCTCTGCTCAGGGACAGGCAACAGACTGTAGCATCTCTGCTCAGGGACAGGCAACAAACTGTAGCATCTCTGCTCAGGGACAGGCAACAGACTGTAGCATCTCTGCTCAGGGACAGGCAACAGACTGTAGCATCTCTGCTCAGGCACAGCAACAAACTGTAGCATCTCTGCTCAGGGACAGGCAACAAACTGTAGCATCTCTGCTCAGGGACAGGCAACAGACTGTAGCATCTCTGCTCAGGGACAGGCAACAGACTGTAGCATCTCTGCTCAGGGACAGGCAACAAACTGTAGTATCTCTGCTCAGGGACAGGCAACAGACTGTAGCATCTCTGCTCAGGGACAGGCAACAGACTGTAGTATCTCTGCTCAGGGACAGGCAACAGACTGTAGCATCTCTGCTCAGGGACAGGCAACAGACTGTAGTATCTGTGGACAGGGACAGGCAACAGACTGTAGCATCTCTGCTCAGGGACAGGCAACAGACTGTAGCATCTCTGCTCAGGGACAGGCAACAGACTGTAGCATCTCTGCTCAGGGACAGGCAACAGACTGTAGTATCTGTGGACAGGGACAGGCAACAGACTGTAGTATCTGTGGACAGGGACAGGCAACAGACTGTAGCATCTCTGCTCAGGGACAGGCAACAGACTGTAGCATCTCTGCTCAGGGACAGGCAACAAACTGTAGCATCTCTGCTCAGGGACAGGCAACAGACTGTAGTATCTGTGGACAGGGACAGGCAACAGACTGTAGTATCTGTGGACAGGGACAGGCAACAGACTGTAGCATCTCTGCTCAGGGACAGGCAACAGACTGTAGCATCTCTGCTCAGGGACAGGCAACAGACTGTAGCATCTCTGCTCAGGGACAGGCAACAGACTGTAGTATCTGTGGACAGGGACAGGCAACAGACTGTAGTATCTGTGGACAGGGACAGGCAACAGACTGTAGCATCTCTGCTCAGGGACAGGCAACAAACTGTAGCATCTCTGCTCAGGGACAGGCAACAGACTGTAGTATCTGTGGACAGGGACAGGCAACAGACTGTAGTATCTGTGGACAGGGACAGGCAACAGACTGTAGTATCTGTGGACAGGGACAGGCAACAGACTGTAGCATCTCTGCTCAGGGACAGGCAACAGACTGTAGTATCTGTGGACAGGGACAGGCAACAGACTGTAGTATCTGTGGACAGGGACAGGCAACAGACTGTAGTATCTGTGGACAGGGACAGGCAACAGACTGTAGTATCTGTGGACAGGGACAGGCAACAGACTGTAGTATCTGTGGACAGGGACAGGCAACAGACTGTTAACCAGCTTAGCTTACCCTTCTTGTTGAGCCCTGTTTGTCTATATTAACGTTACGTTATCGTTTGTCCTCATTAACGCGGTGGCTCTGTGTCATGCATGGTCTAACACACGTTCTACACAGAATGTGAAGTGCTCCCATACTTTAGATAAGAGTTTAGTTGGAAAGTTTCTGGTGCCTCTGCCATCTTTGCGCCGGGTATGGGTCTCCCGTGTCAGTCCGTGAAATAGTGGACAAATGGCTCTGGTGCGTATGCATAAACCGGAAGTGGGTGTGACTTTGGCTCTCTATATGAGAAAGATGATTAGACAAATTAAAAGGTAATTGACAACTGATTCAGGTTGCCTCAGGCGGTGTATTGGTGAAATTCGTTTTTGATTGACAGAGGATTGTAAGCCTCTGATTGGCCAAATTAAAAAATATTGAGAGTTACCCCACCCTTTCAAATTGTTACCCCGCCCTCTCAAAGTCTCCAGTCTGCAGAGAGAAACAAACTTGTCGTAATGCTGCCCCAGACATGTACTGTAGACAACACAGACACACACACACCCCTCCCCCGGGACGCAGCGCCCTCTCCACTGGCTCGCCGCCATTTTCCAACTACTAAATGTCAACGCGAAAGGAATGCTGTGGTTTATGAGCACCTGGACGAGGAACAAAGGAATAAAAAAAATGGCTGGGAGAGAGGGAGAAGAAAAAAACATTAAATTAATCCTCTAAAAGCCTTTTAGCAATATTGCCCCCTCTCTCACACACGCACAAACACGCACACACACACACACACACACACGCACACACACACACACACACACACACACACACACACACACACACACACACACACACACACACACGCCCTGCACAACCCAATACAACACAGCAATTTCGTGACACGGACTTCATGCTGAGTCACAGCGCCATTTTGCTTGAGTGCACTTCTAATAATAAGTTTACAAAGTGCTTTACATACAATTAAACAATCAAATAAAAGAGTCCTAATAAACATTAAACAAACAAACAAACAAACAAACAAACAAACAAATAAATAAATAACAAAAGGTAAAACAGGGGATACATGGATACAAGAAAATGAACAGACTTGCAACTAAACACGCAAAAAAGATGAAAGTGAATGTGAAAAAGAAACAAAACTACAAGTGTACTCAGAGAGCGCAAACCTCCTGGCCTAGTAGTTTTTTCCGTAATCCTGTTCACAAACAGACAGACAAACAAATATCACTGAAAACATAAAAAGGTAATAAACAATAAAAAGAGGTACACTGCCATTCAAAAGGTTACAGGTTTAAAAGTTTGGAGCCCCGGAGAAAACTCCCATGATTCCACCCGCCAAGGCAGCACCAAACCAATGAAAAGAGGCACAGCCAACACAGACAATCCCACAAACTACTGCTCCACTCCCCAAACCCCTCGCCCATCAACAATACCCCACGCACACCAATGACAGCCCTGCTCCCCTTAATGACAGCCCTGCTCCCCTTAATGACAGCCCTGCTCCCACCAATGACAGCCCTGCTCCCACCAATGACAGCCCTGCTCCCACCAATGACAGCCCTGCTCCCACCAATGACAGCCCTGCTCCCACCAATGACAGCCCTGCTCCCCTTAATGACAGCCCTGCTCCCACCAATGACAGCCCTGCTCCCACCAATGACAGCCCTGCTCCCACCAATGACAGCCCTGCTCCCCCTAATGACAGTCCTGCTCCCCCTAATGACAGCCCTGCTACCCCTAATGACAGCCCTGCTCCCCCTAATGACAGCCCTGCTCCCACCAATGACAGCCCTGCTCCCCCTAATGACAGCCCTGCTCCCCCTAATGACAGCCCTGCTACCCCTAATGACAGCCCTGCTCCCCCTAATGACAGCCCTGCTCCCCCTAATGACAGCCCTGCTCCCCCTAATGACAGCCCTGCTCCCCCTAATGACAGCCCTGCTACCCCTAATGACAGCCCTGCTACCCCTAATGACAGCCCTGCTACCCCTAATGACAGTCCTGCTCCCCCTAATGACAGCCCTGCTCCCCCTAATGACAGCCCTGCTACCCCTAATGACAGCCCTGCTACCCCTAATGACAGCCCTGCTACCCCTAATGACAGCCCTGCTACCCCTAATGACAGTCCTGCTCCCCCTAATGACAGCCCTGCTACCCCTAATGACAGCCCTGCTACCCCTAATGACAGCCCTGCTACCCCTAATGACAGCCCTGCTCCCCCTAATGACAGCCCTGCTCCCCCTAATGACAGCCCTGCTACCCCTAATGACAGCCCTGCTACCCCTAATGACAGCCCTGCTACCCCTAATGACAGCCCTGCTCCCCTTAATGACAGCCCTGCTCCCCCTAATGACAGCCCTGCTACCCCTAATGACAGCCCTGCTACCCCTAATGACAGCCCTGCTACCCCTAATGACAGCCCTGCTCCCACCAATGACAGCCCTGCTCCCCCTAATGACAGCCCTGCTCCCCCTAATGACAGCCCTGCTCCCCTTAATGACAGCCCTGCTACCCCTAATGACAGCCCTGCTCCCCCTAATGACAGCCCTGCTCCCCCTAATGACAGCCCTGCTCCCCCTAATGACAGCCCTGCTCCCCCTAATGACAGCCCTGCTACCCCTAATGACAGCCCTGCTACCCCTAATGACAGCCCTGCTACCCCTAATGACAGTCCTGCTCCCCCTAATGACAGCCCTGCTCCCCCTAATGACAGCCCTGCTACCCCTAATGACAGCCCTGCTACCCCTAATGACAGCCCTGCTACCCCTAATGACAGCCCTGCTACCCCTAATGACAGTCCTGCTCCCCCTAATGACAGCCCTGCTACCCCTAATGACAGCCCTGCTACCCCTAATGACAGCCCTGCTACCCCTAATGACAGCCCTGCTCCCCCTAATGACAGCCCTCCTCCCCCTAATGACAGCCCTGCTACCCCTAATGACAGCCCTGCTACCCCTAATGACAGCCCTGCTACCCCTAATGACAGCCCTGCTCCCCTTAATGACAGCCCTGCTCCCCCTAATGACAGCCCTGCTACCCCTAATGACAGCCCTGCTACCCCTAATGACAGCCCTGCTACCCCTAATGACAGCCCTGCTCCCACCAATGACAGCCCTGCTCCCCCTAATGACAGCCCTGCTCCCCCTAATGACAGCCCTGCTCCCCTTAATGACAGCCCTGCTACCCCTAATGACAGCCCTGCTCCCACCAATGACAGCCCTGCTCCCCCTAATGACAGCCCTGCTCCCCTTAATGACAGCCCTGCTACCCCTAATGACAGCCCTGCTACCCCTAATGACAGCCCTGCTCCCCCTAATGACAGCCCTGCTACCCCTAATGACAGCCCTGCTACCCCTAATGACAGCCCTGCTACCCCTAATGACAGTCCTGCTCCCCCTAATGACAGCCCTGCTACCCCTAATGACAGCCCTGCTCCCCCTAATGACAGCCCTGCTACCCCTAATGACAGCCCTGCTCCCCCTAATGACAGCCGTGCTCCCCTTAACTCATTCACTGCCAATATCTGACTGGCATTTTTGGCACAGGCCAAGTATTTCCATAATGTTTGGTCATCTTTCAAGACCCACAGTAAATTCTGTACTAGGACTACAGTGATGTCCAATACCTCGAAATGAAGATCTAAGTCTCTACTTTCACCCCCAAAAAGAAAGTTAGCTTTTAGCATGTTCTGTACTCTACTTATAACCCTTTTTATACACCCCATGTTCATCAAAAAAGCCTGTCTGGGAAGAGAAAAGGGAGAAAAAAGCATTTTTGTAAAAGGGCACAATCTCAGGCATAACTCACTCTCAATTCTTTTATTTTGAACTGTATTGACATCAGACATGTAAATATTATTCGTTAGGACACAAATGACAAAAAAAAAAAAAATATATATATATATATATATACACACATGAAGTGCTTTTTTTTTACATTCAACAATACAGTTTACTCGGTGTGAGTGTGCAGACAGACAGACAGACAGACAGACAGACAGACAGACACACCGACAGACAGACAGACAGACAGACAGACAGACAGACAGACAGACAGACAGACAGACAGACACACACACACACACACACACACACACACACACACACACACACACGATCCCCCTTTTAGATTTCTAACCCAACATAGGATAAGCAATAACCACGCCCTGTGGCGCTGGGATTGGCCAGGAGCAACACTGGAGGGCACGCAGCCCAGCGATTTCATAACTGAAGAGCTCTTGAGAAGGACAGCGGGCTGCTGTGAGTGCCTTCTGCCCGCTGCTGCCTAGCTGTTCCTGTGTTTATTTTTGATTTGTTCTGGTACACCCGTCTCCCTATCAACTCTGCTATTTGATCGTTCCCGTTTTCCCCTCGGCTATTCAACACGTCCTCACCGCCCTCGCAAACTGATCGATCATTTCCTCAGTCCTCCGATGATCAAACACATCTCTTGATTACTTTCTCCCGTTTTCTCCTGGCTGGCACAGAGGAAGGCGACTCCAGCTCGTGCCGAGGGCGTTTCAATTGCGTTTCTCCTGTCTGCACAAGGAAGCGTTACCCGTTCTCTGCTTTTCCTCTTGCTAGATTTCAAAACAACAGCTGCGGTATGTGTTTGATCGCGTGCTGTCGGCTACCCTTTGAAGGCAGGGACCTGTGTCTGTGTGACAGGCTGGGCAAGTGTTTGCTGCAGGCGCTGCACCAATAAAAACAAAAACACGTCAAACACGTCCTTGGCGGGGAAGGCCATTGCTGATAACACGTCAAAGACGTCATTGGCGGTGAATGAGTTAATGACAGCCCTGCTCCCCTTAATGACAGCCCTGCTACCCCTAATGACAGCCCTGCTCCCCCTAATGACAGCCCTGCTCCCCCTAATGACAGCCCTGCTACCCCTAATGACAGCCCTGCTCCCCCTAATGACAGCCCTGCTCCCCCTAATGACAGCCCTGCTCCCCCTAATGACAGCCCTGCTACCCCTAATGACAGCCCTGCTCCCCCTAATGACAGCCCTGCTCCCCCTAATGACAGCCCTGCTACCCCTAATGACAGCCCTGCTCCCCCTAATGACAGCCCTGCTCCCCCTAATGACAGCCCTGCTACCCCTAATGACAGCCCTGCTACCCCTAATGACAGCCCTGCTCCCCTTAATGACAGCCCTGCTCCCCTTAATGACAGCCCTGCTCCCCCTAATGACAGCCCTGCTACCCCTAATGACAGCCCTGCTACCCCTAATGACAGCCCTGCTACCCCTAATGACAGCCCTGCTACCCCCGCTGCTAGGAAGGGACCACCTCTCCACTTTTCCAGGTGTAATTTCTGTCTTCTGTGCATTGTGGGAGAGACCATGTTGGATGGATGGAAGGGGGGGGGGGGGGGGGCTCATGGTGATTGAAAAAGACAATTACCTAGTAAGGTTTCATCTGAAGGCTTTTCCAGGCTTACGCGTCCGTGTCCCCAGAATATTATGAATTACAGGAAGTGTGTTGTTCATCGCGAGCAAATATTTCTATATATAATCTATATATATATATTAAATATTTCTTGATTTAACATTCAGTGTGATAGCCAAGTTCAACTCAAATTGAAATCATCACAAAATCGGGAAGATCTGAAGTCATGCTGTTCAAGCAAGGTAGTGCCAGTGGGCTAGTTTGGCCAGGCCACTTGAGGCTGTATCCAAAAGGGAGTCATTCCCCATTCACCCCCTGTTACCCGACTTTGTAACAAGATTAAGCATTTTAGTTTACAGCCTGGTTCAAAACACAGTTTTGGCCTATATCGCTAATTTCACCTTTTATAAACAACTGTATGGGGGGTGAATTTTTAGGTAGGCTACTTCCATATTTACTGTCTATGGTAGGCTCTTGCGTCCCAGCAAGGTCACTGAATGAAGATAATTGTTTTTGCAATTTTGAATAATCCATGTTCTGGGGTCCCCCTGGAACCTCCTCACAGACCCCTGGTGGTCCCTGGGCACCACATGAAGAACCACTGGCCTATGAGATGTGCAGCCTCGGCAATCACATGCTCACTTTGAACTGGTATTGTCCCATATGAGAATGAGTTTTCTTCCCACAGCTTCATGGACAGGCTTTCATTTTGTTTAAAGGACAAAAACAGCAGTAGCGGCCTTTACCCAGAATGACCCCTTGTTTTCATGTTTTACACTGATTGGCTTGAGGCCCAAAGCACTTCAGTGACACACTGATCTTTTTATACCACCTGGTGAGGACATCTCCACATCAAACAGTCCTCTTGATGCCTTGAGGAGCGGGGTCTGCAGCTGCCCCCTCCTTGCCCAAAACACGTATGCATGCACACACACACACACACACACAGACACGCACACACACACACACACATACACGCACACACACACACACATACACACACACACAGACACACACACACACACACACACAGACACACACACACACAGACACGCACACACACATACACACACACACACACACACACACACGCACACACACATACACACAGACACGCACACACACACACACACAGACACGCACACACACACACACAGACTCACACGCGCGCGCGTTGCCCGCTGCCCGCCACCACCCCAGCTGATCAAAGGCCCTTTTTCGAAGCTTCCCCACTGGGAAGTCCTGACAGGAGAGCCCCATGCTTTGATTCAAGCCTCTCACAACAACATGTCTGTCCGTCTTACAACCTCCTGCCAGCAGCTGACCTCAGACGCCCGCAAACAGCTGACGGACACAAGCTCATGAGGTGGTGGAGTGACGGGGGGTGTAGTAGTAGTAGGCACTATCTTCTCATCTCAATTATCACAGTCATGTGATAGGTCTTATGTGCTACCAAACTTTTTGACCATACACTGTAGCCGTAGTTGAAATCTGCCGAAGGCAAACTGACAATTCCAAATGTAACTGTTTGAAAAATGTTTTGAACTTCATTACCCAGAGATCCTGCAACATGATGTCAGTACACGTCACACAGCTGGCTCATGTTTACCATCCGTGATGCTTCATACTAAAGCAAACCAAAGAGACGAGAGAGGAAAAGATCTAACGTGCGGATTTCTGTGCTGCTGTTAGGAGACAGCTTGGACACAATTTCAGTTGGGCAAACAACAGCATCTCAATTTTGTGGTGATGGGACTCTGTTGTTCTCTGTTGCAGCGGCACTATGTGATGTAGCAGGTGGATCTCTACAGGAAAATGCAGGCACATCTTTGAACATGGTTGTTCAGTGGCATTTATACACAGGATGTGAGATGTGATGGTGGGGATGTTGGGGGTTGGGAGCAGTTAACACTAAAAGGGTCCAGCAGACTCCATAGCATCACAGATGTTACCTCGTCACAGCATCATGGTGTGATGGTATGGCTGCAGTCTCCATAGCAACATAGTGAAAGGTGTGATTTTTCCATAATCAATTATCTCTGCCATTTCACATCAACTAGGACAAATGTGTCATCAGAACATGCATTAGTGAAAGACGTCACTATTTCTGAATAATAAAAATAAATTAATTGGAGTTTAACTAATTTTCATGGTTTAAACTCATGGCTTGCCAAAAAACAATTAATTCTATATACTATTTTAGATTACTATTTATACCCCCTGGGCTGCAATCTGGGCATCTGTCTGACGACTAATAAGACTCTGGGACATGATGACTGATATTTCGGGGTTTCAGCTGTAGAGTGGATGTCAGCGCCAAGACCTCAGATTCTGTGCTTATTTTCTAGAGTCCAATTGACACGAAAATGGAGTTGGAGCTGATCAATTGTAGGTGTTTCATGTTCAGACGACATTTCGGCTAATAATAATAATAATAATAATAATAATAATAATAATAATAATAATAATAACAATAACAATAATAACGATAATAATAATAATAATAATAGTAATAATAATAATAATAACAATACTAATAATAATACTAATAATAATACTAATAATAATACTAATAATAATACTAATAATAATAATAAAAGCTGCATGAGACGTCGACAGACTGAAGGAAGGGGCGGGGCGTCCGCTCTACATGGGAAACCCCCAAATTTCCCAGAGTCTTATTAGTCGTCAGACTGATAGACTCTGGGTTCCCAGATTGCCTGGACTGTAGCATCATGTAACCTGTAGACATGTCATGCATAGATAGTACTAGTCATCTTAACCTATGGCCATGTGTTCACCATGACAAACTGAACTATCTTCAGCTGATTGGTAAACTGGGAATACATATATGCTTTTCTGCTCTACAGTTGTTTAAGGTTTAAACATGATTGGTCCCTTTATACCTTATGAATCATGTGTGGGTTCAAAACAGACAAAAACAACAAGAACTCACGCGCTGATGCAAAAAAGGACTGACATAGTAACATACTGTAAGGTGCAAAAGTGACAAAGCGAAGCGGTTTTTCTTCTTCTTCACAATCCTTGCAGGATGCTTTCACACATGTAATTAAAACATCAGACAGAAATACTTGACTATAAACACATATTCGAGCACTAGCTATGATAAGTAGGCTCCCAGGTTCAGGCCTCCATGCCGACGACAAGAATCCTTGGGCCAGACACTGAATGTCTAGCAGCTCCAGGGTTTCTACAGCTGACCTTTGACCTCTAAGATCCCTGTGGAGGAAGGGGGGGGGGGGGGGGCGCTTGGGGGGTTGCAGTGATACATGAAGCATCAGATTCTTGTTACATTATTAACTCTGCTAAGTGACGGATAACTGGCTGCTTGTGGGCTGAATCTGGCACATTGCTATAGAACTGCCGGCAGAAATTGGCTCCTGCAATAAGTATTTGATATTCTTTCCTTCCAGAGGCTTTGGCAGATGCTATCTTTTCTCTTAGAATGTAGCTTTCTCTTATTAATAGCTCAAGATGGACCCTGTTGAGCAGCGCTGACCTAACATGAACTCCTACAGTACATCTACAAATATCATGAATCCTTGTACGAGGAGACGAGTCGCCCTCAGAGGAGACTTTACAAGATCTGGGCCACAGATCTTTCAGGATGTTTGTTACGTAACGTCTAATCTGTTACTCAGCTCGACGGCCAGACGTTTCAGAGTGCCCCTTTTTACCCAGAGTGCTGCTGAGCTCTGAGGTCTCTGCTAACTGGGCTGGAAAACGTGCTAATGGCAAGTGCAGTGCGAAGAGGAGAGGGCAAACACAGAGCCTGGTGCCTATGCAAGGTTGTAGTCTTTTTCAAGGTGTGTGGGGGGGGGGGGGGGGGTGTGCTGCTTCAGAGGTGACCCTGCTCTATCTGTATGATGCACTGTATGTTTCCCCTTTCCTCTTTCGACCCCATTATGTCTAACCTTTGTGTCTCATATACTGTACATGAGAAGAGCAATTTATCGGTGGTCCACTGAACTGTGGGGGATTTGCTTTCAGTGTGTGTGTGTGTGTGTGTGTGTGTGTGTGTGTGTGGCCTACCATACAGTATGTGTAAATGTAATTAATGTTAGTACTACTACTACTACTACTACTACTACTACTACTACTACTACTACTATTACAACAGTACTACTGCTAGTATTAATACTGAGATTGACCCTCAACCTGTCAGCAGCAAATTACATTTGATCACAAAAAGCAAATAGTAGCACTTTTATTGATAAATGTGATCTAGCAGAGGTAAATAGCAAATATTAACCATATAGCTGTCTTGCAATTGAGATAAAGTCAACATCAGTTAAGTGTTTCTGTGTAAGTTGTTATGGCTGTATTGTTTTAAAAAGCCAATAATGTTGTGATGGGTGACGTCCAGCAGACCCGCAAACATCGGGTGAGTAACAAAAACACCCAAACACCACACAAGGGTTACATGTAATGTACATTACTTTGATACATTAAATTTGGCCTGAGGCGATCGCTGCGTACTGTATGTTTCCCAGGCATGACTGAGATGAGCTGAAATTCACTTGTGAATCCCATATGAGGTCAGGACTTTGAACCGACAGTATAGAGAGAGTGCTTCTTCTGCCTCTGGTCTCATATTTATTATTAACTGACATCAGATACAGAGCTGCTGGCTGCTGTGCAAGTCCTGCTCCACTGCTGCTACAGTACACATTTCTTCTGAACATCCTGTCAAATACATCAAAATCCACTGACATGATACAACTACGACTGCTGCTACTATTGTGACTATGATGATGATGATGATGACTATTATTACCACTGCTACTACCAGGCCTAATCAAAATAATTAATTGTAATTATAAGTTTTAGAATTTTACAAATCATTAATTTGTAGCGCTTGTTGATGCTGAATATTTTTTTTTAAATACATACACATAAAAATGTTCAGCTCTCAAAGATCAACTTAATTGTAATTTGTATTTGACACAATATAGTTTTATGTTTCTATTTTTGTAAGTTATTTCCTTTATGTTATCTGTAATTTGATGTATTGGCCAGGTCTCTCTTGCAAATGAGACTTTAAATCTCAATGAGACTTTACCTGGTTAAATCAAGGTTAATTAAAAGAACAGAAATAAAGAGGTTTTTATTTTTGCACTGGACATTTTTACAGTAACCTTTAAGAAAGAATTGTCTACTACACATTTGCTACTCTTGAAATTGTTTTGAATATACATGTGGGTTTCATACAGCTGGCAGCTGCAGAGTTGGACGCATCGCACTGAGGTCGGCTCTGAGGTGAACAAACCAACAAACCTGTTATAACAATTTTGAACAATTTCAAAATAGGTGAGCATCGATCAGGTATTCTCCAATCCTGAAAAACCTGTTTTGCACATAATGTATATTTGTCCGATGGCGCTGTCCTCCTCTGCTCTGCTTCTGTGTGTCTGACAGGACCCGCTGACATCATTCTATCTACTTTTTACTGTCATGTGTTGCAGCATCAGAGAGGTCACATGTCAACTGGGTGCAAAGAAGCACAGAACAGCTGACGCCGTATTGGGGGTCAAGACTGTGCTGACTGTCAATGTGTGTACTTCATCTTGTTGGATGTTAGCGTGTGTGTGTGTGTGTGTGTGTGTGTGTGTGTGTGTGTGTGTGTGTGTGTGTGTGTGTGCGCGTGTGCGTGCGTGCGTGCGTGCGTGCGTGCGTGCGTGCGTGCGTGCGTGCGTGTGTGTGTGTGTGTGTGTGTGTGTGCGTGTGTAAAGAGGTGTTGTAATTCAGTTCTTCTCTCAGCATGAGTGAAGTGTTGAGTCTCAGGACGGTGCAGCACTGTGTTCTCAGCTGGAGGTCAGGGTCAAAGTCTGATCCAAGTCGGTGCCTTAGAGACTTGAGCTGTGGAAACAGTGTGTGAGTAACTAACCAAGTCAAGTCAGTTTACAGTACAAAGCACTTTGAACTAACATGTTTGTTGTTACAAAGTGCTTCACAGAGAACAATTGTTTTTCTTGACTGGAAAAACTCTTGCCAGCACGGTCTCACAAATCATGAATAAATAGCCAACATTGATCCGCAAATGAGCAGAAGGCTTTGAGGGAGACCCCGCTCTAACGCTACTGTAGCTGCTTCTGGCTCCAAGTAAGCCTTCAAAACAGGAGTCCTCAAACCAATGGGTGAATTTACCAACTTTACCAAGAATGTCGTCTAGTTGTACAAAAATATATTCTTCAAAAAGATAATATTGGTTAAGGAGGTGATTCTGCTCAAATGCCAATGAAAGACCTTTGCATGAACGGTTCAAACTTTAATCACACAGGCAAAGACGCTGATTGGCTTGATAGTTTCTCTGAGCCTGAACAAGCTGTAGATCACATGACTCTGACTCGCCGTACGAAATCTGGAAAAAAAAAAAGGGCGGGACGAGATTCAGAACAGAAGTGTATAACCAGGCTAGGCTACCATATCATATACTGATAGCCACGTTTATTGAAGGGCAGTGTAGGACCTCCGTATGTGTGTGCGCTGTGTCGTCACTGCGAGCATCTACTGGAATATAAGATTTCAAAATGTTTTCTCTGCACCGCCGTGTCAAACATATTGAACTGTTGGAAAGTGACGGGGAGGTGAAACTGTAGATAGCAGAGAGGATCTGACTCGATTTGTATTGACATGGTTTCAGCCGAGGGCTACTTCAAAGCTGTGCACTGTTTGTGGTGTGATCCTCAAACAGCCTTGGGCTTTCCCCCTTTGGCCTGGAAAAAAAGAAGATGCCAGTGGAATGATACGACTCTGAGCAGCATAGCCTCTGGGTTTGTCCTTGGCACATGGAATTGACCAGTAATCATACACTTCCCCATGTAGCAGATACTCGAGCACGCATATATAACACGCCTGAAATACAGACACAAACATGCACGCATGCAAGCACACACACACACACACACACACACACCCGCATGCACACACACGCACATACACACACACTTAAAACATCACTGCAGTGCTTAGTGTAAATGTATACAGAATCACACAATATGATCACCATCTTCCTAGTAATATTACATATAGATTATATTATAGATTTGTTTGGGTAGCACTTTCCTTAGCATGCAGGCTGGAGACCACATTGCATTCATACATGTATGTGGGAGGGGTCTATAGCAATCGGATGGGGGGGGGGGGGGTTAAATCACACATCTGCATCTAGACTCGTTTTTTGTCAACTGCAGGGGGCACTGTTCCTGAAATGGAAGTGTACACCTGCGATTAGTGCTGCACGATTTGGGGAAAAGGTGCGATTAGCGATTAGGGTGGACAATATTGCGATTGCGATTGTGATTGCGATATAATAAACAAGAGTTTTTTTTTTTTTTTTTTTTTTTTACCTTTATTTATACAGGGGGAGTCTCACTGAGAGCAATGCTCTCTTTTTCAGGAGTGCCCTGTTCACATTCACACACACATTCATACCTGGAAGCTGACCAGTACAACCACAGTCTGATCTGCTGGCCACTGATCAGCTCCACTGGAGCGGTTGGGGTTAGGGGCCTTGCTCAAGGGCACCTCAGTGGTGGTAATGAGGGAGGGGCAAGCGCTGCCTTTTCACTTTCCCCACCCAGATTTATCCTGCCGGTCCCGGGGATTGAAGCTCGCTTCTCTAACCGTTGGGCCACCACTGCCACTAGGTATCTAGGGATGTGCCGGCATGAGTTTTTGACGGTATGATAACCTTGGACAAAAATACCACGGTTTCACATATCACAGACTAAAATACATGAAATATGTTACAATTTAAAATATATTAAAACTAAAAAAAATAAAACAATTTGAAATTAAATTATCTTTACAAAAAAATAAAACATTTTGAGACATTTGCCTGTCCCAAACATGTAAAAAAGAAACACCAGTCAAATAGAAACTGCACTGTGTTACAGCACATAGAAGATGGCTCAGCAAAGTTGCAAAGTTAGTTACATGTCTGTCCAGCAATACTAATGAATGATACACCCCGTTTATTTATTTTGTAGCGACAGATGGCCTTAAACGCCACACTCACGTGACGCTTCTTGAGAGAGAGAGGTGAGAACGTGCATCTGCAGACTTTTAACGAGGGGACCATGAAGGCGTCATGTGACAGGCTAGTTAGCTAGCCTGGAGGTGATGCTGCCAGTGCTGGCAGCTGCGACAGTGTTTTGCTATCAACCTTGTTAATCTCGTTATATTCTTCATCACAGCGGGTCATCCCCACTGTGTACTTAATCGCGCACTAGTTCTGCATAAGCACCTGCAGCTCTCTCCTTATTTTACTGACGTTCTCACTGATCACACGGCTGTTTACATGCGTTTCTGAACGAACGGCTAGCTAGTTATTAGCATAGCTTGCTGTTAGCGATCATGGATGTTCTCTCTCGCCCTCTCTGTAGATAATATGTACCTTGCTGCACATAACATTACTTATTTGCGGGAGTGCATGGGAGAAGTCTCCCGCTAGTATTGATGCCCAGTGTGATGGCTGAGAAACGTGTGTTTGCTGCGTCGCGTGTAACGTTAGTTTAAAGGAGGCTCTCACACACACACACACACACTCAAAAAGACGTGAAAAAAATAAAATAATCGCACACTTTTGCGGTTATGCAATCGCACGTGCTGACATCGCGATTGCGATTGCGATTCGATTAATCGTGCAGCACTACCTGCGATGTCACCTTGAGGTCACCTTTTTCATCCCAAAAGGAGCATTTATTATGCCGTGGTATCTGTCACCTTTTTCGCTATCCATGAGTTTGCATCGCCGTGTCAGCCCCAGCAACAAGTGGTGTCACAGCACAGGTCAAGTTCTGTGGGTTCAGCCATCTTTGTTACTGCTGTTCAGTAGACTGTATAGTTTTTTTTCCCCTCATTGCTCAAGTTTGAATGCATTGCTTCCTGTGCTCCACCACATGTCAGCAACCAAAACACCTGCAATTTTGCCCTTTTGGGCAAATCTATAATAGTGCCTCAATCAGGGGAGGAGGTGGATGCTATTTTATCTGCTGCAGCCTCATTTTGTGAATTAGGCTGATAATAAGGAGGGTTTTTACTAGGGGTGGGGGAAAAAATCGATTCACCTAAGTATCGCGATTTTTAATGTCACGATTTTTTGGATCGATCTTTTATTCCAGAATCGATTAATCGCAAATTAAAAAAAAAAAAAAAAAAAATTTTTTTTTTTTTTTTTTTGGGTGCTTGCAGTCAGGCCACTCACTGAACAGCAGGCCAGGCGCCGCCTACTGGTTTACTAGTGGTTTTATTACTTTATTAGTTAGTCTGAAGTAATAATTACACTTCAGGGTTAAAGTGGGTGCATCTCATTGTAAAATTGGACCCAAATCTGGCTTCAAACGGCCCAAATTTCACGCGCGTTGGCCCATATCGGCCTGGCCTGCTTCGTATCTAATGCCCGGCCTGAATTATGATCCCAGTCCGCCCCTGTTTTTAACTATATCGCCCAGCCCTACTCATGATATATAATATACAGTCTCTAGTGTATCATTCAACTTTTCCCATGTTCTAATCTAGTGTAAAAAAGCAAACAAACTGAAAAAATAAAAGAAAAAAATAAACAAAAATCGCAATAAATCGTAATATCGAATCGCAATAATCGTAGAATCGCAATAATCGTGAATCGCAATATATATCGAATCGGCACCAAAGTATCGTGATAGTATCGAATCGGGAGATAAGTGAATCGGCACAGCCCTAGTTTTTACATCAAACTCTTGAGCAATAATTGACGCTATAGCTTCACCTGGTGATTTGTCCTCTTAGATAGTGGTCAGAATGTGTTTTGGTCATTTGTAAGAGACCGTTTTCTCTGTCATTGTCACTGATCTGCCATCTTTTATCTTATCAGTGCTAACTAGAGGCTCAGAGCCCTCCTGGCACCCCCTGCTGTCCACTTCTGGCAGCTTTGTAGTTTGTACTCTTTGTAAGTCTTGGTGACTTTCATTGAGTTTTCGAAATCTGTGGGAGCGGAGCATTTATCTGCGGGCCATCTCCTCCAGGGTCCCTGCTCTCTTTTAAAGAGTCGAGTGTCAGTCCCCAAGGCCTCTCAGAGGAGGCCATTCACAGACAGCGCTGACACTTTCTTACTCTCTCTCTCTCTCCAACTTTGGGGAGATTTGCTTTTCAGACGCCAGATCAAAGACCCTGCATCGCCCCAGCTGCCATGTCTTCGCCACTCTTAGCACAAGCATTGACAAGCCAACACGTGAATCTTTAGCACTCGCGTCATCTGGGAGTCGTTATCATGGCCGCCGTACTTTTTTTCCTTTTCTTTACGAAGTCATACCACCCCCGAGCAAGCGAGGACCGGCTGGGAGGGCAGATGAGGACTGAATGATGAAGTCTGTGGCCTTCATGCAAGGTAGCTTTATTATTTTATTTACTTGATCTTATTTTAGGACTGATGCTTCCATTGAGCTGCCAAAGGCTATGTGGGCAGCACATCAAATGGAGCAAGCTTTACGTGCTACTTTGAAGATGTCGAGTCACTTACTGCTCTTCAGGACGGGGTAGCAGTGTACAGTGTACGAGTCATGAATTCTTACACTGCCCCCGGCTGCGCTCAGGCTTTGCACATTAATTCTTCGGTAGCACGAGCCGGCCAGTCGAGTCTCATTTTGCAGAGCGGGCACGTAGGGAGCGAATGTTCTTTAGTTTAACCTTGTCATAGAGGCCTATGAGATGCCAAAGACTAAAGCAGTGCTGGCAGAGGCCACCTCCGTTATTGTTTTCTTCAGCAGGATTGGAGTGAAACTGGCCTGACATTAAGCCCCGCCCTCACACGCTCAGACACCATGCCCAAAGGTAACTGACGGGGTCAAAGACTGCGTGCATCTCTGCTTGAGTGAAAATACAGTGAATTTAACAGTAGGTTTAAGGAGTCAACAATGATTTGTGTGGTCAGAAGAGAGCTCAGTCAACCCGTGAACATTCAACACACTCAGGAGGAGAAAGTGGCAGTTTGACAGCTTCTTCAATCTGCAGGATGGGAGCCAAGGAACTGAAAATAGATGTTTTATAGTGTAGCTATTCATGATTATCCAGATGAATACAGATAGAATAAAGAGATTGGTCAAAAGGTGCAAGATCATAAGAACAAGATTGAACAAACAGGATTAGTTCTAGCAAAGGCGTGGGCAATTATATCTCCTGGGGGGGCCACATGAGAAAGCCAGATTTTTTTTTCTTTTGTCTGCCGTAACCTCATAACCACTAGATTAAATTATAGAAAATGTGCTGTGCACTTATTCAGGAAGAAGCACACTCACGAGTCACGACACAAAAGATTTTCAAAATAAAAGCCAATATTGGTAATCTCATTGTATTTTTCTAGCTTCATAAGTAAAATGGTGCGGTTAGTTTAGACCTCCCGGGCCAGGCAGAACCATCATGAGGGTCGGTTCAGGCCCCCGGGCTGCAAAATGCCAAGGTCTGTTCTAGCACTTGACACATTCACTGCCAGCCGTTTTTTCAATACTGTAGGTAGGTTCTGCCAAGGTTTTTTTTTGAGGATTCTGGCTCATCTTTCAAGAGCCGAGGATTCTTTTCTGCTAAGATTTTGTGAACACAAATGATCTCAAAAGAACTAATAGAATGTGTGCTTTCTCTGTCTAAAAGAGTTAGTTTGTAGAGTTAGTAGTTATGTAGGCATTAGCAGTAGAATACAGCATGGTTTCAGCGTCTGAAAATTTATTCTGAGATAAATGGCTTTTTGTGAAATTCGATAGAACAGTCACTTTAACCATTTATTTTTGGCGTAAGACGTCAGACATCTAAACAATAGTTTTGAACAGTAATTTCCTCCATAGCAGCAGGAAACCCCCCTCTCCTTCAAACTCCTCCCTCCGTGGGTGTGTCTCTGGTGGCTTTGCAGCGTTTGTCACAAGCGAGGCTCTGCCTGTCTGTGCTGCCTGGCTGCTGGCGGCTGCTCTTTGGGCGAGTCTGCATGAGTCGTTTCGGTTGTGAGCTCAGCTGCAATGAAGCTGCGTGCGATTGTGGGCTTTCTGCCGGTGTTTCAAAGTGTGTTGCACGCATAATCTATTATGCAAATTTGCAATCCCCCACCGCCAGCTCCCAGCGCGATAATGCGCGAAAGCGAAAGCGTTTTCGCCAATCCATTTTACAGTATGAGAGAATGGTTTCCTCGCGCGTTCCCCTGCAGTTTTGGCTCGGCTTTTTCTAGTCTGGAGAGCACTGTCGCCACTTAGTGGGTCGGTGGAATGGGTTGTACACGTTCGGTGGCTCCAATATTTTTATAGGAGACGTGGGGGGCGTTGATCCACGTCCCACCGTCAAAAAAAAAAAAAAAAAAATTTAAGACGAGATATCTCGTCATTGGCAGTCAACCGTTGGATTTTTTAAGACGAGATATCTCGTCAATGGCAGTGAACGTGTTAAGGAGATGCGTAATAAGAGGTGAACCCTTCTTCAAGTGATTATTTTGTCAGTGTTTCTGTGAGATTTGGGTATTTGCACATTTCAAGCTCACAGTTCTGTGAGAAACACACAGGATGTCACTTTACAATTTAATCTTATAATAGTGAAGCAGATAAAGTATTCTTGAGTTGTAGGCACTTGGGGTGGGTCAAAGGTTATACATATGAAGTGAGCATAATGGGAATATTGCTTAGTATACTGTACTTTTCCTATTTCTTCCTTAACAGGCCCGAAGCCGGAGACAAGAAAACCAAGATCCTAATCAGTGGTGTCACTTGGATGCAAAGTCCTACATAGCTCCATTAACAATGAATGGGGAACTGGCTGTGAGTGGTGTTTTACAGTAGCTTTTAAAAGCAAATGCAAATCAGCCTCCAGTAGAACAGAGGACCCAGGACTGACTTTTCTTCTCAGAATCGTGTTTAGACTGCCACTTTGAGGCAGATGTATAACGATATGTTTGGCATCGTACGCGGTCCAGTCTGGACAACAGCATGCTGCTCTGCATCGACAGCAGCCGGGTGCATCCAGCTGGGATCGCACTATAGCTTCAGAGCTCATTCAAATGTCGCTCGGCAATGTCAAGAGGTATCCATCTTGAAGATGATTAAAAGAAAACTGAAAGGTTGGTGAAGCAAGATATACAGCCTGTAAAACAGCCTCTTAACACAGGTTTTCATGACTACAATGTATTTTCAGTATAGTTAAAAATTGCATTTGCCAAGAAGAATATTTTCAAGTTGAATATTCAACTTTGTTGATTGAGATTTGCTTTGGCAAGCTCACTTAAAACAGAAAGAGAGAACAAACCACCGGTGAAACACTTAAAACACATAGAACACAAAGTAAGATGCAATAATATGTACCATGGGGCAATAACAACACCCACATACTTTGCACACTTTGAAATCTTAACACTTTGAGTGCCACGCCCTTGGGCAAAAGGTTGCTGTACTGTGCCACATAGGCCGCAATGCATTTTAATATAGCCATATCATTTTTCTGTGTTCCTCTTATATGGACAACCAATAGCCTCAATGAAACTTTGAACCCTTCTGTTTCATTTAAAAAAAAAACTGTGTTTATAAACCGTTCCATTTTGGAAATACACCCCTCTGAAAAAGAGTGTTTTCGACCGAAAAGAGCATGCTGAAATTAGTTTCTGAGATAATCACATCTTTATGTTAGAAAGGCGACAGAATGAATTCTGCTTTGAGTTGAACAAAATGCTATAGCTGAAATGAAAGGTTAGAATGTTTAGTTTACCTGCGGGAAAAGTATGTCAAAAGAATGTGTTGTTTATTTTCTACAAATATTAGTATACAGCTTGGTCTAACATCAAAATGCTCACTTTCATGGGGTCATGCTGGATGTTGAAGTCCATATTTCCACAAAGAAAGAAGATATCAACTTTTTTTTTTTCTGGATGAAACTACACATTCTAAGCTTTCATTTTTTGTGTAACATAACAATATTCAAACACAAAATTTCCTGCATTGTTTTATTTTCTTGAAAAGAACCTGCGTGCGCAGACCCTACACCTTCTTGCTGGTCTTGATTTACTGCTGGTGGGCATCAGATAGCCTATTCTAGCTTGTTTGCTCATTATGCATCGAGCCTGCTGCCTGGGTGTGTCAGTGTACTGTGAATGGTTGTATGCTGTAGTGGCCTGCGTGCCCCACCCCCCTCCTCCCCCTCCTTCGTGGTGGGAGGAGTGTCTCTGCTGCGTTTGCTCTGTTTGATCTGCACTGAAAAAGTCCGCTGCCTGCATCCCCCTGCTTTTTTACAGCGTGTCGCCAGCTCCCAGCTGAGAATAATGTAATTTTTCAGAAAGACCCTGGTGTCGCCGTGTCGGCAACTAAATCATATGGATGGACTATCGCAGCGGACACGGTAGGGGCTCAATTATGGCAGCAGATGACTGCTGTTCACAGGCACAGCTAACGGTATGCACGCTTCATGCATATCATTGCGATTTCCGTTTCCTCATCACTTCTTCTCTCTTTTCTCCTGGCCGTTCTCTAATCTGGAGAGGACTGTCGCCACCTAAGGGTTCTGTAAAATAGGTTAGACACATTCAATAGCTCCCATATTGTAAGAGGCGATGTAAGAGGCTTAGATCGACATTCCCCCGTCAAAATATGAATTTGGAGTTATTGACGCCATTTGGCGTCGCTGGCAGCGTACGGTAAATTTCTCTTGATGCCATATGGCGTCGCTGGCACTCAATGTGTTAATTATAAATTCTCATCCACAAAGCATTTTACATTAATTGTGTTAGATATTTATGATCATAATTACACTATCTATCTACACTTACTATCACAATAATTAGCGTGGATGAATTGAGGAACAAAAGTAATTTAAGGGAACTTTGAGAATAGCTTGACTTTTTTTTCAACAGCTGGCAGTATCAAAAATTAAGTAATATGACAATATTCTAGAATTATTTAAAGTGTAAGATAGAATCACAATATACGATCATAAACAATCATGCATGATCTTGCCCTAAGCAGCCCCATATCAAATATAGCGGCAGACATTTTTATGCAGCTGGGCTGGCCAATTGAATCTCAGTGAAGATTGGTGTGAAACAATAAAGGCTATTAGCACTCAATTTAAGAATTCACATTATTCCTACAGTAGGAAAGTCCTTGCAGTATTTATAACGTGATCAACATTCTCCCAAATAATAGAACACTGAGACGGTTCCATTGAATATGAGGACATTTCCAATGTTTTCCCATTAATTTGCCACAAACCAAACAGGTTCATCACAAGTTACTTTACAGAGAAATAAATGATAGAGAAGCAAAAGATTAAAAAGATGAGACTCAACAAGCACATGACATTTTCTTTATGATGCAGAGATGCAATGTTGCAAATATGCAAGACAAAATCTCCTGTTTGTAACTAAAGGAGACGGTGACTGCTAAATGATCCAGATGGTACCATCCTGAGGGAAGAACCTGAGATGCAGTGGACAGTGCAGTGCTTTAAGCTGCCAGACAAACTCATCTCTCCATTGACTGTAGACATACACACGCTGTTGTTTCTCCATCACTCACAGAGCACTTTTTAGCAACACCTTACTATACTGCTATACTACTATACTGCGTATACAAAGTGATCCGCCTCAAGGTTTGACATGTTGCGTTCTGAGATGCTGTTCTGCTCACCACACAGTTATAAAGAGGTCATCTGAGCTAGTCTGACCACTCTGACCTTTCTCATCATGACCCCTCCACAGAACCACCGCTCACTGTTTTTGTTTTGTTTTTCGCACCATTCTGTGTGAACTCTAGACTGTTGTGTGTGAAAATCCCAGGAGATCAGCAGTTTCAGAAAAAGTCAAAGCAACAGCAGCAATGCCACGGTCAAAGTCCCTGAGATCACATGTTTCCCCATTCTGATGCTTGATGTGAACTGAAGCTGCTGACCTCTGTCTGCAGGATCTCATGCGTTGCACTGCTGTCACATGATTGGCTGAATGGATAATTGCAGGAATAAGTAGGTGTTCCTAATAAAGTGCTCGATGAGTGTCTTTAGGCTACCCACTGCAACCAAATGAATGGATGTTTCCCAGAGAAGCATTTTACTGTAATTCAGGGGTAATGATTTATCACCACAGCCCCCATCTTCCCTTTTAGCTGTCACATTTTGTTTATTTTTGGCTGCTTTAATTATTTTGTATTTTATGACAGATATTTTGATTGACTGCATCAAACAGGTTAAGTTTGCCAAGATCAATTTAGAAGCCAGATAAAACGTACATTGCTGTCTCCATAAATATATTGTGTGACAGCTGATGCGGACATATAGTAATTTACTTTGGGAAGCAGCACAACTTTGCATTATGGTAGATTTCTTTTTTTTGTATTTTAACATGAACATGAATAATTTACTTACGGAGAATTTCCAAATGGCTGCTTGAAGAAAAGGAAAATAATGATATTCTTTAGCCTAGATCTCATGTCACATGTAACTGGATATTTATTTTTAATAATGCTCCAGTCTTTTGGAATTATGCTCAATGCAAAGAGACTTAGAAACTCAAATACCTCCATAGCTGATGTAACAAACATTCAACAAACCTGTGTGTTTATACATCAGAGGCGTGGACTCACATGATTTGAACTCACAATCACAAGTTTAATTGCTTGATGCTTGAAGAGGACTTGAGACTGGAGTTGACTTGGGTTCTGGTGACTTGGAATTTGGCTTTGACTTGTACTTTGATGACTTGAAAAGGTTTGTAAAGTCTTCATGATCATCATGAAGATGATTGAGATTGAAAGTGATGAGATTTGTTCGAGCAGACGATTGAATTTAAATTCTGTTTTCTGAATTTGTATGGATGAATTTATTATAAGTTGAAAATTATTATAATAATCAAACTCATGGTGTTCTTAATAAATAAAAAATCATATTAAGTGTGTGTGTGTGTGTGTGTGTGTGTGTGTGTGTGTGTGTGTACTGTATATATTTTTTCAATAATCAGACACAGTAATTATTATTTTTTTTCTCTCATATCGCTCTGAGAAACACATAGCAGGTTAGTGATCAATAGGAACCTTTCCTCTCAGCCAATTCCCGGTACCACAACTTCCCACCCCGATATGCCTGTTTTTATTGAGGTTCACTTGGGCTCTAAATGAGCTCATTAGCTGCCTAGTTGGACAAATTAAAGCTCCAATCAGTAATGTGTTGGCTTTCAAAGGTTCTGTAGGTGCCTTTAAATCATCTGTCAACTCAGATGCTGAAAGGAGGACACATTTGCTAAGTGGAGCGATTAATTGCTTCAATTGAGTACCAGGGAATGCAAACAAAGGTCTAGTAGTGCATGCAGCCAGCAGGTGAGACTGTGCCCCCCTCTCTGCCCCCATACCCCTCCACAAAGCCCCCATACTTCTCCTCAATGCCCCTCCACAAAGCCCCCATATCCCTCCACAAAGCCCCCATACCCCTCCTCAATGCCCCTCTCTGCCGCCATACCCCTCCACAAAGCCCCCATACCCCTCCTCAATGCCCCTCTCTGCCGCCATACCCCTCCTCAATGCCCCTCTCTGCCCCCATACCCCTCCACAAAGCCCCCATACCCCTCCTCAATGCCCCTCTCTGCCGCCATACCCCTCCTCAAAGCCCTCGACATCCCCCAGAGCCATGATGACTTTCTGAGGACAACCGCTTTGGAGAGGCATTTCTCCACAGTTCAGAGGAGGTCTGGATGAGTCAGATCTGATGACTAGCACAGGCCGATCCAGCAGACAGATGACGTGGGACAACATCACCATCAAAGAATAACTCTCCTATTCTCCCAGCAGCTTCAGACACATCCCTCATTTAGAAAGTCCTTGTATTTTTGTAGTCCGGAGCAGACACAACAAAACAAAACAAAACTCTCGTCTCATCAATCCATTCTGGACAGGCATCATTGTCTAGGTTTTTTACGGACATCGCAGCCTCCATGACATAAACAGCGCTCTTTAAATTGTAATGGACAAGTCACTAGCAGGACCTGGGGTGAATGTGAGGGTCTTGCATACTGTAAACCCATAAATATCACAACTGCGTTTTTTGTTTACTACCCTTTGTTGCACATACACAGCTCCAGTGAGAGGGTGTCTGAACAATGAGAACTTCAATAGCCTGAAATCCTGTCATGTGACATCGCACACACTTCGCTCATGTTTACAGACAGATTTTTCTCTCTCTCTTTGTATGGAGGAACAGTGTGAACATCAATATTCTAGCACATAAAGGCACGCGAACAAAGACGATTCTGACAACGTATTAAAAAAAGTATTTTTTCGCCTTTACTGTTCTTGCTAAACATACAGTTTTTTATTTGTTCCATCAGCATAAGTTTCATCCGACCGGATTTCAGTGTTGACTCAAACTGAAAGGTTTATAACACACATAAAGAAAGTGATTCACTTAACCACAATTTGAGCCACAGCACATGTTTTTTTCTTCTTTGTTCACATTTGTTTATGTGCTATAAGACCTGTTTCACCGTAGAATGGCAGTAAATGGAGAGATTCTCCATTTGCCTCCTCATCTCATCTCATCTCAGCCCGTAGCCTATAGGGGGCCGTAGGGGTGTCATGGTGGATGCTTGTGCTGTCAGGGATCTCCACTGCTCTCGATCTTCTGCAGTACGAAGCAGGGTTGGGAAGCTGCAGCCAGTCCACTCCTTGATATTATCCATCCAAGACTTTCTCTGTCTGCCTCTTCTACGTTTGCCTTCTATTGTCCCCTGAAGGATGGTATTTGACAGGGATCTATGTCGCGTGGTGTGGCCAAACCAGGTCAGTTTGACAGGGATGTATGTCGCGTGGTGTGGCCAAACCAGGTCAGTTTGCGGCGTTTGACTGTTGAGAGTAATGGTTCTTGTTCTCCAGCACGGGTGGTAACTAGCTGCCTAACGAATTCTGTTGTCCGATGTTCTTGATATGAAATGTGTAGCATCCTCCTGTAGCACTTGTTTTCAATGCCTGAATTCTGCGTTGGGTGTCTGCTGTGAGTGTCCAGCTCTCACAACCATAGACGAGGGTGGAGACTACTGTACCAGTGCCTTGTAGAGTTTGACCTTCACAGGCTGATGGCGTTGCTTTTCCAGATACTGGTGAGTTTTGTCATGGCTGATGTTGCAATGCTGATTCTGGTTTTTATTTCTTTTGTGGAGCTGCCATCCGCACTCACAAAGGACCCGAGGTATTTAAATCCTTTACTTCCTCCAGTTTTTGCCCATTCAATCTGATGTTGGTTGGTGTTTGGTGGTTGTAGCTGTTGACCAGAATATTGCTTTTCTCAGAACTAATCTCCATTCTGTAAGATTGTGCTGCCTTCTCCAGTTTGGTGGTCGGTTCCTGGAGTTTGGTTTCGGCGTTTCCCATAAGGTCGATGTCATCGGCAAATCGGAGGTTGGAAATGGGTCTGCCTCCAATGGATATTGAGGGGTGGAAGTCTAGTAATGTTTCTTGCATGATGTTTTCCAGGAAGATGTTGAACAAAACAACATCTTCCATTTGCATCCTACCATTGCTCAAGGTTTTGATGCGTCCCTTCCTGCAGGTGGAGAAGTGTCCACACCTGACACCAGAATGACATCTGGTGATTCTCCTGATAAGACATGTGATGAGGCTGTTGCCTGTGCAGCTTTAAACCTTGATTTATCCATGGCAGGTTTGCTGATCTCTCATGCTCCTTCACTGTCCAGCTTAACATGCAACAGTTCAACACATTCACACCTGGGAGCCACTCGGCACAACCAAAGTCTTATTAACTATTATTTTTATCCCCTTGTCTCATTTGCGTTTTGTTCTGACAGAGCACAGCCAGCACCAGCTGACCAGCAACCTCATGTAGCAAGTGTTGTAAACTGACCTTGTTTTGCATGTTTTGTCAATCTGCAGTGGCCTTTGCAACACAAATGTTTCCAACCAGACAGTCTGCACGGCAACGTGACGGTTTGCAAAAAAAAGGGGGAAAAAGACGAACTAAGTTTTATTGGGTCCTAAAATCTTAATTTTCTTAAAACAAGTGAAAGGGATGCACCAGCACCAGCAAAGTTATTCGGCATGAAAGACGTGCACGACGTTCTTCCGAGTGGATTTGGCTGCACTGATTGGCTGAAGGAGTTTGTCTGTCAAGACAAGTACTCCCGCCCACCCGAAATCGATGTGGGCGGCTAGAAGTCCAGATTGATCCGTGGAGCGAAACAGAATGTGAGGTCACATGATCAGGATGGTTTTACCAGGCTACCTCATATGGACCCAGAGTGTGAAGTAACGCTCTGGTTATTCAACACATCATTATGTGTCTTTGTTTGGCTGCGTCCTCCGTGTGAATGGAGACATTTCTTCCCAGTGCTGAATGGAAGTCACTCGGGGCTGTTTGTCACTCTTCTGTCTTTGTCTTTGATGGAACAATGCAGTGGGAAGGCCGGAGCGAGATGCTCGCCGCGCGCGTCCCGTGACCCAAGGGCAGGTGCAACGGATGGATTTGTGTGCTGGGGCTTTGGGGGAGGTGTTGGTGTGGAGAGGGGGAGGGGGGAAGGGGTGTTAATGTTAGTGTGCGTCTAAGCTGCAGGACTGTTGGATAATTTTTCAGGGCTTAATTACTGCAAGCTGCAATTAGCAGCCAGCTGTTCACACCCCCGCTCGCCGCACCGTCACCAAGGAGTCCGCCCACTGACTTCCCACAATCCCACACCAACCTGCACCATACAGTACGCACACATACACATCCAATTGCACTCATATACACATACACACACACACACACACACACAAACACACACGCATACACGCGCACACACACACTCAGGCACGTCAATCCAAAGACATAATGTAGTTGTTATTATGGGACTCTAAACCAGTAGACCTTATAGCCAGCAGATAGGTGGTGCTGTGCACGTGTTGTTGTTGTTGGGCTAGTTTTATTTAGAACTAGATAAATAAATGCCCGCCCCCCTCTCGCCAATAAGTCAGGACCATTTCAGGCTCAGAATGTCTCTCCATGCACTCTCCATCCCTAACCCCAGTTACACAAACCACCCTAACCCTAACCACAACCACACAGTTACACAAACCACACAGTTACACAAACCACACAGTAGCTGAATCAAAGACGATGGGATTTCAAGCAAGATGGCCCAACTTCAACTCACTTCCTGTCATTTTGGCACGCAGGTTTTGCCCATCGCTTTCCACGGACACGCCCACTTAGGAGGTTTTTGGCAGGTCTGTCTATTGGAGTCAATGGGAAAAGTCAACGTGATCTCAGATTATGACAGATTCTTTCGCCCCCATATTAATTAAAGTAAAATTTCGGCCCATTCTCCGAAGCCACATATCTGCCGAATATTCTGACACTAAAATGGCATTTTTTAGACAAACAGATCAGGAGAAAATTAAACTTGTTCAAGACCTGTCTATCTCAGCAACACACTCTCGCAAGATTTGGCAACAGGAACTCATGTTAGCAGGGAGCAAGCTAAAGCTAAAGGTGAAGTTCATTGATGTAGTACAGGGGTGGGCAATTATTTTTCATGGGGGGCCACATGAGAAACCCAGATTGTTGCCGGGGGCCGAACAAATATTGTCATGCCGTAACCCATGGATGGGTAACTTTGATGATAGAGAGGGCCACAAAAAATGTATTCGCTACCAGGTTTTGCTGAGGGCCGAACGGGGCCAGCGTGAAAAATTTGGTGCATTTGAAGCCACGTTTAGAGGAATAACTCATTTTAAATTAACAGTTGTGATGTCATTATTCAGTCTTAACCACCAATATTTCATCCTTTTCTCACTCACTCCTATGTCACCACCTGCTCTCAGGGCTTGAAATTAAGTTTTTTGACCACCTGCCAATATGGCTGCTAGATTTTAAAGTTACCAGCCAATTAGAATTTCCACTAGCCAAAATGTTTTTCTTGAAATAAATCAGAATATGAGTGGGTTAATTTAAGCATAAGTATCAGTAAGTGGCCCTGGATAATCAAAGCCTGTGTTGAGGGTCACACAAACAAAAATGCAGTCTTGAAGCTAAATAAATCCAAAACCAATGAGTTCATTATTTAAATTTCTAATTCAATGTAGCCTTTTAGTCATAAAGATTATTGAAAGATATTCCATATTCCAGACTGAAATGCTATAACAGAAGTGGAGTATTGGCCAGAATGACATGAACATTTGGACATTTATTCAGCGGGTATCTTGCATGTTGCGTTCAGGTGCACTGTGTAAAAAAAAAAAAAAAAAAAAAAATTTTTTTTTTTTTTTTTTTTTGCAATTCCATGGCGGGCCACACAGGTGGCGCCCGCGGGCCGCATCCGGCCCGCGGGCCGTAATTTGCCCATGTATGATGTAGTAGCTAAATCTGTGGCTAAAAGTATTTTTTAAATGGAATATCTTAGTTTCAACTGTACTGAGCTCACAAGGGGCAGCTTTGTGTTTATATGTGTGGTTTGTGTGGAGTTTGGGAACTCACGATCTCTATTTCAAGTGAGCTTGCTAGGTCAGCACTAACGGTAACCCTGCGTCACCACTTACAACGCTTCAGGGGAGAGGTCAGGTGACCATGTGACCATTTGGGAGACTTGCTGCTACCATTTGATAGAATTGGCGGAGCCTGCAGTGACCCATCTATAGTAATAGAATATATATGGCTGAATTCAAACACATCATACCATACAGTAAGTAGCCTAACACCTCTCTCTCTCTCCCTTCCTATCTGTCTCTCTCTCTCCCTCTGTACAGTATAGCAATATTATATACCTATGTATAGCCTATGGTGCAGCATCAGTACTCCTTGGTCTGTGATTGCAATACTGTGCACGTTTGCACTTGTTTACATTGGAGAGCACATGCAGAGCCCAAGTATGTACCAACACACTTCTCAACAGTCACGTGACAGTCCGTGACATCTCCCGGTCCGGAAGAGAATCCTCCATTCATTTTCTCCATAGACATTTAGAAAAATCCTTATATAACGAGTTTTAAGCCATACTGCGGCCGGCGTACTGAATCGTGAGTGACCATAAAACATTTCACTCGGAGCAAAAAATAATCTAATTCAAAAATGTTCCTCCCCCCCATCACGTCACGTGACTGTTGAGCTCTATAATGTCCATACCCAACTGAAAGAAATACAGGAAAAACGTATCACACTGTGGCAATATGGATCCGGCATGGTACCACGGTGCAATTAGGCTGCGTGTGTGTGTGTGTGTGTGCGTGCATGTGTGTGTGTGTGTGTGCGTGCGTGCATGTGTGTGTTTGCGTGTGTGTGTGTGTGTGTGTGCGTGCATGTGTGTGTGTAGAGAGGGGACTGTATATCTGTCTCTCTCTCCCTCTATTCCAGCTGGACATGGTGGCTGGGGCTGCTGAACACACAGCAGCGTAACATCCCCGTCTCAAGTGGACGGACACAATTAATCCCAGGGACAGTAGAGAGCCGCTGACAGAGCAAGATAAGCTATCGGCCAGCGCACAGCGCTCCACCTGACCTGTTGCACATGGGCCTGATTTAGCCCTTATGGCATATATGATGTGTTCCACTGCTGCGGCACACTGTCTGCTTTTCTATAGGTCCTTGTTTCTTCACAGCCTTATAGAGTGAATTCTAAGGGTTTCATTCCACAGTGCTACATTACTGTATATACTGAAAAAAATGTCAACGGAACAGGCAACAATTTTAGTTTGAAGATGTTATGATTAGGGATGCACCGATTGCGATTTTGTTGGCCGATTCCGATTTCCGATTTTTGAATAGTCTGACTTGCCGATACCGATTTTTGCCGATTCCGATTTTCTTTCTAAGAACAATAATTGACGGGTTATTTTTTGACGTTTTTTTTTTTTTTTACTTTGCTTTAATAGAAAATTAACATTCATGTCACATTTCTTATCATTTGCATGAGGTAGGACGATCTCACTCAAAAACATCTCAAAATAGAAGTGTTCCAGGTTACTGGACAGAGCTGTTCTTTTTTGTGTAAATACAATGAATATAAAACAATTAATTCCAGTATATCCCACAGCTATCATGCATTTACTTTTCCAAAAGAAAAAACGTGCAACAGAACAGGGGCTTCAGATGGAAAGTAGCCTATGGCTGAATCTGTTACAAAGCATATCTTCCCCTATAGGGTTTAATGTTTTTTTTATATATGTCCCTGCCAAATAAACGAATAAAATAAAATAAATAAACGTCAAAATGTTATCGATGGACAAGGAGTTTATAGCCTATAGGTCTGGAGCCCAGAGACCTTCGAAGCCATGCCCACTCTACAGTTGTGGATTTGGCTGTTATTGAGTAGCCTAGATGAGGAAATGAGTTTGAGTTGACTCAGTTTGAATATCGTAGTTTACACACAGTCCGTTTTTTTTAATCCGCCATTCGAAAAAAAATCATCTCGCACAGTAAACCTTGCACACTGGTCCGATGCGTTTTATTATTATGTTCGTCGTTCTATTCGCAATACGAAACAAAAGTCCTCTCCTGTATCCACGTTACAACGTGACTGGCAGATAGCAGCAGCAGCAGCAGGCAGAGGTGATGTGGAGTGCAGCTGGTCGCGGAAGAGGGGTGAGGTGAAGCGAGCCGCTCAGACTGGACTGGAGTGGACTCCAAACAACCTACCCGGCCCCTCCAGTCCGCGGCTCCACACTGACGAAGACATGCTGTGGCATGTGTGTAGTGGCAGCTTTTGTTTAGGCTGCAACTCATCCGTCGGTCTCGCTGCTTTTGGGTGCGCGCACGTCACTTGAAAATCGGCTCACAGAATCGGCATTTTAGAGTGACCGGCGCAGATCACCGATCGAGGCCGATCACGTGGAAATCGGCCATTTCCGGTCACGTGCCGATCGATCGGTGCATCCCTAGTTATGATGTAAAACACCATGAGGGATTTTGTTTTTTGTTTTTGTTTTTTTAAAGTTTAGCTCATGAAACGGGACATAATGTTTGAATTGTGTTCATATATTTTGGAAATGTTTTGCTACCCAATACTCATCAATGAATTTTCTGAAACCAAAAATGAAATGGCAATAATTTGTGGAGTGATTTGAACCATGTAATGAAACAGCCTTCTGTTTGACTTCCTGCATTTGTGCACATTGAATTTTGTCATCTTTTTGGGGTTACAGGAGTTTAAAGAGGGAATCTGAGAGAGGGGGAGAAATGGAAGGTAATCCAACATGCAATCTCCAGATGAAAGCTTCAGGGGAAAAACACAAACAACAGCATAAGCACACATGCACACACATGCACACACACGCACACACACGCACACACACACACACACACACACACACACACACAATTCTTACTCCTGGTCCTGTCAATGCAATTGAAAGTAGCCTGTGCACAGCGGTGCTCCTCCCATGGGTGCCAGCCAATACAGGAAGAATCAAAGTCAAACAGCTTGAGTAATTCAGCACACACCAAAACAAATGAGATTGACTCCTTTTGATTAATAAACTACATATAGTGCTTGTAAATCTAATTGCATCTGGTGTGCAATAAAGTCGCCCACTGCAGCTTTTTCACATCTTAATGGCATTTTAGAGTGTGGAATACCTGTGTCACGTATGCATGGCATTCCATTCCAGTTCCTGAGGTTTCAAACACAAAAGAAATCATTCTCCTTCCATCACTATGAAAACACTATAGGGAGCACTTTCACTTCAATTTTTACTATATGGAAGAAATCGGACAGAGAAAAGCTTCTGAAATACACACTAACCCTGAACATCCATTTTTTATGTTCTATTGTTTGGGGGGTACTGCGGATCAGGCTTAACATATGCCATTTGATGCATGCTTTTATCTAAAGTGCCCCATGACACCCAGGGGTGCAAACGTGTAAGTTCCAGAACCCATGGAGACACACAGGATCAAACCATATGTTTCCAGGAATGCCACAAAAGTTATTGGAAAGTTCATTAGGTCATTCCATACGATAATTTATTAAAATATAGATAGAAATTCAGCTTCATAGGAAACATAGTGGGGCAGATCTGATTCCCTGAGTCCCTGGAAATGCTAAATCAAAGGCTTGAAGCATAATTCACTGCACACCCAATCAATATAATCCCAAATGGATCATTAGGTCCTTTGCTTCTTTGGTATTTAGTGTTTCACATCGTTGCCCCTGGCAACAGTGCGGCAATATAGCAGCTCTTAATATTCCACTGTGTGCTTAACGATTCAGGGGGCGTCGGCTTGGGTTGAACGTGTTGAAAGTGAATGTGAGGTGAGATCAGGACAGTCATGTGAACCGTGACTGCTCTGCTATACTGCTACAATTTGATCTTGTAATCAGTCTTAAATTCCTATTTTTATTTTTGATCGAGACAATGAAAATATCAGTGAGACAAGATAATTCCCCTGGATTCAATATAGTTCAGCTGTTACATGATTTTGTGACATTTCTAGAAATTCTTAACACAAGCCCATTTGTAGTGAGAACAAGTGAAACTATCTCAACCCAGTCAGCCAACTGTTCTGTCTTTAAGAAAATGTAAAATCTGTAATTAAATTAGTTAGCCTACATTTTATGAAGCATACATCCTGCACACTGAAAACAATATCCACCTCTGTCACTGAATCAAATCTGGATACTTTTACTTGTTTCCAATGCAAATCGACTCTTTTACGATATTGTGATTTTATCAAATTCATTTTCTATACATGTATGTTGTATTATTGGTGTGATCTGCCTTATTCTGTCTTGTGGACTCATGTCACCACATTGACGGATGTCCCCCTTAACGTAGATCAAATAGCAATGCAAGACTAAATGACAATGACAATGTATCCAGTCCAGTGCAGAGAAAGAGCTTGCACGTTCAGTCAACTTTCTCGCCATGTTTTTCAGCAATCTCTTGGCCAGTTAGGGGTTCCACTGTAAAGAATAGGTGTTGAATTCCTTGCTCAAGGGCAACTGATGGTATTTTTTGAATGAAAGCAACACATTCTCACTACACTCGTAGAATACTGATGTTTGGTCAGGAGGACCCTCCTTGGCATCACTTTTTGTCAATTTCTCGACGCCGTAGCCAACAACTTGTCTTACGTTATCATGAGGCAAGTAAAACAACGTGGTTAAGGTTAGAGTAACGGTTTGGTTGAGGGTTAAATAAGAAAAACTTTAAATGTGGCTTCCAGTTTAAATGTACTTTGAACACACTGGGAATCGAACCGCGGCCATCTGCATCCTATAGGTCTGTCCGCCACCCCGACCACAAAGTTTGATTTCATCGTCACACTCCTGTGGCGTCGATTTCAGACGTTGTGGGAGTGAGAGAAAAAGGGGTGCCCAGTGCATTAAAAAGCAATGCCAAGGACTCCTGACCAAACGTCAGTAACTTGGGAACGGGTTGAAGAAAGAGGAGTGTTGCTCATTCACATTCTCGGATCATATTGTCGTCCCAAAAGGTGGATTTTCAAACCAGCAGCATTACAGTCTGCTCCCCTATCCTCCAGGCTCCTGCCATTTATGTATTTCAGACAGGCTAATCTTACGCACAGCATTCGGCACTTGCCAGGAATACTGATAAAGCTACCTTCATGGTAAGTCTACTGAGACGCAGGCTAAGCCATTTCATCTGCATGGTGATGTCATTAGTTAACTACATTACATTACATTACGTCATTTGGCAGACGCTTTTATCCAAAGCGACTTACAATAACACATTTTTTGTCAGCAATAGAGCAATCAACTATGGAGCACAGTCTATGACAACTACAACTTCTGAAGGAACAGTGGTACAAGTTTAGGTTAGTGGTACCAGGTTGGTTAGAGTTTTTTTTTTTTTTTTTTTTTTAACACATTCACTGCCAGCCGTTTTTCAATACTGTAGTTAGCTTCTGCCAAGGTTTTTTTTTGAGGATTCTGGCTCATCTTTCAAGAGCCGAGGATTCGTTTCTGTTAGGATTTTGTGAACACACAATATCTCAAAAGAAGATTCAAGATTCAAGATTCAAGATTTTTATTGTCACTCCATGGTACAAGTATCACGTGTGAAATTCTTGTGCTGTGGACTCCGTTTACGACATAGTACAAATAGGCAACAAGCAGCAATAGGCAATAAGAAATAGGCATCAATAAGCAATACTAAGCAGCAATAGGCAATGCGGCAGAATAGCGATAAGACAAGTCAGTGGCATATTCATTGCACATAGGTGCACGTCATGTGCATACGTTAGACGTGTTCGGACATTTTACTTCGACGTATTTGACATACAGTGCAAGTAGCATGTACCTTATTAAACATACAATTAAACATTAGGCATTGTGCATACGTTAGACGTGTTCAGACATTTTAAATTCGACGTAATTGACATACAGGTGCAAATAGCATGTACCTTGTTAGACATACAATTAAACATTAGGCATACATAATGGTAGCAGCTGCAGTACGGTACGGTACGACTACTACACTATTTGTGTATGTTAAGGAGTCTCGTGGCCTGCGGGAAGAAACTGTTCCTCAGGCGATTTGTGCGTGCTTTTGGAACCCTGTATCTCCTCCCTGAGGGTAGCAGGGAGAACAGGCTGTTGTGGGGATGGTTTGTGTCTTTGATGATCTTCAGGGACCTCCTGAGGCACCGCTGGTTATACAGTTCGTGCAGTTCTGGCAACTCGTCTCCTGTTACGTGCTGGGCCGCGCGCCTCACCCTCCGTAGCGCCCTGCGGTCCATGGTGGTACAGTTCCCGTACCAGGCGGTGAAGCAGCCAGTCAGCAGGCTTTCAATGGTGCCTCTGTAGAAGTCCCTGAGGATTTCTTTCCTTAGCCCAAACTTCTTCAGGCGCCTGAGTCCGTGTATTCGCTGTTGGGCCTTTTTGACAACAGTGGCGGTGTGGCCGGCCCAGGTCAGGTCCTGGTGGATGTTGACTCCCAGGTACTTGAAGCTGTCCACCCTTTCCACCACTGTGCCGTTGATGGTGATTGGGGGGTGTGTGCCCCCCCCTCTCCTGTAGTCCACAATGATCTCCTTGGTCTTGGAGACGTTCAGAGAGAGGTGGTTGTCCTGGCACCATTGTTCCAGGACCCTCACCTCCTCTCTGTAGGCCGTCTCGTCGCCCCCCGAGATCAGCCCCACGACTGCTGTGTCGTCTGCAAACTTCACGATGGTGTTTGAAGTTTGAGTCGCCACGCAGTCGTGGGTGTAGAGGTCGTACCAGAAGGGGCTGGAGACGCACCCCTGGGGTGCTCCTATGCTGATGGTCAGCGGGGAGGAGGTGAGGTTGCCCACCCTCACCACCTGGCGGCGGTCTGTCAGGAAATCCAGGATCCAGTCGCACATCGCTGTGTTTAGTCCCAGGTCCCTGAGTTTGCTTACCAGCCTGGAGGGTACTATGGTGTTGAATGCTGAGCTGTAGTCCACGAACAGCATTCTCACATAGGTGTCCTTCCCCTCCAGGTGGGACAGGGCGGTGTGGAGCACGTGTGCCACTGCATCCGCTGTGCTCCTGTTGGGGCGGTATGCAAACTGCAGCGGGTCGTGGTCCGGGGGGAGTGTGGGACGGATCTTTGATATGACCAGCTTTTCAAGGCACTTGCTGGCTATTGGTGTGAGGGCTATAGGGCGCCAGTCATTGAGGCTGGTCACTTTTTGCTGTTTGGGGATGGGGATGATTGTTGCTGCCTTGAAGCAGGAGGGAACTCGTCGGAGGGAGAGGGACTGGTTGAAGATGTCTGTGTACACGGCTGCCAGCTGGTGGGCGCAGGCCTTGAGGACCCGCCCGGGGATGCCGTCCGGGCCGGCCGCCTTGCGTGGGTTGATACGCAGGAACGACCGGCGCACCTCCTCCTCAGTGATGGTGAGAGGGCGGTCTGGGTCTGTGGGGGGGGGGAGGTGGGGGGGGTTGGTGGTTAGGTGGGGATGGGAGGGGGTGCTGAGGGGTGGGGGGGAGGGGGGAAGAGGGGAGGTGGGGGGGAGAGGAGGGGTGGTGGGGGGGCGGAGGGGCGGAGGGGGGGAGTGGTGGTGGTGGGGGGGGGGGAGAGGAGAGTGGTGGGGGGAGAGAGGTGGCAGGGGGGGGAGGAGAGGAGGTGGCAGGGGGGGGAGAAGAGGAGGGGAGGGGTGGTGTGGGGAGAGAGGTGGCAGGGGGGGGAGGGGAAGAGGTGGCAGGGGGGGGAGGAGAGGAGGGGGGGAGGGTTGGGAGGAGAGGAGGAGGGAGGGGGGGGTGGTGGGGGGGGGTGATGGGGGGGAGGAGAGGAGGAGAGGGGTGGGAGAGGAGGAGAGGGGTGGGAGAGGGGGGGGGGAGGAGGGGAGGCGCTCTGGCAGAGGGGTCGAACCTGGCGTAGAACGCGTTGAGTTCGTCTGGCAGGGTGGGTGACTCGTTGTTGTTTTGCTGTTTTGCCCCTTTAAAGTCAGTGGCAGCGTGGAGTCCTCTCCACAGGTGTTTGGGGTTGTTTGAGTCCAGTTTTGCTTCCAGCTGCCTGCCATATTCTCTCCGTGCTCTTTTTAAAGTGCTTCGGAGGGCATATCTTGTCTGTTTGTATTCCTCTGGTGTTCCGGAGTTGAAGGCGGTGGTCCTGGCGTGGAGGGCTGCCCGGACGTCACTATTGATCCAGGGCTTCTGGTTTGGCATTATTTTGATTATTTTTTGGGGGATTATGTCCTCTGTGCATTTTTTAATGAAGCCTGTTACTGTGTCTGCATACTCGTCCAGGTCTCCTGCAGCCTTGAACTCTTCCCATGCTGTTTGGTCGAAGCAGTCTCTCAGAATGTCCTCTGATTGGTCAGACCAGCAGTGGGTGGTTCGGAAGGCCGGGGGGTGTCGCTTGAGCTGTTGTTGATACCTGGGAACGAGCAGGATGGAGGCGTGGTCCGATCTGCCAAAGGGGGGGCGGGGGGTCGCCTTGTAGCAGTGTTTGATGTTCGTGTAACACTGGTCTAGTGTGCGTTCTCCCCTTGTGTGGAAGTTGATGTGCTGATGGAGTGAAGGCATGCGCTTCCTCAGGTTGACTCTGTTGAAGTCGCCTGCCAGTATCATTGCTGTTTCCGGTTGTTTCAGCTCCTGTGCGCTGATCGCGCGGTGGAGTTCTTTGGCTGCGTTTATCGCGCTGGCCTGGGGGGGAATATATACTGCAGCAAGAGTGACTGACGTGAATTCACGGGGACTATAATGCGGTACACATTGGAGCATAATGTATTCCAGGTCCGCTGTGCAGTGCGTTTCGATGTTGGTGGTATTCGTGCACCAGTTATTGTTTACCATCAGACAGACGCCGCCGCCTCTCGCTTTCCCAGAGCGCTCTTGGTCTCTATCCGCTCTGTGTATACTGAAGCCTGGGATAGCGATGGCCTGATCCGTAGTGTCGGCTGAAAGCCAGGTCTCAGTCAAACATATAACGTTGCATCTCGCTATGTCCTTTTGAAACTGTGCCCGTGCTCTCAGTTCACATAACTTATTTTCCAGTGATTGAACATTAGCCAGCAGAATGCTGGGCAGAGGTGGCTTATGCGCTCTCCTTCTCTGTCGTGCAAGAAGACCCCCTCTATTTCCTCTCTTTTGCCGTTTAAGTTCAGGGTATTCAGAGAGGTCGGGAGCCGTCCAGTTTTGTTTGGGGTGTTTTTGCGCATTTCTGATGTCTAGCAGCGCTCCCCTGTTGTACCTACGTACGGTGGTAGGCCTACTGCTGGTGCCGTCGTTGTTGTTGAAGCAGCTGTTGTCGCTGTTGTCGTTGTCCTCCATTGCTGGTGGTCCCTTTGGGGGGGGGGGGGCGCAGTGGGAACAATAGCGCGATCGCCCGGCGGTAATCCACGCTGTAATCCAAGCTGTTGTTGTTTTCCCTTTGCTAAAAAAGTGCACTTACGCTACTATGTACACTGTATAAAAGACACTGATATATACACTAGATATTTACAAAGCGAATAGAAGTAACGAAATTATAAACAAAACGAAATTACTCTAAAAAAAGACCTATTTCTCTACGAAGTTCACGGAGCTCCACAGCCGGTCGCCTCTCTCTCTAGGCGCCCCTCCTCTTACTAATAGAATGTGTGCTTTCTGTCTAAAAGAGTTAGTTTGTAGAGTTAGTAGTTATGTAAGCATTAGCAGTTGAATACAGCATGGTTTCAGCGTCTGAAAATTTATTCTGAGATAAACGGCTTTTTGTGAAATTCGATAGAACAGTCACTTTAACCATTCATTTTTGGCATCAGTAAGACGTCAGACATCTAAACAATAGTTTTGAAGAGTAATTTCCTCCATAACAGCAGGAAACACCCCTCTCCTTCAAACTCCTCCCTCCGTGTGTGTTCTTCTTGGCTGCAGCGGGCGTGTCACAAGCTCGTTTCTGTTGCTGCTGTAACCTCGCGTCACCAGGCTCACTGCTGTGCTGCTGCTCCTGTCTGCTGGCGGCCGCTGGGCAAGTCTGGATGGGCTCGCTCGTTTCTTGGAGTTTCGGTTGAGAGCTTTGATGAAGCTTTTGCGATTCTGGTCTTATTTATGCTGCGTGTTTCAAAGTGTGTTCCACCCGTAATCTATTATGCAAATTTGCAATCCCTCACCGCCAGCAATCAGCGCGAAAGCGTTTTCGCCAATCCATTCTACAGTATGAGAATGGTTTCATCGCGCGTTCCCCTGCAGTTTTGGCTCTGCTTTTTCTAGTTTGGAGAGGACTGTCGCCACTTAGTGGGTCGGTGGAATGGGTTGTACACGTTCGGTGGCTCCAATATTTTTATAGGAGACGTGGGGAGCGTTGATCCACGTCCCACCGTCAAAAAAAAAAAAAAAAAAATTTAAGCCGAGATATCTCGTCATTGGCAGTCAACCGTTGGATTTTGTAAGCCGAGATATCTCGTCAATGGCAGTGAACGTGTTAAGAAAGAGAGAGAACGAAGTTAGATCAAGAAGGGCCCAGATGGAGCCTGAAAAGGTGTGTCTTTAGTCTTTTCCGAAAGATCGGCAGTGATTCAGCTGTCCTGACCGAAGGTGGAAGCTCGTTCCACCATTGAGGTGCCAGGGACGAGAAGAGTCGAGATCGGGATGAGCGACTTTTGAGCCCCCGTAGCGAAGGAGGGGCGAGGCGACCTGCACTGGTGGAGGAGCGAAGGGAGCGGTGAGAGGTTTGGAACCTGACCATGGATTGCAGGTACCGGGGAGCTGACTGGTGTACTGCCCTGTAGGCCAGTACCAGTGTCTTGAATTTGATGCGGGCCGAGATGGGAAGCCAGTGGAGCTCCTGGAAAAGGGGAGTGACGTGAGAGAATTTGGGTTGGTTGAATATCAGACGGGCTGCAGCGTTCTGAATGAGCTGAAGCGGTCGGATGTCGGTGGCAGGTAGGCCGGCCAGGAGCACGTTGCAGTAGTCCAGGCGGGAGGAGACAAGAGACTGGACCAGGAGTTGAGTCGCTTCTCTTGTGAGAAAGGGACGGATTTTGCGGATGTTGTAGAGAGAGAACCTACAGGAGCGCGCTGTAGCAGCTATGTTGGCAGAGCAAGACAGCTGGTTGTCAAGGATCACCCCAAGGTTCTTAGCTGTTTGGGAGGGAAGTACAGTGGTGTTGTCAATGGAGATGGAGAGATCTGCGAGAGGGCAGTCTTTTCCTGGGAGGAAGAGTAGCTTGGTCTTACCAAGGTTGAGCTTGAGGTGGTGGGCAGACATCCAGTCGCCAATGTCTTTGAGGCATGCAGAGATGCGAGCCTCGATTTGAGTGTCAGAGGGGGGGAAGGAAAGGAAAAGCTGGGTGTCATCAGCATAGCAGTGATAAGAAAAGCCATGAGAAGAGATCACATAGGCAAGAGATCTGATATAGAGAAGGAAAAGTAAGGGGCCCAGGACTGAGCCCTGGGGGACACCGGTGGTAAGAGGACAGGATCTGGAGAGGGACCCTCTCCATGAGACCTGGTACAGTGGTAGACGGATCAATAAGCGTCTTTTACCGCAACGCGGCGTTAATTCTGTT